>NC_060268.1:170297390-170597390 GCF_021613505.1 Equus quagga
TTATTTTATTTTATTTTATTTTATTTTATTTTATTTTATTTTATTTTTAGGAAGTTTAGCCCTGTGCTAACATCTGCTGCCAATCCTCCACTTTTTGCTGAGGAAGACTAGCCCTGAGCTAACATCCATGCCCATCTTCCTCTATGTTATATGTGGGATGCCTGTCACAGCGTGACTTGCCAAGTGGTGCCATGTCTGCACCTGGATCCGAACCGGTGAACCCCAGTGTGCACTTTAACCACTGTGCCACCAGGCCGGCCCCCAACACTATTATTTTAAAGTCAGAAAAAGATCACTAAGATGTATTTCTCTTAAATGCCTACTAGAAGCCTTTTTAAAATAAAGGTACCATTAATGGGCACCCTACAACAGTCTAGGCACTCGAATAAAAACTGAAGTAAGTATAGAATTCCCATTTTACAGAGAGGAAATAGAGGCACAGAGAAGCTAAGCAGTTTGCACACAATCACACAGCTACCAAGTGGCAAGGGCAGTATTCCAAGCCAGGTTCATTTGTGTCCAGATTCTGACCTGGTGACTACCATGGCACACTGGCTCTTTGCTCCCCTCACATCCAGAGGAACCAAATAATCAATGTTAGTAAAGAAAAATTCAGTAGGACTCCCGGCTGACCATCTTTCTCCTGCTTGCTCTTTAGGTTCCCCCCAAAACAACTCTTATTAACACTGTGCAAAGAGTTGATAAGCATGAGTTGAAGTGTTAGGTTATAAGATGTTGTAAAGCAACACTTACTGACCCACCCTTTCCTCTTGGGTAAAGACCTAACCGCTGAACTGAACTTTGAAGTACCTCTTCCCTCTAATTACAGTGTTGGCTTGCTTCATCTTACTTTTGAAGACCAAGGAGCTTTACAAGGTTCCTGCAAGTTGAAAAAGTGCCAACAGGGCCTTGAGTAGTGAGATGGGGACATGTGTTTTAGTGCCATGAAGATATTGACAGTCTCTTTATGTTTTGTCAGTATCTTTATGGTTAATGAGATTTTTTAACAGCTTTCTTGATCTATTTTTCGCATACCAAAAAATTCACCCATTTATAGTGTACAGTTGATTAGTTTTTAATATATTCAGAGTTGTATCACCGTCACCACAATCTCATTTTAGAACGTTTTCGACACCCTAAAAAAAACCCATACCCCATAGCAGTCACTCTCCATTTCCTCCCACCCAACCCCAGGCAACCACTAATTACTTTCTGTCTCTGTATGTTTGCTTACTCTGGATATTTCATGTAAAAGGAATCAGATAATATGTGATTTTTGTTACTGGCTTCTTGAACTTAGCACATTTTCAAAGTTCATCCATGTTATAGCATCTACCAGTATTTCATTCTTTTTTATGGCCAAAAAAATATTCCATTGTATAGAAATGCAATTTGTTTATGCATTTATCAGTTGTTAAACATTTAGGCTTTTCCACTTTTCAGCTGTGATAAATAATGCTGCTATGAGCACTTGCATACAAGTTTTTGTGTGGCCATGTGTTTTCATTTCTCTTGGATATATGCCTATGAGTACAATTGCTGGGTCAGATGGTGGCTCTATATTTAACTCTCTGAGGAACTGCTAGTGTTTTTAAAAGCAGTTGTACCATTTTACATTCCTAACAGCAGTGTGCGAGGGCCAATTTCTCCACTTGTTTGCTGTCATTTGACATCTTGATTTTAGCCATCATAAAGGATATGAGGTACTATCTCATTGTGGTTTTGCTGTGCATTTCCCTAATGTCTAATGATTATCTTCTCTGGAGAAATGTCTATTCAAATCCTTTTTCCATTTTTAAATTGGGCTATTTGTCTGTTATCATTAAGTTGTAGGAGTTCTTTATATTTCCTGATACAAGTCCCTTCTCAGATATATGATTTGCAAATATTTCCTCCCATTCTGCTGAGTTTTCTTTTCACTTTCTTGATAGTGTCCTTTGAAGCATAAAAGTTTTTTAATTTTGATGAGGCCAAATTTATCTGTTTTTTCTTTGGTTGCTTGTGCGTTTGGTGTCACACCTAAAAAACCATTGCCTAACCCAAGGTCATGAAGATTAACTCCTATGTTTTCTTATAGAAATTTTTTAGTTTTAGTTCTTACATTTAGGTCTATAATTCATCTTGAATTAATGTTTGTGTGGTGTGAGGTAGGGGTCCAACTTCATTTGTTTTCATGTAGATATCCAGTTGTCCCAGACCATTTGTTGAAAAAGACTCTTCTTTCCACCATTGATTTGTACCCTTTTCAAAAATCAATTGGCCATAATGTGAGAGTTTATTTCTGGACTCTCAGTTCTATTCTATTTATCTGAATGTCTATCCTGTGCAAGTACACACTATCTTGATTATAGTAGCTTTGCTGTAGATTTTGAAATCAGGAAGTGCAAGGCCTCCAACTTTGATCTGATTCAAGATTGTTTTGGCTATTTTGGTCCCTTGCATTTTCATAAGAATTTTAGCATCAGCTTGTCAACATCTGTGAAAAAGGCAACTAAGATTTTGATAGAGATTGCATTGAATCTGTAGATCAATTTGCGGAGTATTGCTATCTTAACAATGTTGAGTTTATCAATCCATGAATGTGGAATGTCTTCTCATTTATTTAGATCTTTGATTTCTTTACATAATGCTTTGTACTTTTCAATGTAGCAGTCTTGAACTTTTTTGCTAAATTTATTCCTAAGTATATTATTATTATTATGCTAATATTAATGGGATTATCTTCTTTATCTCATTTTCAGGTTATTCGTTGCTTGTCTACAGAGAGACAATTGATTTTCACATATTGATTTGTATCCTCCCACATTGCTGAACTGGTCATTAATTCAAAATTTTCTGTTTTTTTAGTGAATGCCTTATGATTTTCTATATACACAATCATATCGTCTGTGAATATAGTTTTACTTCTTTCCACTCTTGATGCCTTTTATTTCTTTTTGTTGCCTAATTGCCCTGGCGAGAACATCTACTACAATGGTGAACAGACACGGCAAGGGAAGGCATCCTTTTCTTTCTTTTTTTTTTTTTTTTTGAGGAAGACTGGCCCTGAGCTAACATCCATGCCCATCTTCCTCTACTTTGTATGTAGGACACCTGCCACAGCATGGCTTGTCAAGTGGTGCCATGTCTGCACCCAGGACCTGAACTCTCGAACCCCGGGGCCGCAGAAGTGGAACGTGCGAACTTAACCACTGCGCCACCAGGCCGGTCCAGGCATCCTTTTCTTCCTGACCTTAGGAGGAAGGCATTTAGTCTTTCCCCTGTAAGTGTGATGTTAGTTGGGGGTTTGGGTAGATACCTTTCATCAGATTGAGGAAGTTCCTTTCTATTCCTAGTGTGTCAATACTTTAAGTATTTACTTCCATATCTTTAAGAATGTGCTTGTATTGCTACTTTTAATTTTTTCAGTTTTAGGCTTTATCGCTTGAGGTCTTAATACGGAAGAAGAAGATTTAGCTTTTCTTCCCCCACAGTCCAATTCACACATTAAAATTACAATCTACTTTTGATGAGGTCAATATTTAGGTTTAATGTTATTGAGATCATATATAACTGTTTTGACTTGACTTGTGTAGTAAAGTAAATACTTTTCCTTTTCTGTATAACTTTTTATATTCTTTGGAGGTAATTGTTTGGAGGTGATTGTTTTGTTTTATCATTTCCTTGCTTTTCTAAGTACCTAATATTAATTCAACCTCAATCCTCCTGCCAGTTATCTCCACTGCCACTCAGTACCTTCATTCACAGTGTCTTCTTGAAAGTGTCCCTTCTGATGGGCTTTCATCTGAACAAGTAACTCTCTACATCTAATACATAGTGTCATCCAGGGGCCTCCCTCAATCACCATCTTGGATTCCCTTGTCCTCTCTCCTCCTTGGAATGTCCTTTTTCCTATCTTTCATGTCTTCCTCGTTACTATTTACTCTCTCATTTTAATGAAGCACATTTTCTAGTACCTTCCAAAGAAAGAGTGTGTGAGAGGTAAAATTTTGAGAATTTGCATATCTGAAAATATCTTTATTTTGTCTTCATACTTGGTTAATAATTTGACTGGGTAGAGAAATAATTTTCCCCTAGAATTTTGAAGATATTGCTGCACTGCCTTGTACTGTTGTTATTGGGAAGTCTGAGACATTTTTATTCTGTTTCTTTGCATGCGACTTGTTTTTGTCCCCTGGGAGCTTGTAGGCTCTTCTCTTGGAACTCCTGGAGTTCCAAAGCGTTACACTGATGTGCCTCGGTGAGAGTTTCTTTTCACCCATTGTTCTCAGTACTCATAGGCTTTCAACCAAAAGCACATCCTTCTGTTGATGGCTTGGTTTTCTCTTCCTGGACCTCCTGTTATTCAGAGGTTGGATCTTCTTGTTTCCTCTGCTAATCTCTTCCTCTTTCTCTATTACTTTCCAATTCTTTTTGCTTTGTTTCCTGGAGTAGTCCTCGACTTTATCTTCCAAACTTTCTGCTGAGTTTTTAATTTCTGATGCAGTGCTTTTAATTTCCTGGAGATTTTTGTTTCTGTTTTTTGCATCTCCTCCCCTGTTTTAACAGAATCCAGCTCTCGTAACAGGATGCAATATCGTCTAACTCTCTGAGTTAGGATTAGTTTTGAAGTTGTCTTCTCTCTGCATAATTTCTTCTAGGTAACTTTTTAACCATTTGTTTGGTGTCTGCTTTTATATTAGAGCTTTTCTCAGCCGTTGCGTAATCCTTGGTTGTCTGCACAAATTTAAGACAGGTGGGCCAAAAAGCTGACGGGATCTTTGAGTATGTTGGTAGGCTTGTAGATTTTGAGCTTTGCTGTAGAATGATCTGATTCAGCCATTCTTAGGGTTGTATCTTTACACCTTTCCTCTTGGGCAAGTCAGATTCCCCAGAAAATGCTCTTGGATTTTCCTGCATTGAAGGAGTAGACCAGAATGTCAGGGTTCTGGGAACTGAATGAGGGCAGAAGTCAGGAGGAATCTCAGAAGTCCGTATACATACATTTATTAATTGTCCATGTTTTTACTACAGTACTCCGGTCCTCAGTTGTGTTTTACACTCTCCAGAATTATACCTCCCGTCTCTGGCCAGGGTGAGAAAGGCCATCACCTGGAGTGAGAGAAGATCTAACTATTTCTCAAACAGCTTTCAACCAGTCCTCCTCATTTTAGTCTCCCACCTTCACCCTCATTTCTAAAGGTACTTGGTGCCACCACTTCCTGAATCTTCTGAATTTTCTCCCTATTCCACTATATAGGTTGGCTCTTAGCTGTCCCTACTGCCAGCATAGGATTTGGCTTTCTTGTGTCTGTTAAGTTAGTTAAAACTCATCCATAGGCTCTCCAGAATTTTGATATTGTCTCCTAACCTACTCTCCCTGTCCTTGTGGGTTTAGATCTTACAAAAAATTTCCTTAATAAGTTTTAAGTGAGATTTCAGGAGGAGGAAAATTAGGGGCCAGCCCAGTGGCATAGTGGTTAAGTTCGTGTGCTTTGCGTTGGTGGCCTGGGGTTCACAGATCCTGGGCGTGGACCTACACACTGCTCATCAAGCCATGCTGTGGTGGCATCCCACATACAAGATAGAGGGAGATTGGCACAGATTTAGCTCAGCGACAATCTTCCTCAAGCAAGAAGAGGAAGATCAGCAATAAATATTAGCTCAGGGCCAATCCTCCTCATACACACACAAAAAAGCAGGAAAATTAGATGCTTGGGATAAACCCACTATCTTTACCTGGGGATCTGATAACAATCTATTTTCAAATACCAAATGAAAAGTGAATGAGTGTAATGAAGGCCTTTCTTTTCTTCCTACTCCTTTGTTCTCTTGGAGTCCGTTACTCTGTCCTCTCCCAACTTATGTCTTACATCTTTGATTATTTATTCTTGGTTTTCTTGGCTGCCTTCTCTTCCTCTCTCTGTCCCCTAAATAAGAGGGACCTCTAGATTTTCATCCTCAGGACTCTTCTCCAGCCTTTCCATCCTTCAGGTCTTCAAAAACCATCATCTCAGAGTAGTCTTCCCAGACCATGCTTTCTAAGCTGCTCCCCAACCCCATTACTCTGTCTCATTTCCCTGATTATTCCCTTCATAGCACTCCTCACTCTCTGAAATTGTTGGTTAACTTGTTTATTCTCTGTCTCTTCCACCAGAATGCAAACTCCATGAGGGCAGGAACTGCATCTGTCTTGTTCACTGCTGTATCAAACAGTGCCTGCTGGATACCAAATAGGTATTCAGTAGTACTGTCTGGACCAATGAGTGAAAGATCTGGCCCTCTCTATTTTTCTTCACTTTCGTCTTATACGTCTTCCCTCTCTGCTCCCATATTCATCCTGCCTAACCATTAGCAGTGTCCTTCCCTTGAATACTAAGACTTTACACCTCAGGGCCTTTGCAAAAGCAGTTTTTTCATAATGGAGTGCCCTTGCCTTCCTACCAGATTCCCTCTTTATTTTGAAGACTATCTACCCCCTCCCAGGCATTCTGACACCCCTTCCTTTGGACCTCACTGTTTTTGGTACATACTTCTATCCTTTTTTAAAAAAAATTATTTTAGTGAGGTCTTATTGGCTTATAACTGTGTAAATTTCAGGTGTACATTATTATATTTCAGTTTCTGTATAGACTGCATTGTGTTCACCATCAGTAGTCTAGTTTTTATCATCACCATACATATGTGCCCCTTTACCCCTTTTTCCCTTCCCCCACCCCTTCCCCTCTGGTAATCACTAATCTGCTCCCCTTATCCATGTATTTGTTTATCTTCCACATATGCATGAAATCATACCATGTTTGTCTTTCTCTATCTGACTTACTTCATTTAGCATAATAACCTCAAGGTCCATCCATGTTGTTGCAAATGGCACAATTTTGTCTTTTTTATGGCTGAGTGGTATTCCATGGTGTGTGTGTGTGTGTGTGTGTGTGTGTGTATACTACATCTTCTTTATCCATTCACCTGTTGATGGGCACTTGGGTTGCTTCCATATCTTAGCTATTGTGAATAATGCTGCGATGAACATAGGGATGCATAAATCTCTTTGAATTGTTGATTTCATGTTCTTTGGACAAATGCCCAGTAATGGGAGAGCTGGATCATATGGTATTTCTCATAGTTCTATCCTTGACTTTGTCACTCCTTTAAATTGCTAATACGCCTGTCATTCCAACTAGACTGTACTTCTTGAGGGCAAGGACTGCCTCTTATCTGTCTTTATACCTCCAAGCCCAGGAATTCAAAGTGTGTTGAATGAATGACTTGGATACATTTGGTATATGTGAACTCCTGTGGGTAGAAGAGCACACTCAGATTTTACAACCATTAACCCTGGAAGGCACATCCATGGACATGTTTCTTATACAAACTGAAGAGGAGCTTTGGCAATTAATGGACTCGTTGATAGGTATTGGTTTATTAAGAGACTTGTCAGGCTTTACACATATGTATTTAAAAGACATCCATTTGAGGACCTGAGTTTTCTTGAATGCTTGACTGCATTAACCAAATAAACCCATGGTTATCAAAACTCCTCTTTTCCCGGAACTCTATACAAATCGACCTAGACGCTCATTCAAACCCCAGGAAATTTTGTTCTCATCTGCACTAAAGCTGCTTCCTCAAACCACACTTGGGCTCTGAGACCTTTGGATCAATAGGTGGAAGATGCTCATGTGTTTCAGATGTTTTTACCCTCACTGGCTCACTTCCTGGCTCAGACCGAAAAAATATCTTTGGACTGAAGACAGTGCAAGAGCTGGCTATGGACATTGATCTTGCCCAATTTAGACCACATGCATTTTTATAGTCATTCCCATCAGCGTGAGAGTAATTAAGACTCTAGACTGATGAGGGTGCCATCCTTTCCACAAAATTGCTGAGCTGAGCAGACCTTTCTTCCATGTTCTTCAGTTACCTCAAAGGTCTAGGGGCACGTGGTTAGGGGTGGATCCCTTTCTTAATGAAGAGGAGCCAAATTGTCTCTGACAGAGGACAGTTTCCCACCACAAGATTTAATACTCCATTCATGTGTTCTAATGAATAAAACTGACACATATTTTCAATGTAATATGAGGGTTAGGAATCTTCTGCTTTTAACTGTTCCACATGTAGACACATTTGCAAAAGATCCTTCAAAGGACGTCATATTACTTTTAAGCACAAAGCCACTACAAATGGCCTTGTGTTACCCGCCTCCCCAACCCTTTGTTTCAGACTTCAGAGTTCATACATAAAGCTTGAACAAAGTGCACTTAATTTGTGAAATCAAGAATTCTCTTTTGCGCTACCTTTAGTCATACACTTTTTATTAAAGTGGATGCTGCTCATTCTACTATCAAAACAGCAAAATTTCAGAAGAGATTTTAGAGCTACAACCTATTAGAAGCAATGAAAATGAGCAGCACAGGTCCTCTTAGAGAAACCTTAGTTGAAGAGAGGGGGAGAAAAGGCCTGAACTACACTCCCTCTCGCTCCATTCTCCCATCAGGAGCTCACCTCTTCCTCCTCCCATGGGGCAGAGAGAGGCCCACAGCCTTATTCTGATGGAGTTTCTTTCACATGGAAACATAAAGAGATTCACCACTCCCAAAGGTGCTTTTAGTCAAATAACTTTGGGAAACTCTGATAAGCAAAGTCCTCTGATTTCCTTACTGCAGACATGGGAGCCTCTAATATGCGCATGTGTGTTGTGATTCTCAAGGGAGAACGTGGCATGCAGTTTTCCCTAAAGCATTTGACTGTGGAACACTTTCTTCCCAGATCGTCTCTTTTCAAGATTAGTTTCCATGGAACACACTTTGGGAAATGCTGCCTGACAACTTTTACAAGAGTCTAACCACTGGATTTGCACATTAATTCATACTCCATTATCCATACCTGGGAACCCTCCTCTCAAAGAACAGTCATTTCTCAAGGAGGAACCTTCATTCTGCTTAGGGAATCTGTGGTTTAATTCAGGGAAGTGTTGCCATGCTATTTGGCCAGAGTTAGCCATGTCCTCCAATATAGCTTTATCAATAATAAAGGCGATATTTTCATTTCCATATGTCTTAATCTTGTGTCTCTCAATTTGTTCAAAACTCAGGCAGACTGTTTTTACTGGGCCCATTAAAACTCTAACATAGACCCATTAAAATGGGGTTCTCCCAGACACATTTTGAAAACTACTGCTGGAGGTTAATGGAAAGCCGGGAACAACAGGATCAAATCAAGAGCTAATGGAGGCAGGGAGACCTGATCGAGTCCAGGAAAATGATGCTGGGGACCTGATCCAGGGCGGAGATGGTGAGGGGAGAGAGGAGGTCTCAGAGGGGCAGATAGGTGGGCAGGACTTGATGACTGATGGCTCTGGGGCAGAGGGGAGCTGAGGATGATGTCCTTGTTGCTGACTTGGGTGACTGTGGATGGAGCTGCATGAAGAGGAATAAAGGGAGAAGGTCAGGTGCGATCTTGGCTGAGCTGTGTGTCCTTAACTCTTAAGAGTAAAGGAGGAGAAGCGTACCATTGGCAATAAGGAAGAAGAGGGAAATTATGAGACTAGGGTGAGGCTTTTGAAAGAAAATCCTTTTCTGGGGTCGGATTGGAAAACTATAAACACAAGACACATGTCAAGAGAAGCCTTCTCTTTGGGGCTTGACCCTGGAGGCTGCTTCACTCCAGTTCCTATCCAGGCCCACAACTTGGGAGGTGACATTAGCAGTTTCTCAAGCAAGAAGAGTATTCTAATTCAGGAGGTAATTTGAAGATGGAGGCAGACATTGAAGTTGTAGGGGAGGAAGACATTTCCTTTTCCCAAATGGGGGTTCGTCTGGCTGGAGAACGAATTAAATTCACATAAGACAGAATAGCAAGAGAAAATTAAACAAAGCTTTATGAGGAACCATGGCCCGGGGCCTTTCTTCCTGAAGGAAGAAAGGGCACCGAAGAAGTGGGGTGCACATAGTGGTTATATACCCCCAAACAGGGTGTTTCACATGTGATTGAAATGTCCCTCCCACAATAGTCACAAGATTGCCCTGTCGGCACAGCGCTTGATGGACACAGCAGGTAATGGTCTGCTATCTCGGTGGGCGTAGCAGGAGGCAAGTGGATTGTCTGGAGCTGGGCGGTCACAGGTGAGTGCAGCAATCAGTTCCTAGCCTAAGGAAAGATGCTTAATCCTTAAAGAAATGCCAGCGTTGGGAGGGGGCGGGAAGTTAGTTACAGGAGGTTCCAGACAAGCACAATAAAATGCAGATTTAAGTCCTTGCCTTTGGTATTGACTAAGATTTTCTAGAGAGAGAAGGTCATCTCCTTTCTTCTTCCTGGTACAGAGAGGGAGGCACATTTTACAGATACAGATTTACCTTACAAATGTAAACGTGTTCTAACAAAGGGCAGGTTCCATTCCTCAGAGCCTCCTTCCCTGTCCCAGTTTATCAAAAGCAATCAGCCTCAAATAATCCTGATGCCAAAGAGACATATCTTGGGGTGGCCAATTTCAGGTCCCCACAGAGTGATGCGGCCACAAGCCAAAGAATGCCAGGAGCCACCAGAAGCTGGAAGAAGAGAAGAAGCATTCTTCTCTAGAGGCTTCAGAGGGAGCATGGCCCTGCTGACACCTTAATTTCAGACTTCTGGCCTCCAGAACTATGAGAGAATGAATTTCTGTTGTTCTAAGTCACCCAGTTTATAGTGATTTGTTACAGCAGCCATAGAAAACTAATATATAAGGAAAGAAATGCATTCACACTAACTGTGACAACAAGAAACGTGGACAGAGGGCATTTTCTAGGACACAAGGGGATATCGTGGATTCCAAGGATAGGAAGTTCAGGTTGGCCTCACAAGGCACAAGCACCAGGACCTAGAAAGTTGGGACTGGAGTGGCTATCTCCTTCATAGACACTTGACCTCTTCTCTTTTGTCATTCTCTCTCTGTCTGCAGGCTGGCTCTCTCCAGTTCTTCATGCATGTGGCCAAAACAGACGCTGTTGACCTGACCCGTCTTCACATCACATTTCGAGTCCCTAACAGACCAATAAATGGCTCTGTGGCCTGATTCCAAATTCCATGGAGAGAGAATCCCTCAGCCTTGGTCCAATCAACTCCTGTCCACGGGTGAGAACTTGTATCTGGGGGCCTTCGTTTGCGGGTAAAGAGCCTGCTGGCAAATATCCTTAAAGGTTTCTATGTGAGCACCAAATATAGTTTTAAAGAGCAGACAACCTCCACTTATCCACCAACCTGGCAGGTCAGGGGGAATCTAACCTTCTTTTCAAATTTTCTGTCCTGCATCAGACAATGTCCTTAGCCTTTTAACCTTCTGTGTCCTTAAACGCCTCTCCCCAGCATAAACCCATCATATCGCTGAGGGGGAAAAAGCAGACGAAAAGATTAGATTCTCTTCCTGTTCTAAACATGAAGTTAATCTACTGGAAAAAAAGCATTATTGATTTTTATCTTTTATAGTCTTCTCCTGAAACAACAATTGTGTGCTACTATTGGCAAAATACTTGGCTTGTTTTGGACTCAGATCTTAATTTTTAAAGATTCCTGTTTGTTATTTTTTTCATGTTGCCTTCAAAGGACTCCTTTTGGCCAAGTGCCATGGGAGATATTTGGAGGTTGAAGGATTTTCCTTTGCCTTTAATGCTTTTGATCAGCAAAGCAAAGCCTCAAACAGAAATCCAAGCCAGGCAGGAGGGTGGCAGAGTGGGAGAACGGGTTCTGGGGAGCGTCCCATTCCTTGAACTTCCTTCAGTAATCAAGGAGACCTTGTGCGGTGCCCCCTAAGTGCTGGGCGTTGAGCTGGAGCTAGGCTTACAGAGGGCAATCAGCTGGACATCGCGTGTCCCACCTGGAGCGTACAGCCGTGGGAGAGGCAGGCAGAGATAAAGAAAATGAGGCAAGTGAAGACATGCTTGCATGCTATAACAAAGGTCACGGAGGGGAGGTGCCTGGCACAGTGACAGTGCATAACTTGGGCAATTAGCCCAAGGGATCAGAGAAGCCTTCTGAGGAAGGCACATTTCCCTGAGATCTGAAGGGTGAGTAGGTGTTTAACTAGATGAAGCTCCTGGGGGTGGGAAGATGGGGGATATTCCAGGCAAAGGGAACATTGCATGCAGATATTTATTATGCCATCCGGGGAGAAACCCATAAAATGTAGATTAGAGACATACAGAGACCCACAGACTCATGAAGGAATGAGACAGCATGCAGTTATGGTCTGCTCTTTTGCCATCTGCAGGTACAAGAGGCTGCAGGAGCTTTTCCACCAGGTCTCTGACCCCATGTAGATCTCCTGAGAGCACTGCAAGAGGCTCCCAGAATCCCTGGCCTTGTTGAGTGCCCTCAGGGCTCTCTCTGGGTCAGCATCCTCAAGAGCGTATCAAGGAGCTGTGGGTCCACAAGAGCCTAGGCAGACAGGAAACAGTAGATTTTGTCAGAAGGAAAGCTTATTCTGAAAAGAGGAGCTATTTTGCTCTCTTTTATCTTGTCTCTAAAGAGAGAAGATGGGGTTCTTTGGGCATGGGAATATGCCCACTTGAGCTCTTCCTATCTGAAGTCTAAATATCTTAGGTGTGCCCACCTGAGGTCTGCATAGCTGAGCTTTTCCCCCCTGAGGTGTGCTTATGTGAAGTGTGCCCACCTGAGGTGTGCCCGTCCTGCTGAGAAGGCCACCTGGAGGAGTAACTTGATCACCCCAGAGCAAGAATCATCATGGGAAAAAGTAGAGGACATGAGTAGGGGGCGCTTGACCTCTTCCCAGGACTCTTTCTTGGCCGTCCCTGATGGCCCACTCCTTCCTGTGTCTCCCAGGAGCCTGGGATGCACCTCTCTCTCATGGCCTGCTTTATAACGCTCTGCCTACTTGTCTGTCTCCCCAACTAGTCTCTGGGCTCCTTGAGGGATTGTGTCTTTTTCATTTTTGTTCTCTGTCTAGCCCCTGACATTTACATGATAAGCATTCGATAAATATTTATTAAGGGAACGAGTACATGGACCTTATTAATTTACACTCTGCTTTAGTCTCAAACATTTTGAGGCGGAATCATGTTGTTTAGAAGTAGATAAATGGGATTAAATGAAGGGTATTCCTCACATTGCCTTGCACGTGGTGGGCACTCCATCGTGACTCACCAACAGTGGTCATAAATGTCTCCACGTTCTGCTACTTATATGTAGCACAATTTATTTCTGAATGGCATTGATTTTGTAACAGAGCAGTCCTTTGGGGCAGCCTTCACATATCCCTACGCTGATTATTTCACTGAGGCAGAGATTCTCCAAGTACCATTCTCTTTGTACATAAGATTATATACTTCTGCCCTTTGATTGAAGATAGGACATGGGTGTTTTTGTCCTATCCCTGACTCTTGTAGGTCAGGCCCACGAGTTCCCCTATTTTTGCATGTGTGTATCTGTTCAGGAAACAAAGGCTGAAAGTCCGTCAGCAAAGGCAATTGAGGTTCCTGTGTCTCATTCTTGCATAATGAGTCCTGTCAGTTAAGGCCACACAAGGGTGGGAGGAGTGGCAGCTTGCCAGCCTGCTCTGTGGCATTTGGATAAACAAACACCAATATTTATCAGAGCTGCTCTGTTGTCCTTCCTCAGCTGCTGGGACAGGGAGCCCTCCCTGTGCTTGTATATAGTTTTCTCTGTATGAGATAAATGTTTGGGGCCATTAACAGAAAAAAAATGTTTGTACTCTGCTCCCCTGTTACCTAGGCTAATTTACCGCACCAGGAGGGCTTGTAGTTCATTAATAATATACAAATACAAACCAAAGGAAGAAATTGCCTTGTTAATTGACTTTTGCGATGCTAATCTAAGACTCATTGGCTTTAAACATTACCCAACAACTGTGCTTGTACCACACACCTTGGAGAAAACAGAAAACTGTCCAACACAAATGCTTGAAATCATTGCCTCTGGGTTTTATAAACCCACACTCACCGCCACTGGTTTTCTTTAGAAATCCAGAGGTAGAAGACACAAAGAAAAGAGACAAAGAGTTGAGGATAGACTCAACCATTCTAGAATACAGCCCAGACATGCTGCAAGTGAAGGCCAGGCTACCCTGGGCCATGCTGGGCTGTGCTGGGCTGTGTAGGGTGTTGCCAGCCTCCCCATCTCAGTCCAGATTGATTAGATACAAAGATTGATTAGAAACGGTACTATTAGGCTCAGTTGACTGGTCCAATTTGGAGCAAAATGTATCAGTCTTAGAAACCAAATTTCCTCCACTGACATCCCTAGGCCAGCCTTCTGTCCCTTGTCCTCTCTGATCATTGCCTGTGGAGGAGACATGAAACTTCTATCAGTTCATTAATAATGAACTGAGAGGTGGTAGAGTTGAGTGATGAGGTTTCCCAGGACAGCCTTGAGGGTCAAATGGACCTGGATTTGAATCCTACCCATTCTCTCTTTCCCTGTGACCACCAATCACCCACCCCTACAAGTCTAGAGCCAGAGTTTCAAGTCTGTGAATGTGACGTAGGCAGTAGCAACCTCGTCATCCTCTTTGAGTCTGCCAGGGCCACCTGGGTGACGAATCTGGCTCCTCCTTGAAGAAGCCACCCACCCATGGCATGGGGAGCCATATTTGTTTTACTGTAGATTTCACAGGGCAGGCGGAGGGGAGCCTTTTCATTGCCACAACCTTAACCCTCCTGCTTGATTTCTCTGTTCTCCCGAGCTCCTCCTTGACCGCTCTGCCTCTGGGATTTCTTCTCTCTGGCTTGCCCTTTGGAGTCTTCTAGTTCCGCTCACTCTCGCCTTTCTTGATTTAAAGAATAAAAGACAGAAATTTGGATCCGGTGTGCAAAGCTTGAGATTCATATTTCTATTCTGTAAAATGGAGATGAAAATAATTCCTATCTTGTAATGTGAGAGAGAGAATTAAATGAGAATTAAGTAAATGAACTCTAAAGCAATGTTTTTCCAACATGAGCCATTTGAAATCAGTTTAATCAGTTGCTACTAGCATTAAAAAAAAACACAAAGTAGGATAAAATAGAAAATATCAGAAGGCGTCGTGTGTAGTAGGGGTAGATTTTATTTGTGACTCTTTTCTTTCAGTGTTATATATGTATGTGCATGTGTGTGTGACCACTGGTGGATATAAAATGGATTTTTTACTGTAGGTTATGGTAAAAAACGTTTGAAGTGTTTGTCATTAAAATTCACCTTCAGCCTGGAGGAGATGATCTCTGAGACTTAGTCACAAAACCCTAATGTTGAAAAGATCAGAGACCCCTGATCCAGCCTCCTGCCAGGAGGCTATGACGTCCCACCAAAGGCACATTCTGACAGCCCAAAGACTTAATTCTGTACACAAATATTTTTGTTAGGTTCACATAGCATTTATGAAAAAATTTTGAACTAATTACTCTCTTTGGAAAATCAGGAGATAAGACATCAAAATCTAGATTTTCAGCTTCTCCGGAAAATTTGGGAGAGTTGGCCACACAGGGCATCTTTCCTGCAGGGTCTACCCCACCTGCATCCTCGTTTGTCTCCTGCCTGGGCTCTGGGAGCACACAAGGCTTACTCCTTGACCTGAAGTCCTCCCCCCACCTAAAGCTTTATGTTTCTTTTAAAGAATCACAAAACTGGAACATACTCGAGGGTTCCTTTGGTCCAAACCCTCATTTGTGGGTGGAGGAAAGAGGCCCGGGGGAGGAGGAGGTAACTTATCCAAGGTCACATGGATCATTGGTGATGTGGATGGGAAAAGCATGCAGGTTTCCTTCTTCCTGGGTCAGTGCCCTGTTCAGCCCTCGGGAACAAGTGGCCACCATCCTCGTAAAAACTGAGACTTTCTTAAGAGATGTGTTGATTCACCTCAAAGGTCATCAGCCCTCACTTTTTCCCTCTGTCTCAGCCAAGTCAAATATTTACCTTGCAAAAGTGAAATTGGATCCAGAATGGTTCCTGCTTGTCTTAACACTGTATTTGCGTGGCTCCATCTTTGCCCTCCGTGACTTTCCTCATGGCCTTGCCGTGGCTGCAGCCGCTTAAGTACAGCTTCTGCAGGCGGAAGACACCTGGGCAAAGGGATTCACCCGTGTGGGTGTCTGGAAAGGATGTGTACCCCCAACGTTGTCTGGCTATTTCTTTCACTCCATTTCAGTTGAAGGACAGAGAAAATCAGCTTGGAGTTCATTTTTTGTCAAGCAGAGTCACAGGCAATTCCAGCATTAGCAGGCTGACAGGTGTATAGTTCCCTGATCACCCAAGAAAGGAGTGGCAGGGTGGTCCTGATGGGACCATTCTCAGAGGGGGAAGCCACCCTGTGCTGGGCACAGGGCCAGGAGTGTGAAGGATATTTTGGATGTTTTTAATTTTTTTAAATTTGTTTCCCATTATAAAAATAGTCAAACATACAGAAAAGTAGAAAGAATAGCATAATGAACCTCCACACACCTATCATTCAGATTCAACATTCATCAAGATCTTGCTATGTATGCCTCCTAACTCCCCTTTTATACTTTCACTTTGATGTATAATTTACATACAGTAAAATGCATAGATCTTAAGTGTAAAGTTTGATGAGTTTTAAAATTTTTATTATTTTGAAATAATTTCAAGCTTACAGAAAGTTGCAAAAATAACGCAAAGAATTCGGATATACTCTTCATTGGAATTCCCCAAATATTAACAAATTGCTTTATTATACTTTACACATATGCACACACATTATTGTTATTTTTCTGAACACACACTTTATTATTATTTTTCTGAACCATTGGCAAGTTGATGAGTTTTGCCAAATATTTATGCCCATGTAATCATCACTGAAATCAAGTTATAAAACATTTTCAGCACTTCAAAAGTTCCCTGGTGCTCTTTTCCACTTCTCATTTTTCATTTTTTTCATTCATTTCATTTCATTTTCATCTCAGCTCTCATTCTCGTTTTATCACCCTAGATTAGTTTTGCCTATTCTTGAACTTGATGTAAATGGAATCATCCCCCACTTTATTTTTGCTTAATTATTTTAAAGCAAATCCCAGATCTCATGTTATTTCATCTGTACCTACTTTGCAAGCATCCTTAAAAGTTATGGCCGTTTTCTTAGATAAGCACAATGCCAATGAGATTATGTAAAAAGACTTCATAGCAAGCCACTCTGACTACCTCCCTTTTACAGGTGAGTGCACAGGCTCAGGGAGGAGGAACAACTTGCCCAAGGTCACCTAGGAAGTGGCTGGTGGCAGGCTGTCTTCCTTGAGCGCCTATACTTCACGCTTCTTAGTCTCTGCTCTCAGCCCCAGTGCAGGGTCCCCGCGGACGGGTTCCTGGGGAACGGCAAAGGCTGGCATCTCTCTTTCTTGTGGTTCCTCTCAGCTGGGCGCCCAAAGCACATGACAGTCCAGAAATGCCCTCGCAGTGACCCTGTGAGCACCCCTGCCCCCATGCACAGTTACTCACAGCAGCATCTCTTTAAAGACAGAAGAAAGGAAACCCTCAGCCCCTAGTGGCTGGAGAGATGGTGTAGGCAGATATGTCTGAAGGCTGCTGAGAGCTTCTATTCCCCAGGATCCAGACCTTGGAAAGGTGCTGAGACAAATTAATCAAAATGCAGAAAAGACCCAAGCCTTTAATATTTTAGACCATATTTGCAAATGGGTCCTAATAATACACAAACTCACATTTATTAAAATAACAAACAAACAAACAAAAAAGAGAAACTAAACCCCACAGCAATCTGTTCTTCCAGGAGACAGGTAGAAACAAATCTAAAAGGATATTTTCTCCCCTGGAAGCCCAGCACAGAACTCACTAGAAACAAATAACTTATTGTATGCCTGAATCAATGGCTAGTAATCATGATTTTATTCAATCTCATAAATTGTAGGGTCCGTGTAGTGGCTAGATAAGTCATGGACTTAAACGTATTCACAAATCAAACCTCATATCCTTCCCTGAGGACATATTTGTTTGGTAAAAACATCCTTACTGTTTGTTTCTAAAACAGAACTGGATGGAGCTGTATAAATGAAAATGGATTTTCAGCAAAAATATGTTTCTCAATTACTCAGAAATACAATCCTCTGCCCTTTCCCGCCGTCGTCTTCTCTCTTTTCCACATGATGGGCCAGTTGAAGATTGCAAGCTGTTTGGTGTCTAGGCACCGAGATCACAAGAAAGGCCTCAAGGGGCAGGGGGATGGGGAGTGGAGGAGTGGGGGACTGAGAAGGGATGGTTGGGGCTCCCCAGTCCCTCCCCCTTCTCTCCCTCTTACTAAGCTGTCTGGTTCCATTGTAACCTGTTTTATGGACTAAACATCTGTATTAGATTGCCTTTGAAGAACCACTGGCCTCATTGATCTTTTCTTTCTCTAGCATGTGAGATGCTGAGAAAGTCAACCTGGGAGTGTGTAATTCCCTCGATTGTTAGCACCCTGCAGCCTGGGAAGTGGCTTTGGGTCCTGCAGTTGCAGCTTCTGGTCTGATGCCCATGGCCCTGTCACCACGGTGCTTCCTCCTCTCCAATGACTTCTTGGTATCCAGAGAAGGAAAGTGTGATTTTAAATGGGAGCCAGCAGTCCACAGAGGCTTGAGAGGCCTTTAAAAATTCTTGTTGGGGGCCAGCCTGGTAGCGTAATGGTTAAGTTCACATGTTCCGTTCTGGTGGCCCAGGGTTCACCGGTTTGGATCCCGGGTACGGACCTACGTGCCGCTTGTCAAGCCATGCTGTGGCAGGCATCCCACATATAAAGTAGAGGAAGATGGGCACAGATGTTAGCTCAGGCCTAATCTTCCTCAACAAAAAGTTTTTTATTTCCTTCTCTTCCTCCTTCTCCTTATTCTTCTTATTATACAGATAGATGCTTATTGAAAAATTAGTAAAACACAGAAAAGTAGGAAGAACACACAAAAAAATCCTTCATCATCCATTTTAAAACACATTTTACTATGGCTGAGATCACACAGTATGCACAACTTTGTACCCCGCTTTTCTCACAGACCTGTTTCAACCCAAGCATTTTTGCTGACTGTGTAATATCCCATTGCAGGGATGTACCAAGATTTCCATACAAGTGGGGTTTTGCAGAGGATTTTCTTTTCTATGAAAATTGCTTAAAACTTTTCCTAACTTTTCACTGGGGAACTCATTCTTCTCTCTCTCTCTGGCATGAATCAAGGAGGGCTTCATTTTGCACAAAGCCTGTGCTCACGATGATGGAGAAGTCAGCCACAAAGAAGGCCAGCTAAGAATGGACTTATTATAAATTCTAACACAAAGACTCTTCACGTGGAGCATGGCGAGGGCAGCTGAGGTCTGTGGCCCGGAACAGTGCTCTCAAGCTCTCCCCACTTAGTGGTGCTGGGGCACCTCTGGGTTCCTGCTTCTCAGTGATAAATCTCTTCCTTGCAGCCATTTCTGGATGGCTTACTGCCCTTTCATCTCATTAGTCAAATGCATGCTTCAGGCTCCTGAAGCGTTTCCTAAACCTTTATTATTCCCTCCAGAGGACCCAGGAAAAGGTCCCCTCTTGTCCCTGCACCATCAGAAGCCCATCGCTAACATATAGCGCTATAGAATGTAAGGCAGAAAAAGGAATGACCGAAATACTTGTTGGATGCTGTCTCTGCACCAGGCATTGTGCCAAGGAATGATATGTATGAGATTTCATTTAATCCTCATGGGCACCTTATGCGGCAGGAATTGTTCTCCCCACTTTGTAAATGAGGAAAGCGAGACTGAGAGAGCTTGAATTACTTGCTTAAAGCCACCAGATTGGAAGGGCAGACCTGGGATTGGACCCATCTCCTTGCCTTGAACCCCGTGTCCTGCATACCAGCCTCTTGGCCATGATTTCAGCTGCATGATTTCTTACTTGGGCCAGTCAGGGATCTCTTCCTCCACCCTCAGCAGGATTCTGTCTTCATTAAAGGCAGAAAGAACTTCTATCCGTCTGCCCCTGGCTGGAGGAGCCAGTACCACCTCCTGCCGGGCCTTCCCAGCACCAAGGGCAGAGAAGCACCCTTGGCCCCTAAAAAGACCTTATGTTCTCCCCTAGAGCCTGATGGTGTTCAGAGAAATGGGGCAGGAAGAATTCTGTGGAGACAGAGCCTTTTTATTTTATCTCATTTCACAAACACAATGAAAAAAAATCTTGCTAATAGGATTGCCTGCACAGCAGGCCTAGGCAAGCAATTCCAAGAAAACTTAAAGCATCCTGGCACACCTTGAGATTGATGACAAGTCAGGAACAATGACAGGCAACCAGAAACTAATCAGGAGAGTTGCCTTTCACTAAGGGAGGGGGTGGGGAGCGAGAGCAAGCGCCCGTCGCAGCCGTTATGACCAACCCCTGCTGATTTTGTGCCTGTTTCTCTTGGGGCCCCACAGATCACAGGAGCAGAGGAAGCAGCCGGGTGATCTCCGGGCTGCCCAAGCGCTTGCAGCTCTGACCACACCAGCGTCTCTTCCCATGCAGGGAGTCACACTGCATGAGAAGGAGGGGCTTCCTCTGGTCCAGGCTTATAAACCTGTGGTCCTGCGCCCCACCCTCCAGGCCTCACTGGGAAGGCGCAGTGCCTTCTGGGCCAAGATGGGCCCCACCTTTCTAATATTAGTCTGGTACCAGCAGCTCTAACTTGAGGCAATGGGCCACGGCCAACCTCCAAACTGCTATCTGCCATCTCTCTGGTTGGCCTGACATCCTGTGTACTTTGCCCTTCTCCAGTCCTCTTATCTTTCACCTCCACCAGGCAGCTGACTGTGGTCAGGCAGCTGGTGAGTGAGCAGGCTGGAGTCCGCTGGGGGTGGCAGAGAAGCACAGGCCGGCCTCTGTCCTGTGCCTGTTCAGCTCACAGGCCCCTTCCTCTCTCAGGTCACAGTTACCTCGCCTGGGAAGTAATCTGTACTCAAGTCTTAGGAGGTATAGTCTGAACACCTCAGATGACATTCAGGGCCTTCATGACTTTATCCTTGACCTGACACCCTATACTCAGGTGAAGAATTTTCCAGAATGCCCCAAGCTCATACACCCTTCCTTTCGGTTGAATTAGTTGAGAGCAGGGGGGTGCTCAGGTTAGGGGAGAATGTTGGGACTGTGGGGAAATTGCCATTCTACAACCACAGATGGGTAGGAGGAGGTGGCAGGGACCTGAGAGGTCATTCTGCCCATATCTGTCTTACCACTCAATAAGGCTGAGAGAGTTGTTTTGTTTTAATTTATGGAGATTATGAGCAATTCAGTGCTATGAAAGTAACTGAAGAAGTAACATGGCAATCAAAATTATCAGGCACCAAACTATAGTGAATACAGATGGGGTGGAGGCCCAGATCACAATTGCCCCCCTCTCTGGAGGATGCTCAGATATGCAGGACCAGGACCAAGTCTGGACTATGTGGCCCCATACCTGTGCCACACCCATGCAATTGATTGGTCCAGTGGTGGGCATCTGACCCAAGCCAGGCCAATCAGAGTTTTTCCCTGGGAATTTTCCAAATTGGAACCACTTGGAAGTGGGAGCATTGGGATTGAGATAGAAGCTGTGAGTGAGCACATTCTCAACTACATGGAGAAAACTAGGCTGCGGGGAGAGAGAGTGAAATCAACAGGCAGAGGAAAGGGGTGTCTGAGTCCCTGGGGGCTTTCTCCTTCCCATGGTTAGGTGAGACCTCCTTTTTTCTGAGCTAGTTTCTGACACTTGCAATCCAAAGTGTCCTGACTCACAGAAACAAAACTGGATCAAGCATTTGACCTTCTTGGACCTCTTTGTTCTTCAAACCCCTGCCTGTACCTTAAGAAAGACCATGCATCTCTAAGAGACGTCATGAAAGAGTTCAGCAAAACTTTGAAGTGTATGTATCAAAATTATCTTAGGTACCCAGGAAAAGCTGTCAGAACCAAACAAATAAACAAAGTGCACCTTTTGGCTTCCCCTAACCACTTCTGTTCTCAAAATATCCTCATTGCTGCTCCTGATCTCTATCCTTCATCTAACCTCGACAAGCGTGTGCTAGGGTGGAAGGAATACTGGACTGGGAGCCTTGGTTCTGACCCTTTCCACCACAAGATGTCAGGCAAGCCGTTTAACCTCTCTGAGTGTCTGTTTTCTCATCTATAAAATAGGGATGATAATATTACCTGACTCACGAGTTTATTGTGAGCCTCAAATGGGAGTATCATTCCAAATTCAAGTGCTCTGACTATTTCCTGTGAAACAAAAACAGGCCACGTGGTCTGACAACTCTTCAGTCATTCCATTCAATTCAATTCCATTTGATAAGTATTGCTGAGTGGCCACCCTACGCCAGTTCTATTTTGAGAACTGGAGATCCTGTAATGAGCAGGACAGATGTGGGCTATTCTTATGCAGCTGATGTCCTAATGAGGACAATAGAAAATAAACAAGCAAACCAAGAAATGAGCAACCAAGAAAATTTTGAATGGAGAGAAAACTTATGAAGAAAACACAACGGGATGTAGAGTGAGTGGGTGAGTGCTTGAGAAGAGAGCAAAGTGGGCTATTTGAAACTGGAAGAGTCCTAGAAAATCTGGGGCATGTGGCTACTATGATTATAAGCCCATCTCCTTAGGTCATACACCCAGCATGCTGGTGGTGGGCCTATGGCCAACGAAGGATGTGTATAATTGGCATAAGAACTCCCCACGCACATTGCCTAGCCAATTTTGGACTCTGAAACCCAAAGAACTGATATCTAGACTCATTTAAAAAAAAAAAAGTGCTTTAACAGAACAATGGCTTGAGTAGGAAAAAAATGCCCACCCCGAGCTCATGTTTCCTTCACTTCCTTCCCTTGGCATTTCTTTGCTATGGCTTGTATCTTGAAACTTATCCAGGTCAAGGCCGATTTGGCATCAGCTTTTTCTTGGACAATTGGGCCCCACTCAGTCTGGGCCGAACATTTTGAAGTTTCCTGCTGCTGACATCTTTAGGAAAGACTTTCACAATTGGCTTTCAAATTCTGCTTCTATAATGATTCTAAATGTTGGGGGGAAAGTACTAAAGCCTTAGACATTGTGCCAGGCACATTGTAGCATTCAATCCTTATAAGGACTGAGCTTGGCGAGGCTGTGTGACTCACTCTAGGTCACAGTGCTCGTTACAAACCAATCACGCCTGCCTCTAAGTCCTGGGTCACTTGTCCCATCACCTGGCCTCTCAGCTTTACCATGACTCTCCCCACAACTGACAGCAAGCATCGCATGGCATGCTTTAAACAAAGCCATTTTAGAGAAGCTCTTGCATTCATTATCAATTGATCTGTACAACAGCTCTGGGTGGTGTTGTGGATATTTTTATTATGACTTGTCTGCATCCCTTACCCTCTTTCTCAGCTTCGCTTCCCTTTTTCAAGGAACTGCACCTTCTTCATCCCAATGAATTAGTTGTAGGGCCGTGGCAATAGATCTTGCCCCCCACCCAAAAACCAAATCAAACAAAGAAACAAAAAACCACGGCCAGTCATGGTACCTCACTCATCCGGCTGCGATGATTGGCCCAGGTGTGAACATGTGACCCAAACTGGACTAATCAGAGCTGATCTGGGAGGTTTCTTACTTTGAGCTGGAGGAATGGAACTTTTCCTCTTAGGTGGTAGCTGTGCCTATGTGAGCTCAGAGCTGAGGGTGGTCATGTTCCGGCCTCGTTGAAAGAGCAGATTTGGGGAAGGAAGCCAGAGTCTGAGGAGTGATGAGAATCCTGAAGTGTCGGAGGCCCTTGTTTTGATTCCTCCTGCCCTTCCTGCCAGTATGATTCTCCCTTTTGTCTGAGCCAGTGGGGTTCACTCTCTAGGACATACACTCAAGAGCTCTTCCTGAGAGGCCAACAGGAGCAGTTCCTGGGGCAATGACTGGGGCAGTGGTAGAGCTCGCACACAGGTTGTTTTTAAAGGCTATGTAGGGGAAATGCCCCTGTGGATGATATGCAAGAAAATGTCTATCTCTGAATGATGCAAATGGCAGAAAACCCCAACTTAAACTGACTTGGACAATAAAGTAAATTTAATAGCTAAGGTAATTCTAGAGAAAAGACTACCTTCAGGTAATACTTGATCCAGGCTCTAATGATGTCCCTGAAGTCGTTTCTTTACCTCTCTAATCTGCCTTTCTCGACATTCACAGAATGACCCCCAGAGGCTTCAGGCTTCAGCTTTCCCCTTATAGTAGCAGCATGCTCCAATTTCAGACCTTCAGAGAAAGAGAGGATATTTTTTTTATCATAGATTTTGCACAAGTGCTGGGATTTACTCTTCCTTGATGGCTCAGGCTGCATCACATGCCCATCCTTGAGTCAGCCACCAGCCCGGGAAGGGAGCTATGTTGCAGGGAGGGTGAGAGACAATTCTGTCCAGACTCCATGGCAGAGAATGTAGGAGGGAGAATTCGCTAAAGGAAAATCAAATACTGTTGGTAAGAGCAGCAGGGAATGGATGTGATAGACAGAGCAACACATGTCTACTGTAACCCTTATTGCTGAGAACACTATGTATCCAGGCTTAGGCTTTAGGGGTTGTCTGAGATGCTGGGGGCAGCCCAGCTCACATAGAGACAAGCTGAAGTGAAAGTTTTAAAAACAACAGCAGAGTCAATTAATTTATGACAAAGGAGCTAAGAATATACAATGGGGAAAGGGCAGTCTCTTCAATCAATGGTGCTGGGAAAACTGGACAGCCACATGCAAAAGAATGAAACTGGACTCTTATCTTACACCGTACACAAAAAGAAACTCAAAATGGATTAAAGACTTGAATGTAATTCCTGAAACTATAAAACTCCTAGAAGAAAATATAAGTGGTGGGCTCCTTGACACTGGTCCTGGCAATGAGTTTTTGGATCTGACTCCAAAAGCAAAGGCAACAAAAGCAAAACTAAGCAAATGGGACTACATCCAACTAAAAAGTTTTGGACATCAATGAAACTGTCAACAAAATAAAAAGGCAACTTACTGAATGGGAGAAAATATTTGCAAAACAAATAGCTGATAAGAGATTAATATTCAAAATATATTAAAAGACTCATACAACTCAATAGCAAAAAACCCAAACAATCCAATTAAAAAATGGCCAGAAGATCTGAACAGACGTTTTTCTAAAGAAGTCATACAGATAGCCAACAGGTTTGTGAAAAGACGTTCATCATCTCTGGTCATCAGGGAAATGTAAGTCAAAACCACAATGAGATATCACCTCATACCTGTTAGAATGGCTCTTATCAAAAGACAAGAAATAAGTGTTGGTGAGGATGTGGAGAAAAGGGAAACTTTGTGCACTCTTGGTGGGAATGTAAATTGGTATAGCCACTATAGAAAACTGTATGGAGGTTCCTCAAAAAATTAAAAATGGAACTACTACATGATCCAGCAATTCCATTTCTGGGCATTTATCAGAAGAAAATGAAAACACTAACTCGGAAAGATATCTGCAGCCCCATGAGCATTGCAGCATTATTTATAATAGCCAAGATAAGGAGACAACAATCTAAGTGTCCACTGGTAGATGAAAGGATAAAGAAGATGTGGTATACATACACGTGGAATATTATTCAGCCAGAAAAAAGAATGAAATTTTGCCATTTGCAACAATATAGATGTACCTTGAGGGCATTCTGCTAAGTGAAATAAGTCAGGCAGAAAAAGACAAATACCGTATGGTCTCACTTATATGTGGTATCTAAAAGAAAAAAACCCTCCAAGCTCATAGATACAGAGAACAGATTGGTGGTTGCCAAAGGTGGGGATGGGGAGTGGGTGGAATGGATGAATGGGGTCAAAAGGTATAGACTTCCAGTTATAACATAAACAACTCATGGGGATGTAATGTGTAGCCTGGTGACTATGGTTAGTAATACTGTCTTCCATATTTGAAAGTTGCTAAGAGAATAGATCTCAAAAATTCTCATCACTAAGAAAAAAAATTGTAACTGTGAATGATGATGGATGTTAACTAGACTTACCGTTGTGATCATTTTGCTATATATATATAAATATTGAATCATTACGTTGTATGCCTTAAACTAATATAATGTTATATGTCAGTTATACCTCAATTTTAAAAAAATTAATAGAAATGGCTGCAGAGGAAACACACTTTGGGGTGACCTGAGGCAGCTGGATTCCACTTTGCCAAGGGATGTCACATGTCCTAGGTGGCCATCTGACAACCTAGCAAATGATGTGTGACTCAGCCTTCCTCCTGACCCCCAGATCCCCACGTGGTGGAGCAGGATTCTTAACGTTAGCTCTCTGACACTCCCGACTCGACTGCCCGTCGGGGTCAAAGCCATGTCCTCTGCCCTGCTCTCCTAGCCCTCTGTGCTTCATCTCCAGGGCTGAGCACTAACCAGCTGTGCACAGGCCTGTCTGTCCTCAGCAAAGGGCAGGCTCCTTGGGGCCAGGAATGGGGGGCCATGTTTGTGAACTCCTCGTACCTACAATTGAGGCTCCATCAGTGTCTGCTGAATCAAATCTTTAGGGTTTAGGCTAATTTTTTTTGAATCTTAAATTTTGGGCAGCTGAACTGAGTCCCCTGACTGTGGTGATTAGGAAGATACAGCTTCAAAACATGGTACAGGTTTTTCACTTTTGGAAACCTGACCTTTCCAAGTGCCTGAACAGCTGTCTTTTGCATTATGTATAACAGGGAAAAATTAGAGGCAGCCTCAATGTCCATTAATAGCATACCTCTCCTAAGGGACACTGGCAGCTCTATTTAAAACATGAGTTAGAATGACATGTCTTCTCGTGGAAAGATGTCTAAGAGATATATATGTATATATCTACATATATATATTCAAGTGACAAATTATAGACCGGTATGTAGTACCCCTGCAACCCCCCCCCCCCCCCCCCCCCCCCGCCCCCCACTGATGCACAAAAACTGACAGGCTACACTCCAAACTGTGAACAGTGATTCTGTTTGGAGAATGGGGTTAGGGCAATTCTAGTTTTTTACTTTAATTCTGTATTGTTTGTTGTCTTTGATGGTAAACATGTATTACTTTTGTAATTAAAAAAGATTAAAATAAAAAATTAAAATAACTATAAAACAAAATAGAAATAAGCCATTATGGTGGGCATGGTGAATTGGTGCTCACCATTCACTATACTGTCCTTCTGGCGTCCCTTCCAAACTGCAGAAGCCGGAAACTGAAAAACTATATTTCCCAGAATCCCTTGCAGCTAAGATTCTGGGGAGGTTTAGAGTTAGTCAGTCAGACGCCCTTACTTGAGGTTTGGAAGAGGGACATGAGGTTGAGGCTGCTCTGCTGCTGTTCGTGTTGACAAGTGCAGCCCAGGAGGGATCTGGCTTGTTTGGGGCAGAGTTAACAGAAGTCTCAGTGTCCCATCACTAACTTTGAGGGGATGTGGAGCAGAGTGCCATTTGCTGGTCTGGAGTGGAGCACTGTGGTGTGGCTCTGCCACCAGCTGCAGGGTAGAAGCTTTCCAGGTCAGCAGGTAGCTTCCTGGTGCTACAGGAGTCAGCCGCTAACTTGTGGCCTGATTCTGTGTTACTGGAAATTCTGCTTTTTTTCAGCCCTTCCTGTAATTCTATGAACTGTAATAAATCCCTTTCCAGGCCTACAATGTTGTTGTTTTTTTCCTCAACAGATACACTTAAAAGGAAATCTGGAAAAAGCAGCATAGTAATATTTTGGGTTCAAAGCCCTCTGATACCTTTAGGAAACTTGAGAGAATTGGTTATTTCTTTTAAATTAAGCACTACAAGGGAAACTAGACTAAACTTTTTAAAATTCCATCCTAATAATTTGTGAAATCTGATGGCATAAGCTGAAAGACTCAGGAATGTAGACTTCAGCCCCCGAAGTCCCCTTTCTGTATTTTCTCTCCTGTGCACACACCATTTCTCCATCTCTGCTCCTCTTCTAATTGCATTGAGAGCCACTTTGCAGGACTAGTCTTCCTAGGCAAAGTCTCAGGCCGAATACAAATGGGAACATAAGGGACAAGTTATAAGGAAATGAAGAGGAGTGTAGTCTACTATGCAACTAATATCGACAAAAGCTTCCTTGGACCCAAGAATGAATGGTGCCTCATATCGTTCCTTTGGGTTATGCTTCTATTTTTAAAAACCTGTTTGAGATATGGTTTTGCAATTAGATGGCCCTTGAAGTTACTCACCAATGTTTATCTCAGAGACTTAAGTCCAGAGGAAAATGCAGAATTCCCCTTCCTGGTGAGATTATCCTGGCAACCCACGGTTGAGTTTCCGAAGCTTGAGAGCAGTTGGAAATTGGAGGTGTTACTTGTCATCTGGCCAAGGCCCCCAGAGTCCTAGTACTTCTTAGCACCTCCTCACCAGCTCCGGTTTGCCTGCCCTATGCATCACCGCCTGCGTGCTAGCAGCCCCAGCTACGCAGCAATATGCCGTTTACAAAGCTTCAAAGGTGAGGAAACTAAGGCACAGAGAGTTTCAGGGCCTTGCTCAAGGTGACACAGAAGCAGCAGGTCTTGAATCAAGGTTTCTAACTTAAAGTCCAGTGTGTTTTCTAGTGTGGCTGCTTATGTTTTATTCTTCATGGTCTTACCACATTGCCTGTGATGGCCCCATTTCTCCCTATGACTCTGGAGCTGGCATTCCAATAACCCATGGGCATCTTGCAAACTGGCAAGGCCTTGGCCTGCGTTACTTGACCTCTGGCTGTAAGTCACGCAGTTCTCCAAAGTTAATAGCACCCATCGGTAGCTGTCACCCTCCGTCACTCCTCCTTCTCTGGGCAAACACCCACCGGATTCTGGGAAGAGAGAGACGGAGTGTCAGGTAGATAATTCTCTGTGACCACTGGATGTCAGTACTGATCTATGCCTGATAACTGAACGTCTTCCCTGGCCATGGAGAGTCGCCAGCACTAGGGTTTGAAACGGAGCAGGAGAGCCTCATGAATCAAAAGCAAACTGTACGGTGACCACATATTTGAATCAAACAGTTGGGTTTCTGTGGCCTGATCTCTCACAGGCTGCTGATTGTGGATTGTGCCTCTAAATTGTTTAATCTCACTTTCTGGACCTGATCTAGCAACCAGCCTTCCAAGAAGGGGCTCAGAACGTCTCTGTTGGGTGATTACCTCCCTATCTGAAGATGGCACAACTCTGGGTGTATCAAAACAGTTATAAAGCAAAGAGTTTGAGTGGTTGCCTTTGAGACAGGGAAAATTGGGAGGGGGAGCCTTGTAGAAATGCATGTCTTTAAGCTTCAAACTGAGTGTGATTCTTTAAACTCTATGAATGTGTAGCTTGAACAAAAATAGAAGCAAAAAAGTGTTAAAAGCAGCCACTAAATGTGGCAGGAAGGGGAAAGTAGGAGAAGGTAGGATGGGCTTACGGACTGGACACAGTGGCATCGGGTGTTAGAGTTTTAGTGACCCTGGACTAAGTTCTTTCCTTGTAGTAACTCATTTACTCCTCTTTGGGCCCTATGGCAACCTCACGAGGTACTGCTTGATGAGGCTGTGGAAGTTTAGCGAGGTTAAGTAACTTTTCCAAGGCGCCAGTGGTGGAACTGTGCTTCAGATCCAGGCTTGTCTGCATGTAGAACTCATGCTTTTAATTGCTGTTATGCTGACTCCCTTCACTTTCACCCAGAAGATCTAGGTGATTTGTCCAAGATCACACAGTGTTTGGGGCTAGGGTAAGTGGAGTGCGGCAGGGACTAAGGATTGGGGTTTTCCTGACGGTCTCAAATGTGTTTTTCCATGGCCCCGCTGGGCCTTGTCCAATTGGCCAGGTCAGAACAGCGGGAAGGTGAGGCCAAGGAGCCGTGTGCTTGGTGAGTGGCCCAGATGGCCATGGCAGCCATTTTGGAGTGGGAAGACAGACTCAAGAACCACGCAAGCACAGCTCTGAACCAGCCCAATGGCTAACTCACACTTCCTGGGACCCTCCCTGCCTTTCCTCATGCAACCCGTACCCCTCAACTTCTTCTGATATCCGCAAACTGGCAGATGATCCTTGTCTCCCACATCCCTCCTCCTGTGCCCCTGGGGACTTCTTTTAGTTCAAGGCAGCCTTCCAGGCCCGTCAGTCTGGTGCACACATTGTCAGGGGCCTTTTTCTCATAGACGGAAACCTAGCAACAGGGTCTGCACATCAAAGCTGGACCCTGGGGGCTGGTAGCCAAGTGCATTCTGACCTGGCCACCCCGAGCACAGTGTGACATGACTTAAGAGAAAGATTGGGTGGATATGTAAGGCTTTGGGACCCAGAAACCTTTGCTGTGGGTCATCTCCAGACTGAGCATAAGTTTGTGTTTCTCCCTTATTTCATTAGGCCTGCAGTGTAGATTTCTACCCTTGCTGGAGACAGTTCCAGCCTCAGAGAGGATGGTCAGTCACAGGGCTGTGGCGTCCTGGACTCTGTGGAAAGCAGTGACCAGGGCTGATTCATGGGCACATTTAGGCATCTCTGTGGACCTTGGAAATATGAATAAAAATGGAAATATTTATTCAAAACGTATTTTTAATAAAATTTATTTTTTAGAGCAATTTTAGGTTCACAGCAAAATTGAGTGCAAAGTACACTGAGGTCCCATATTACCCATTGCCCCTACACACGCATAGTCTCCCCGACTAACAACCTCCTGCTCCAGAGTGGTAACTTTGTTACAATTAATGAATCTACATTGATACATCATCATCACCCAAAGTCGCCCATAGTGCACATTAGGGATCACTCTTGGTGTTGTGCATTCTATGGGTTTCGACAAATGTATAATGGCGTGTATCCATCACTGTAGTATCATACAGAATAGTTTTACTGCCCTAAAAATCCTCTGTGTTCTGCCTGTTCATCCCTCCCTTCCTCCTAACCCCTGGCAACCACTGATCTTTTTACTGTCTCCATAGTTTTGCCTTTTCAAGAAGGTCATATAGTTGGAATCATACAATACGTAGCTTTTTCAGATTGGCTTCTTTCACTTAGTAACACGCATTTAAGTTTCCTCCATGTCTTTTCATGGCTTGATAGCTCATTTCTTTTTAGCACTGAATAATATCCATTGTCTGGATGTACCACAGTTCATCTATCCATTCACCTACTGCAGGACATCTTGATTGCTTCCAAGTTTTGGCAATTATGAATAAGGCTGCTATAAATGCCTGTGTATGGGTTTTTATGCAGACATAAGTTTTCAGCCCGTTTGGATAAATACCGAGGAGTGTGACTGCTGTATAAGAGTACTTTTAGTTTTATAAGAAACCTCTTAACTGTCTTCCAAAGTGGCTGGACCATTTTGCATTCCCATCAGGAGGGAATGAGAGTTCCCGATGCTCCATGTCCTCACCAGCATTTGGTGATGTCAGTGTTTTGGATTTGGGCTATTCCTACAGGTCTTTAGTGGCATCTCACTATTTTAATTTGCATTTCCCTGATGTCATATGATGTAGAGCATATTTTCATAACCTTATTTGCCATCTGTATATCTTCTTTGGTGAGGTCTGTTCAGATCTTTCGCAGATTTTTAAATGAGGCTGTTTCCTTACTGTTGAGTTGTAAGAGTTCTTTGTATATTTTGGATAACAGCTCTTTATCAGATGCGTCTTTTGCAAAGATATTCTCCAAGTCTGTGGCTTGTCTTGTTATTCTCTTGACATTGTCTTTCACAGAGCAGAAGTTTTTAATTTTAGTGAAGTCCAGCTTGCAAATTATTTCTTTCATGGATTATTCCTTTGGTGTTGTATCTAGCAAGACATTGCCAGTCTGAGGTCATCTAGATTTTCTCCTATTTCATCTTCTAGCATTTTATAGTTTTGCATTAACATTTAGATCTATGATTCATTTTGAGTTAATTTTCGCGTAAGGTCTGTGTCTAGATTCATTTTTTACATGTGGGTGCCCGGTTGTTCTCCCGCCATTTGTTGGAAGGACTATCTTTTCTCCATTGTTTTGTCTTTGCTCCTTTGTCATTAAATGTAATTTTTACTACTGAGATCTAGGTTCTGGGAATACAGCAGAGAAGAAAACAGGTTTGTTCCTTTCCAGTGGGAGTTGATTTCTGGCACACATAACTTTCTGAAGCCAAGAAGGAAGGAACTTGGAGCAGTGACACTAGGTTTGTAGGTTCCAGTCACCACTATTGTATCCCCTGGCTGGTGAGGCCTGGACCACTTGGGGTTACAACCAGCAGAAACCAGGGGCCTGGTCTTCAGTTTTGGGTAGGGACTGGTTCGCTGGGGGCCTCAGCTGACATCACCAGGTCCCAGTGGTTGCTGGGTGAGCACAGGGGCTTTCATGGTGTCTATACAGGAAGCTGTAGGGTTTCTAGAGAGAAGGAAGACCCAGAAAGAGACCTGTTCAGGAACACTTGCCCACTGACTTCTGTGCTCCATGTATCAGGGGATGAAGGCCAGACTGCAGGGGCTCAGGTGGTGCGCCTCAGAGGGAAGAGAAGCGCCTCTGCCCCCCAGGTCATGACAGGTGGAAGGCCCCAGTTCTCTCAGCTGTGAACTGGCCAAGTGTTGCTGGGGGACCTTTCGTGTCTGTCCTGCTGGAATGTTCTGTGTTTCTAAGGGAAGCTGAGTTTGAGGCATGGGCTGACCTCATTCACGGTGAGCAGGTGGGCAGACTCTCAGCTTACCCCTGACAGTGGGCGAGAGTGATTTAATGGAGGCCCAGTGGGCAGATGGCTGAGGTCCCGGGGAAAGGGCATGGTTACTTTCATCTTAAACCAAACGAAAATCCCCGCCCAAATTACAGCTTTGGTTTAGGAGGTGAGAAAGCTCAGCTGAGGTAAGTGACAAGATTTATAGGGAGGCTGGGCACTCTTGTAAATTCATCCCTGTCCCAAGGGAGCTCTCAGAACCTGGTGAAGAGGACTTTATGGGAGCATAATTATGGTGGATACTGATGTGGTTGAGTGCTAAGTGTGTGAGACAGGTGGACAGGTGGAGAGCTACAGGGAGGGGCCCAAGGAGTCGAGAAAAACATGAAAGGACTTTGAACACTACAGCATGCATGTGTGTGTGTGTTAAACCAGGTAATATCTGGCTATGACAATGACGTTGTGCCAGCCCTCATACCTGGATTGTCTCAAGAGCGCCCTAGCTGGTCTCTTGGCCTCCCCACTGTACCCATCATTCTTTATGTACAAATTTATCAGCCCAAAGCCCCATTTTCCTCTCATTAGCCCCAGAACTTCCTCCCTGCATGGACTTCAGGCCTTCCTTACGTGGCCATAGCCTCCCAGCCACCTTTGTTATTTTCTAGTCCCTGTCACACCTGTACACACCCAGATGCACACACACTCACTTAGGTCTCCGCACTTTTGCTCATGTTTTTTCCCACCTGCAACTCTCTCACCTGCCTGTCAACCCATCCACATTCTCCTCCGTCTTTTTTTAAACAACTTTATTGAGATTCAGTTCATATACCATACAATTCCTGTGTTTAAAGTGTGAGATTCATTGGTTTTTAGTACGTTCACAGATCCATGCAAGCTTTTCACAGTCAATTTTAATCATCTCGGAAAGAAACCCCATACCCTTTAGCTATCACCTCCCAACGCCCCCAGCCCACATCACCAGACCTAGGCAACCAGAAAACGACTTTCTTTCTCTATAGAGTTCTCTGTTCTGGACGTTTCATGTGTTTGGACTCAGGCATGTGGCCTTTTGAGACCGGCTTCTTTCACTTAGCATAATGTTTTCCAGATTCATCCATGCTGCAGCATGGATGAGTACTTCGTTCCATTTTATGGCCAAATAATATTCTAATTCTCCCTGTCTTTCAAGGTTCAGCTTAATCCTTACCTCCTCCAGGAAGCCTCGGTAACTCTGTGGTCCCTCCTGACCTCTCCCTGGGATATTTACAGTGTAGCATGGGCTCGTTCCTGTCTCCTGTGTGAGCACTTTCATCCCCATTAGACTGTGGCACAGGCCAGTTCTCTGGGAAGCAGCCTCCGAGATAGAGATTTGCGGGCAAGAAGCTTATTTCAGAGTGCTCTCAGGGACAACCTCATCGCGGGGGGTGACAGCTGCAGGAGTGGACAGAGGGAGAAGCTGAGCCTCAGCACAGTTGCAACAGAGGTCTCAGCCAATCTCCAGGAGCTCTGGAGCTGGGAGGGCTTTCGGAGCTGGGCGAGGCCTGGGCCTTTATAGACCCCACGTCAACAGTCATTGAGTGCAGCTGCTCTGGGAAGAGAGCGTGACCTTGGGCATGTTTTCTCTCCTCAGCCCAAGGCAAGTCCAGGAGAGGGACTCAGCTGAGAGTGGCAGCTGGCAGCACTCCCAGCAGCTGGGGAATGAGGGCACCATGGCATTCACTATGGACTGGATGTCCCCTTGAGGTCGAGGCTGTGCCATCCTTCCTCCTTTCCTCTCCCTGCCCCTAGCAACTGAGTTTTGTTTGAATTCAGGCTTTGAGATCAGACGGACATGGATTCAAATCCCAGTTCTGCCACATGTGAGCTGAGGAACTATAGGAAGTTCCCAAATCTCTTTAAGCCTAAATTTCCTCATCTGTAAAATGGGAATAATAATGGTCCCTACCTTAGAGAGTATTGTGATACTAGGTGAGTTGATGTTTGTAAAGTATTTAACAGGGTTGGTACATATCAAGCTTTCAATAAATGTTGGCTATTGTTATTATTAATGTTATTATTAGCAGATGCTTAAGGTCACCTGATAATTGGCTGACTTGAAGGAGTGGAAGCCGATATAAACTAAGGGACAATAAATGAACCACTTGTCAGTATTGAGATGTCAGCATTCTAAGGTAGAAAATTATTATTATTATTTTTTGTGAGGAAGATTGTCCTTGAGCTAACATATGTGCCAATCTTCCTCTTTTGTATGTGGGATGCCACCACAGCACGGCTTGACAAGTGGTGCTAGGTCCATGCCTGGGATCCAAACTTGTGAACCCTGGGCTGCCGAAGCAGAGCATGTGAACTTAACCACTACACCACTGGGCTGGCCCTGACAATTATTTTTTAATTAGAAAATATTTTATACATTCAGAAAGGCACCAGGATTTACTGAACTTTCATGTTCTCACCATCAAACTTGATTTTCAAAATTATAGCTGTATGTGAAGGCTTTGTGGAACCCTTCCCGATACGCACCTGCCCCTAAGGTGAGTCTTAAAGGCAATGCTCATCATTCCCAGGAATGTCTTGATGCTGTTGTGCTGAATCTCTAGTTAATATGTCATCTTTTGTATGTTTTAAAACTTTATACAGGGCTGGCCTGGTGGTGTAGTTGTTAAGTTTGCACACATCACTTCAGAGACCCAGGGCTTGCCAGTTCAGATCCCAGGCATGGACCTATACACTGCTCATCAAGCCATGCCATGGAGGTGTCTCACATACAAAATAGAGGAAGGTTGGTACAGATGCTAGCTCAGGGCCAATCTTCCTCACCAAAAATAAAATTTAAAAAAAACTTTGTATAAATGACATCATAGTGTACCATCCTGCCTTTTTCACTCAACTCAATCCTTGACATCAAGTGTGTGATTTGCCTGTGTTTTTACCTGCCGCTGTCATTCCTTTATTTTCTCTGCAGTCTAAGGCTGAAAATCCTGCTCCAAAAGGTAAGAAGTGGAGGGAGGGAGACTCTTTCCCACTGAACTGCAGGACCCCGGTATCTTGCCAGCCATCCTCATCTTCTGGAGAGGTGGTGTGGCCTAGAGCTTAAAGCTGCTGCAGCCAGATTCTGTGGGTTTCTCCGTTTGCCAAGCGAGAAAGCTTGGGTAAGCTACTTAACTTCTGTGTGTCTCAGTTTCCTCACCTGTAGCATGAGAACAGTCATGCCTCGTGCCTACCTTATGGGACTGTTTGTAAACACTTCATGCAGGAGCTGGTATGTGGTGTAGTGCTAGTGGGTTAGCTGGTACTTTTTCACTTGGGTTGTTTCTAAGCAGACAGTATGGACCGCGGCTCCAGGAAGCATCACCCCCATCACTAGACCCTGATGCCCACCATGCGGGAAAGGACAGCTGCACAGTCTGGGAAGCTGACATTTGGATGGCTGACGGCTTGGTTATTTGGTTCCCTATTCTGCCTGTGGCTCCTGGTGCAGCTGTGAAGAGAGGGCTCCCAGCTTCCCCTTGAGCACTGCCTTCAACCTGCCCGGCTCCCTCAAGTCATCCTTATTATTGCTCCCATCACACAGATGAGGAAATGGGCTCAGAGATGTGTGGTGACCTGCTCATAACAAGGGGCATCCCTGAGACCTGAACCACAGTCCCCTCATTCCAAATCCCATGGCCTTTAGCCACATAGCTGGTCACCCCAATTTCTCTCAGTCGTTTTCAGCCTATTGTTTTCTTGCTTGAGGACAGTGGTGGGACCCTGGAGGCCAAGAAAGGCAAAGAAACAGTTTTCGGGGCCATGCAGCTTGTTAAAGGTGTGACCTGCTGCTGGTCTCGCATCCTCAACAATCAGATGGTAGAAAGCCACTTTCGAACCGAGGTTGTCTTATAGGTTTTTTCTCTGTCTTTCCCCAAGGACTTTAGTTGAGCAGTCAAAGTATTTTCCAAATTCCCTAAGAAGCTGAATAACCAGCAGGGTGGATGTTAGGGGAATGTGCAGGTGGGCGGCGAGCATGGAGGCAGATGGTGGTCAGCCGGCACGGCTTGCATTCATCCAGATATACAAGTTTTGGCTTGCCTCACCTTGAAATGAAGTTTTCACAGAGGAAAATACATCAAGGTAGACAGATTTTTTCCTTCACGAGATGTCAGATGACTATTCTTGCATGCAGTTATTTACTTTTAAAATAATTCATAATGTCAGAGCTCACTGCCATAATCAGCTATTGTTTCCATTATAAATCCAATTTTGGAGGGTGACAGTGTCTGCCATTTCATCTTCCTCAGGGCTTAAACTTTATATTTTTCTCTTAAACAAAAAAAAAGGAAGCAGCTTGTGTATATCATTTAAGCAACTAAAGGCCTGGGATTTTGGGGGATGGTTTAGCAATAGGAATTTAGGCAAGAACAAACACAGCAAACAGGTTTAAACACCCATGTCAACTTTGATCAATCCAGTAGTGGATGACTGGAGTGTTGTGTTGAGAGGGATTCTGAGACCATGTGCAGCATCGGGGAAAAGAGCTGTGATTGATTAGTGATGTCTGTCGTGAATCTCTGCGTGGGGGAAGGGAGAGCCTGGAGAGAACCCTGTAAGTATTCAATTATAAACTAGAGTAAGCTTATTCATTTTCTCCTAACAAGCCCCCTTACTTCTTTATAGAATTTGATAGCTTCAAAAGCATTTTTCATGTGCTTTATTTTCATTTAGCCATTATATCAAGTGTGTGAACTCAGTAGGGCTAATCTGTCTTCATATGAATCAATTTATGCAGTAAATGTTTACTGAGCAATTACTGCACTAGGCTGTGACAGATGATCGCTAAGGATGGCCACCACTGATTTCTTCCCTGCCTGTTCATGCACACTGCCCCTCACCAAGAATTGGACTCGAACTCCCTTCCCCTGGAATCTGGGCAGGTCTCAGTGACTTTCTTGACGAACAGGATGCAGCTGAAATGAGGTCCCAGGGTGTCTAATTTGAGGTCTTAAGAGCCTTTCAGTCTCAGCCTGGTTGGTTCCGGCTCTGCTCTAGGGCAGAGCTTTGGCTCCTGGCCAACTATAACAGCCTTTGGGGGCTGTGTCCATCCCCAGGGGGAACTAGGTACAAAGCATGGTGGACCCTTTGTGGAAAGAGGGTCTCAGAAGAGGCTTGTGAAGAAACAGGACCCCTAAGCTGCCCCCGAAGGGGAAGTCTCCTTGGCAGGCACAATGATGAGTGCTGGAGTTGGGCTGCGTTGCACTACTGATCTCCTCTTGCAAATTACAAGCCATGGCTCTAGACCCAGAATTCCTGGTTTCCAACCAATTGGCCAAATCCAGTAGCCCTGGACCAGGTGCACCAGGAGGAGGCCACTTTTGAGAAGGTAGCTTCCAGGAATAAATCCTCTTGGGAAACTCTGCAGGCAGCTTAAACCTCAAGAAAACGACTCATTAGGAGCTGGGGAGCTGTTAATTGCGCTGTCCAGCCAAGATGCAGTGCTGCCATGCCAGCCTGATGAAAAATAATGAGGTCACTAGAAGTTCCAGCTCCCTCCCTGTCTGCCCAGGTTCCCCCCCTCCCCTGTGGCCCTGCTGCCCAGAGACCCTTGCTGTGGTGTTCAGGGACCTGTCCTTGAGCAAGCATATTCTCAGAAGGAACACACAGAACCCCGCAAAGGGTTATTTCGCTGAATTGTAAATGTATTCATTCAAAAGTTATGTTGACAAAGGTTATTATAAAGATTAAATCACAGAGAATTACTACTCATCCCTTCTTAGAAAAGTATGAATGCTCAAGAAATTCATCCTGTCTTGGAAAAGCTGTGACTTTCAGTTACCATGGCAACATCCACCTCCTCTCCATCCTGATCCTACACAGGAGTGGGCCAGTTGCAGGCTAGAGAACAGTGTGGTGGGGCAGAAAGACCACTGCAGTGGTAGCCAGGAGGCCTGTTCCAGCCCCGCTCTGATGCTAACCAGCCCCTCTTAGCTGCTGAAACAGGAGTGAAGAACTAGAGATCTCAAAAGTCTTTTGTAGCAGGAACAGATAATTCTACGGCAAATTATCTGAGTGCAGGGGACCTGAGACCCTTTGAAGGGGATCTAGCATGTGAAACCGCTTGGTACCAAGTGCATCCTCCCACAGTGTGCGTTAAGGTGGGAAGTGGGGCCCCCAGCTCATTGAGGAAGGTGGAGTGGGGCAGAGGCCTTCTCTCTGCTCTTGGCCACCAGGGGGCAGCACCTAACCCATACTCAGACAACTGGCGCCCTCTCTCCTGAGACTTGGAATCTGGAGAGTGACTCAACGAGGTGGGCTCAGGTAGAGGTTATGCAGGGTGGCAGCAGCTGAGTTGCCAACTCTCTCGCTGTGATGGGGAGTGTTCAGTGGTGCCAACAGTGATGTCTCAATCAAGCTTTTTCTGTGGCACAGATGTGACTGTGTTCTCACTGTTAACTTCCATGGTCTTGCCTTTTTTCGCCCCTTCTTGTTCAATGTTGTGAGCAACCCCATACCTCCAGTAGGGTTTTGGTGTTTTCTCTTTAGTTGGCCAGAGCTGATTTCTGTTGTTTGCAACCAGGAATCTCAATCAGAACCTTGGAGAACTAATTACCCTGCAGTTTGCTGCTCAAGATTGAAACCATTTTAAGGTTTCACCTAATGCCAAGGCTTTCTATGGTTTCAAGGAGGATGCTGACATCAGCCATACCTCAACCCAAGGCGACCACACAGACAGCACCTCAGCTGCCAGCTCTGCACAATTGGCAGTGGCCACATGGGTCACTGTGTTGAGGAGGATTCTGAAGCTAAAACTCATTAGCAATGTCTGCCAATGGGGAGAGGGTAGGGAGTGACTTGCCCCTACCAAGCAGATGCTTTCCATGCCTGAACTCAAAGAGGGAATGTCAGGGGGTTGGGGAGATATGCTTTGTGGTGGTTGTGGGGTGTCCCAAATCCCCTCGACTTTCCTGGTTCCATGGAAGGCAGCTGAGCTTCCTTTGTCCTCGTTCTCTGGCAGGACAGCCTTTCTGCCAAACCAAAGATCAGACTAGAATCCCTTATGGGAACTGGCACAGAAAGATGCAGTGTGAGCTGCTTCACTGACCGCGGCTCAGAGGCTACCAGCCCATGGAGTCAGACGTCAGAGCTGGAAGGGCCCTTAGAGGTCGTCCACTCCAACTCCCAATTCACAGATGGGCAAACTGAGGCCTGGAGAGGGAAGGGATGACTTGTCCCTGCCTCCACAGTCAGTTCAGAGGCAGTTTGGGGTTTCACACATCAGTTGGCTCTTGGCCAGCGTGCTTCCCACATGACCACCATCTCATCCACTCAGCTTCCTCCCTACTTTTAATCACCTGTATCTTTGGAACATCTCATGGTATTAGTTTCCTACAGCTGGTGTAACAAATTACCAAAACTTCGTGGCTTAAAACAACACAAATTTATCTGAGTTCTGTGGGGCAGAAGCTGACACAGGTCTCACTGGGCCAAAATCCAGATGTCAGCAGGGCTGCTTCCCTTCTGGAGGCTGCAGGGAAGAATCCATTTCCGTGTCTTTTCTGGGGTCTGGTGGCCGCTCACATTCCTTGGCTCACGGCCCCCTCCCTCCATCGTCAGAGCCAGCAATGGCTGGTTGACTTTTTCTCACATCACCTCACTCTGACACTGACTCTCCTGCCTCTTTCTTCTACCTTTAAGGACCCTTGTGGTTACTTTGGGCCCAATCAGATAATCTAGGATAATCTCCTTATTTTAAGGTTAGCTGGTTAGCAGTCTTAATTCTATCTGAGACCATAACTCCCCTTTGTCATGTAGGGTAACATTTACAGTTTCCAGGGGTGAGGACAGGGACGTCTTCAGGGGCCATTATTCTGCCCTCCACATCCACTTTCTCTCTGGGGTCAGGGTTTCTCATCCTACACAGTCGTTCCTTTGATCCTGTTACTTGTCTCCAGGTGCTGCCCATTTCTCCTTTTGGATTTTGTGTTAAGCTCTTCAGAGGAAGATCTATTCTTACTGCTTCCCATCCATCAGCATCCACTCATTCTTTTTTTAAATTGAGATATAATTTGCATGCCATAATACTCATTCCTTTAAAGTATACAATTTAGCGGTTTGTAGTGTATTCACTCTAGTGTGCAACTGCCACCACTATCTAATTCCAGAACATTTTCATCGTCCTAAAAAGAAACCCCATATCCAACAGCAGTCAGTTCTAATTCCCCACTTCCTCAGCTTCTGGCAACTACTAATCTACTTTCTGTCTCTGTGGATTTACCTAGTCTATCCTGGACATTTCACGTAAATGTAATCATAGAATATGTGGCCGTTCGTGTCTGGCTTCTTTCACTTAGCATGTTTCCAAGCTTCACTCGCTCTTAAATACCTTGCAACCTGGCTTCTGTGAACCGGCCCCATGCTTCACTTGCTGAGCCTCCCAGACGCCTGTGACGCAGTCCCAAATCCCACGGCCTGTCTCAACCGTCAGTCAGTCAGTGGCGGTATCCTCCTCTTTAGCACATTCAATTCTTGGCCTTCTCCTTCTACTTCCATGCTCTTGCTTCTTCTCCTCTGGCCCTAGCCTCCTCTTGTCTTCTGAAAGGAGCTGCCCCTACTGGCCAGCCCTGGGCTCTCTGCTGTTTCCTGCATCCCAGAGGTTCCAGCAGTCTGTGAGCGGGCTTTGTGGTGGGACCCTCTGAGACTATAGACAACATTTGTGCACGTATCCACAACTTCCATCAGCTTCTCAAATGGATCTATGGATAGTAATGTGTTAAAAATCATGGCTATCTAATCTTTCTGCTTTGAGAGCTGAGTTAGCCAAGACTCTTTGGGTTGCAAGTAACAGAACCTAACAAGCTGAGTTGAACAAAAAGGGAATTTAATGATTTACGTGCCCAGAGTAGCTCAAAGAACTGCAGGCAACGCAGCGGCTTTGGGGGTTGTGGGGACTGAATTCAGGAAGATGTTGCTGTCAGGATTTTCTGTTTCTCAGTTCTGCTGGCCCCCACTTGGCTTATTCTCTCCAGCAAATTAGCTTTCTTCACATATCACAGAAGATGGCACCTGGCAGCCCTCGGTTCCTTCCCGCTCCGGAACTCAAAGACCAAGCCTTTCTTCAACTCCAAATTAGAAGTCCTGAGGGAAGACCCTGTGCGCCCTGTGCTGGGTCCTACACTCACCGCTGGAGCCATCGCAGGGCCAAGGGAGTTATGTGCTGGGATTAAGTGGGTCTAACAGTAGGCTTCTTGTCTACCCCTGTACCCTGTGGGGCAGAGTGCAGTGATGGCGGTCCTGTCAGATGCCTGTGGTGGGAGTAGAGGAGGAGCAGTTCTTCAAAGGGGTGTGTGTGACAGTGAAAAATGGCAGATGTCTCCTACAAGAGCTCGCCCACTGCTTCCATGACTACTGCTGTGTGGCTGACTCCTACAGCCCTCAACCACTAGATGCCTATGATGTCTACCTGGCTGGCCCACTGGCATCCCCAAACTGAGCATCTCCCATCTTTGTCAATGGCACCACTCCCCGGCAAGTCTCCCACGCTTCTCCCAGTTCCTTGCTCTCATGAATGGCTGTTCCCCATCCCTATCTAGGTAGTTGCCAAGTCCGACTGATCTTAGCACTTTCAACATCTTTCTCAGCGTTGTTCTCATTCCCAGCACCCCCTCTCTAGGTCGGACCCTCAGTGCCTGCCTACGCCACCCTCCCAATCTCTTAGTGATTCTCTCGGCCTCAAGGCAGATTCAGACACCATCTATGGAGCCCGCTCTATGCTGGACATGTGCTGAGCATCACTATTTTTTAATCCTCATAACAATTCCATGAGTGGACAGTGTTACCACCATTTCACAGGTTAGGAAAGTGAGCCTCACTAAAGTAAGGACTTGCCGAAGGAGCACGGGTGGTGGAAGGGGGATTTGAACTTGGGTCTCCAATTCCAAGTACAGCGTCTATTCTCGCTCCTCTCCACTGCCTTTCCAAACAGCTGCTGAGTGAATTTGTGAAAGATTGCTTTATGCTGATGTCTTTCCTCTGGCTCCTACAGCTCTTCTGAAAGCTTTGCAGCCCTGGGCCCTGCCCATCACTCATAAAGGGAGGCGCTGCTGAGCTCACGCCGATATCTGGGCTTCCCTGAGAGCTGTGGGGCCCCTGTGTCCCACTGGGTGCCTGGGGGTGTGGCCGGGGGGCGGGGAAGGAAGCCTGTTTCCAAAAAGAGTTAAGCAGAAGAATCCAGTGTTAAGAAGTGATCACTGGGTACTTGATAACAAGTAAACATCTGATAAGTTTACTTATCAGATAGCTATAGGGTGTGATAGTTATATGATATGATAGTTACATGATGTTGTATGGTATGATAGTTACATGATAGTTATATGATATGATAGTCATATGACAGTTAGTCAGAGCCCTGGGTTGGGGGTGGGGCAGGCATGTGGCCGCATTGTCCTGGCTGCCCCTGGAGACGGGCTCCCCTTCTCTGGGCTGCTTGCACAGGCTCCGTTGTTCGTCTGCTTGTTTACACGTTTGTTTTCAGTCTCTCCCCAGTCCCCCAGAGTAAGCTCCAGGCGAGGACCTTGCCTGTCTCCCTCTGGGCCGGTGCCGGACGTGGGAGCAGGTGCCTGATGCACACTCCGCTGGATGAGATGGAGGGGTGAGGAAGAGTTTCTGCTAAAGTCCTAGAATGAGATATTTTGAATAGTTTTCACGTCTGGTTATTCCACTCGAGTGACAGTTTATTTTCTACTGAGTGGACCAAGTGTGCCCAAACAGGGCAAACCTCCGCCCACCGGGCCTCGACCCGGTTCCTGAAGCCTCCTGGGAGAGCCACGGTTCGCTCCTGTGTGGGACGGGGCTGCCCTCACTGACCTTGGACGAGGGGTGTTTGCAGCGGCAGCTTAGCAGCCATTGATCTTGACTTGATTAAGCTGGCGTTCTGAAAAAGAGAACTACAGGAACAGGGACAAAAACCCCCTGTGTATTGAGGATTTCACACCATCCATTCACCCCCTTTGCTCCACACATCTAGTTCGTGTGTGCTTTAAAAAAATAAACAAACAATTAATGAATTACTGTTCAGAGAGAAGAGGAAAGCGTCCAAATTTCTCTCAGCAGGGGGCCGATGGCTGCCCAGGGCCCAGAGGGGCGCTCCTAGCCCCCACTGGGCTCAGCTGGAGGGGTCTGTCCAGCTCCTGGAGTGGGCAGCTGATCAGGGCTGGGGGCGCTGGGGTCTCCTCAGCAACTGTAAATGCTTTGGATCTGCTTTTTTTTTTTTTTTTTTTTGCGGCAGATCTAGCACTTGGCAGGGCCCCTGGAAAGAGCAGAAAACTTCGTTCTCTTCTTGGCTCTGCCTGGCTGAGCTTGACTGGGCAAGTGACCTCACTTTTGGGGCCTCAGATCACTCATCTGTAAAATGAGGGGGTTGGACAAGAACAGTGGTTTCCAAACCTTTATTCTTTTGCCCTGGAATTTTTTCTTTAAACAAAAGCGAACTGGGCCACCTCTCCCCCTATGAAACATTAAAACAAAGTTGGAAAAACAGATGGGGCAGAGAGAGGCAGCATGGTCCCACCTCCACCCCTAATCTCCCATCTGAGAGGGGGGCTCCATGGAATCCCCTAGCTTCTGTGGTACACAGTTTGAAAACCACTTCAGGCTCCCAACCAGCTCTAATTGGAGTTGCTCCTCATCAGAAGGAGCCTAATGCTTGTAGCAGTTAGGAATTGCGTATGGCTGCTAGTAATAGGAACTTGACAAATAAGGGCTTAAGCAGATTAGGAGGTTATTTATTTATTCATTTATTTGATAACAAGAAGTCCAAAAGCAGGCACTCCAGAGCTGGTATGGCAGCTCCACAGCATTGTCTTGGAGAAGAGGTCCAGGCTCTTTTTATTTTTCTAGTCCATCATTCTGAGTGCATGGCTGTCATCCTCAAATTTGGCTCGTGGTCAAAATATGGCTGCTGAAGCTCCAAACATCACACTCACATTCTAAACAAGAAAGAAAGGAGGAAGGGGAGAAGAGTAGACAGGCATATGCCTATTCAGTCTAGTCCCTTTAAAAATCTTTCCTGGGAGCATTACCGGGGATTCCAGCTGGTGTCTCCTTGGCAAGAACTGTGTCACATGCCTACTTCTGGCTGCAAGGAAACCCAGAAAACATTATCATTATTTTTTAAACTGAGGTATCTTGGCATCCAGCATAAAACCAGGGTTCTTCTAATAAGGATGATGAAGAAAACAGATACTGGTAGAAAAACTACCACAACATCTAACATCCATTGAGCACTTACCAAGCACCAGACAGCCTGTGGAGAGCTTTCCATGCATTATCTCATGTAATTCTCCTAACTGCCCAGTGAGGCCGACATTCATCATTCCCATTTTATAGCTGAGGATGTTGAGCCACAGAAAAGTTAAAGGACTTGGCCAAGGTGCTGGAGCAAATAAGTGATGAAGCTGGGGTATCAAGCCCAGCACTAGGATGCTGGAGTCCCAACCCTTAACCACCAGATTACACCAATATGGTGAAGACTATAAAGTAAATGACCTCCGAGGCCTTTCAATGCTGTTTCAGCATCTTTGGAAAAAAAGGGAGACACGCAGAACTCTACACACAGCGCTGGGCCTGGCTTTCCTGCTCCTTTGCAGTTTCTGTGTCGTCTTTCTCCCAGTAACGGAGGCGGCGGTGACAGACTGAATTGGCTATGATGCGTTTACCAGAAGGTAAGTATTTTCGATACGGTTTGGAGGGAGTTCAGGGGAATGTTTTCAGAGACTTGACTTGCAGGATGATTTATGAAGCAAGATGAAAAGAGCTAAATATATAAGGGCTGGCACCGTATAAAAAGTGAGAAAGGGAGGGAGGAAGGCAGCCCACAAGTGAAACTCAGAGAGCCCTGAGTGTTCCAGAAATCTGTGGAAGGGCTGCGGCAGCACGAGGCAAAGGGGTTCACGATCCAGAGCCAGTTGACAAAGGAAAAACAGCGAGCCCTCGGCTCTGTCCACCAGACGATTCTTCAGCGCTCCCGCTGCCATCAGCTCTGTGATGGGAGGTGCAGGTGGCTCCTGCAAGACCGGAAATGGAGCTGCGTGCTAGGGGATAATCGCTGGGTAGAACTCAGAAGCTTGGTCTCCCCGGGGGAATAGGCAGTGCCTTTAAGTCGAGCTTTATATTTACAGACCGCTTTTGCAGCATTTTCCTCTTTCAATCATCACAACAATGTCATCCTGTTTTGCAGATGAGAACTCTAAGGCAGAGCTGGCTCAAGGGGCTTCAAGGTCAGGTGATATCACACCCACCCACCCCCAAGTCCGTGGCAGATCCAGGAATGCCGACAGTATCTTCGCTCAGTATAGACGCTGGCTCATAATAAGAGCACAATTAATGCCACTTCTTTGTACGTAATGTAGCCGTAACCAAATCCATGGACACATCCGCTGGTCAGTCAGGATTTCTCTTAAGAGAAGTTCAGCTTCAGTTTCAGTTCATTCATCAGGAGAAAGACTTACTGAATAGCAAGTGGGCTCATGCCCCGCTGAGTCTAAGGAGTAACGCAGACTCAATTCTCATGCGCCAACACGGAAGGAGGCAGCTGCCAACCTGGGATTGTATTTTGTGATTGAATCATTTCTTGTTGTAAGGGAGCTTTCTGGGCTTTGGGTAACATTCTATATCCTGATCCACTTGTGAAAAGTCATTGAGGTTTATTATTTGCATACTTTTTATTGAAGTATACTAAATACACAGAAAGTTTCTTTTAAAAAAAGTGGCATCTTCAACAATGTAAAGTCCTAAATTGGATTCTGGTTAAGACTGTGATGTGGCAGAGGCCACTAGGTGTCTCCCAATTTCGCTCTCCCTCTCCTTCTTAGGAGAAGCCTCCTGATTTATTTACTTACTTTTTTTGTGAGGAAGATTGGCTCTGAGCTAAGATCCATTGCCAATCTTTCTCTTTTGCTGAGGAAGATTGTCCCTGAGCTAACATTGCTGCCTGTCTTCCTCTGTTTTGTATGTGGGACGCTGCCACAGCACAGCTTGATGAGCGGTGCTAGGTCTGCACCCAGGATCCGAACCCATGAACCCAGGGCTGCCAAAGTGGAGCGCACAAACTCAACCACTATACCACTGGCCCAGCCCCAACCTCCTGAGTTTTAACTGGGCACAGGGCCAGCTGGAATAAAAACTCCATCTTCTAGCTTCTCTGGCAACTAGGTATGGCCTTGTGACTAAGTCTGGCCAATGAGATATACAGCACAGTGCAATTTTCAAGAAGTCACCCTAAGGCAGGTGGCATGCCCTTCTTTTGTTCTCTTCTTCTTCTTGCTGGCTTGAAAGTAGATAAGATGGCTGGAGCTTGGCAGCTATCTTAGTCCAGGAAGTGGAAACTGCTATAGACAACGGCACACAGGACAGCTGGTTAGCATCCTGGAGTTCTCAAGCAGCCCTGAACTGTTTTCCTCCAGATCTCTTTTTACAACGATGAATAAGCTTCTACCTCACTTAAGTAACTTTGGGGTATTCTGCTATTTGTAGCCAGACTTAATCCCAATTTCTATGAACGATGGGTACCAAATTCAGGTTATTTTGCAAAGAGAGAGGAGAGAATGTGATCAGCTTCAACTCTGTTGGTAAAACCTTTGTGTCTTAAGCTGAATGGTAGGCATACAGGTGTTAATTATATTGTACACTTTTTTTGTATATCTAAGTATCACGTGTTGAATCTTTTAAAAAGACACTGGTAGAAAAGTGTCAAAGCAAAACCATGAGACACGCAGAACAGAGAAGCAAATGGTGACAACTTTTGGCCTCCCCGAGGCTCTGCATCGGGATTAGCTTAGGTGTTAGGGTCTGAGTGCAGCCTTGGAATAAACCTCATGGAAAGAGTAGCCAAGACTTGAAGGGGCAGGGGAGGGGTTCAGCCCACGGGTACCAAACCCAGTGTTTGGAAGCGAAAAAGACTGGGCACGTTCCCTCCCCCACACGGCCCAGACCCCCTGCTGGGTCAGGTCAATAGGAAGCTCTCACCACAGACAAGTTTGAGGGTCTCTTGACCCCACCCACCCGCCGCATCCCTCTGCTCTCCAACCCCCACCTGCATTTCAACGGGGTCAAAAGTGTACTTTAAAAAACCACATTTCCATTGCAACAAATTCAACCAGATGTGATTAAAGTAAAACGTGGACATACCCGCCTCCTCCGATCTAATCCTGCCCCTCAGAGCTGGCCATGCCGAACAGTACAGCGAGCATGAGGCTGTTGGCAAAGCCAGATTAAAGGCTGGAACCCCAGGGAGACCAGGCAGACGTCATCAGCCATGGGCGTCCTCTGCCTGGGTACAGCCTGCAGATCCTGTAGGCCGCAGCGCCTGGGGAAGGGCTTCTGCTGTTGGGGGGCAGGTTGAGGAACGCCTTGAACTTATAACTCAGGCTCACCCTGGGGTCAGGACAGTCCAGAAGAGGCAGACCTACTTCTTGCCTTGACCAGTCCTCAGCCTTTTGGCCACACCTCACCAGGTGAGGCCCCAGAACCCAGGAGGCTCCTTTCTCCCACCTTTGTGATTCTCTTTCATAAAAACGGCAGCAGCTCCAAGCACTCTGAGTACAATGGTGACAGACATGACAGAAACACACAGACGGACAGGCATTTTGTGGGATTATCTCTAGCCTGATGAATCACGTGTCAGGAAACTGGCACCCTGAATCTCTGAGCGTTCAAGGTTGCGACAGCAGGAACAGCTTGTGGTGACACGTATGATGTGCTGTGCCGAGGTAACTGTACAATGGGACATCCCAATCATCTCTGTTTTGTTAGAGGGTATAAAAAGCCACACTCACTCCATTCCCTGGAAGAGACATGGAGACCACATTGTTGCAACAGAAATTGAGACAGAGCCTGGCAAAGGCTTTTTCTTGACTTTTCCAATCACAAACATAGAAAGACAGTTAGTCTCACTACTGAATTTCCTTTACTGAAAAGTTGAGAATGTTCTGGTCATTCAGACTCCTCATGTCTGACTCAATACTTGTAGTAACACTTATAGGCATCCAGAAGGTTGTTAAATGGATTTTTGCATGGATTATCTCATTAAATCCACATGTCAAATCCAAACATTTGGTAAATAGGTAAAATTATCCCCTAATTACAGATGAGCAAATTGAGGCTTCAAGAGCTTAAATCACTACCAGAAGGCACACAGCTAGTCAATGGTGGAGGGCACGTCTGTACTCAGGCAGGTTGACTTCAGTGCCAGAGCCCATGGGCTTAATCAATGTGGTGTCCAGCGTCTCTGGAGTCCTAAGGGAGCCAGATTCAGTTTAGGTACTGTGGAAGGGAGGGGAGGGCCTTTGTTACTGAAAGATCGGAAGGGTATCGTTAGAAGGGCAATTGGAACCAAGAGGCAGCCTCCTAGAATTTCTTGTCTTCTTGCGTCACGTAAGATGTTTTTGGCTGACAAAACAAGAACAAAACAAAACAACCAAAAAGACAACCAAAAAAAGACCTAACCAGTGATTTAAGCAGTAAAGAATATTTACTATCTCACATCACCAGAAGTCCAGAGATTGAGGTGGCTCCAGAGTTGGTGAACTTAGCAGTTCAATATCACATGCAAGACTTCAATGGCAAGTTGAACCCAGGGTCTTGCCATGTTTTTGCTCTGCCATTGTCAGCAGAGTAACCTTTGAAAGCTTGTTCCTCATGGTGACAAGATGGCTGCCATCAATCTCACACAACAATGTCCAAAAGTCAGAAGGTCAGAAGAACACGTATCTTTTCCTCATGTCCCTCGTGAAGAATAATGGGGCAGACTTCCTTTTATGTCTCCTTTTGTGCCATAACCATGCCTTCTGTTCATTCTTAAGTCAGTCACTGGCAAGGAGAATGGAATTATTACTGTGAATGTTTGATTCTTAAGTGTGGCTGCACATTAGACTCACCTGGGGAGCTTAAAGAAAAAGTAAGTACACCAAGGTCCCAGCCCCACAGACTCTGCTTTAACTGACCCCAGATGGGATCCATTCATGGCTATCTTTTTTTTTTTAAAGATTTTATTTTTTTTCCTTTTTCTCCCCAAAGCCCCCCGGTACATAGTTGTATATTTTTAGTTGTGGGTCCTTCTAGTTGTGGCACGTGGGACGCCGCCTCAGTGTGGCTTGATGAGCAGTGCCATGTCCGCGCCCAGGGTTCAAACCGACGAAACACTGGGCCGCCTGCAGCAGAGTGCGTGAACTTAACCACTCGGCCACGGGGCCAGCCCCCATTCATGGGTATCTTTAAAATTTTCTCAGACACTCTAATGTGTACTCGGGGTTTAGGGCAGTCAGGATCCCTCCCTGGGACTGAGGCCAGGGCCTGGGCCCCACCTGCCATGAAACACATGTCACTTGACTCCTGAACAGAACTGGGTTCTATTTAGCCAGAAAGAACGTGGAAGTGTGGACCAGGGAAGGGGATGGCTGTTGGGTAGGCAGCCAACATCTGCCACGTCCCTGTACGTCTCCCTGTGCATGGAGGCCAGGATTCCGGCTGAGTTACAGCAGTTGAGAAATGTCTTCTTTTCTGGCTCATCAGATGCCTTCAATGATGCAATCACTAGGTGAGATCACACAAGGAAAGGGGAAAATGAGAGGAGGGCAGAAAGGCCCCTCTGGCTCAATTCTTTTGTAAATCATGGGGATGCCAAACTTCAGTCTTTGACCACAGGACAACTTAGAATGCAGATTCCTGGGCTCCGCTCCGGAGCTGTGGAACTAGAATGTCTGTGGGTGGGACCCAGTGATTGGCGTTTCAACAGGGGATTCCTGTACACTCTCAGGCTTGAGCACAGTTGAATTAGATGCAGCAGAAGCAAAGAAGAAGTGGTCAAAGTTTTCAACTTCTCCAGGGGGAAGAAGCTTGAATATTAGGTTTCTTATTTTCTTTTGGGTCCCAGTGATTCAGGAAGATGGGAAATGCTTGCCTTAAAGTTGGCTCATGGGCCCAAAAAGACTCAACTCTGAAAATTCATGTGATGATGACTATTGAGGTGCCTGGAGGTGTCCTCAGCACCGGGCCCAGTTCTCCAGCTGGGGAAGCCATTGTGTGCTGAGAAGAGGGATGGCAGGGAATGCCCACCCCGAGGAGGGCAAGGGCTGGTTTCTAGTTGCTATTGACAGTTCTCTCCTGGCTCTGCGTGCATGCACGTGTGTAAGCATATGCATGGAGGTGTGTGGGTGGGGGTGGTCCTTTAAGGTTCTCATGAAATACTGGAAGTATTATGAATTGAACCCTACTCCTTGATAAGTGGATTCTTATTCTGGAACAAATGAAAGGGAAACAGGTAGCCAAACACACTGACTTTCCAGGTCCGGCCTGTCCCAGCTGTGGCCCTCAAGCTTCAAGGCCTCCAGCCTCCCCTCTAGTCTACACTGCATGATGGATGAATGTAACCACACCATGTCTCTGACCCCAGGATCTTCCCACCCCAGAACACCCACAAGTTCTCAACGATCTGCCCCCTTCCACGTCTCCAGCTACTTACCCCGCCGCCTGTTTCTCTGCTTCACTACACTCAACCCCTGGGGGTCCCCCTCTGCTCGACCACCTTGAACCCCTGGGGGTCACCCTCTGCTCCACCACACCGAACCCTCGTGGTTCCTGAATGCCTCCATGCCATTGCTTTCCCTTCCCCCTCTGCCTGGCCAACTCTAAACTCGTTCTTTAATTCTTACATTGAGGTCCCCCATCCAGGAAGCCTGTCCTGATCCCTTCTTCCCAGGCAGGAATTCCCACTGCCACCCCTGGGCCTTGCCGGTGCTCTTGCAGATGTCCTTGGAATCACTTGCAGCCCTTTAATAGGTGGATATGAGGATGTGTCTCCCCTGGCCCCAGAGAGCCCCTTGGGAAAGGACTTATCTCTATATTCCCTAAGTTTCCTGGCTACCAGGGGACCATTAAGCGCTTGTTGACTGAATAACTAATGTTTGGCCCAACCAGCTGTTTCAAGCCGTAGCTCAGACATCTTTTGCTGCAGAAGAGTCTTGAACTTTCCTGGGAGCAAAAGCCCAGGGGAAGTAGGCTTCCTGTAGTCACCACCATCCTCTAACCTAACAAGTCACAAAAGCCAACCTCTGCTGGGCCGAGCCCTCTAAGAAGTGGGAGAAGCTTCCAGAGTGTGAGCTTGGCCTGCTGGGAAGGTGGAGGGCAGCCTCTTCCTTGAGGGCCCGGGAACCAACATGGAAGGGAGAAGGCGGGAAGGAGGGCAGGAGGAAGGGGAGGAGCCGGTGCTGAAGGCTTTCTAGGAGCCCCTGCTCTGTGGCAGCGTCTTCTCTTTCATCTCCCTGAAAGCTCCTCGGAGTCGGTGTTGCTCTTCCCTCCGTTTCACAGACAACGCTAGCTGGGTGAGAGACCCTGCCCCACGTTCCACAGCAGGGAAAGGAGGCCTGGCTTGGGTCAGTGTGTTTGTTTTTAGGTGAGTGGAAGTTTGGGCCAGGGCATGCTATGACCTTCGCTTGTGGGAGCCAGCTGGACAGCGAGGCTGCTCACCTGTCTGGGAGACGGGTCCAACCTGAGCAGGAAGACAGCGGAGACGCTTCCAGAACCTGGGTCACCTCCTGCAGGACAGGCCACGGCTCCCACGGCCCCACCCCAAGCTCGTCCCAGGGAGCTCAGGCCAGCCTGGGGCCTGGTGACAAGCCACCAGAGCAGAGAGGGCAGTGTGGCAGGAAGAACACGACTGATTTATGGGCTCATTGTATGTAGATGAGCTGGAAGGAGCCCCCAGGTGCCCCCCTTGACCCTGAGCTCTGCCAACAGCTCTAGATGAGGAAGGTGCCACAACGTCACCCTCGTTCCCCTCACTGTGACTGTTATTGTTTCAGCTCTCTTGAGCAGAAGAAAGGAGAGCAAAGTAATCACAGGTGAAAAAGCACTAAATGAGATCAGTATTCAGTCTGGGATGGGTGTGTTTCAATAACTTCATGTTTGTGCCCCAGCATCCTTCTTAGAGTCATGTGGCGAGTGGCCAGCAGGAACAACCTGGAGAGCGCGTTCAGTCTGTAATCCCAGGCCCCACCTCAGATGGCCTGACTCAGCACCTCAGGGCCGCCCGGGGTCCGGCCTCTAACAGGCCTCCTGGACATTGCCATGAGGAGCCAGGCCTGGAAGCCCCTTGGAGGAAGCCCTGCCTCAGGCTGACTGAGGACAAAATGCCAATTCCATCTCCCTCTCTCCTTCTTTATTTTTTTTAATTTTTTTTTTTTTTGAGGAAGAAGAGCCCTGATCCAACATCTGCTGCCAATCCTCCTCTTTTTGCTAAGTAAGACTGGCCCTGAGCTAACATCCATGCCCATCTTCCTCTACTTTATATGTGGGATGCCTACGATAGCACGGTTTGCCAAGCGGTGCCATGTCTGCACCCGGGATCCAAACCAGCGAACCCCGGGCCGCCGAAGTGGAACGTGTGCACTTAACCGCTGCACCACCGGGCCGGCTCTCGCTTGCTCCCTGTTGGTTTGGGGGTTTTTCTTCAGGGACCCCCCTTTACCCCGCAGGACAGTCTGTGCCTTGGTAGCCTCACAGAGGACCTTGAGTGCCATGGCCACAGAGAGGAGAATTCACACAAACAGAACGGCCGGATGGAAGGTTCTTCCCTCAGAGAGGTTCTGTGTTTACTGCAGCGGCTGGGCCAGCAGCCCTCCCTCACCAGCAGCGTCTCCAGTCACTGCCCTTCCCTCCCTGGGGCAGGACACTCTGGTTTGACATAGCGGAGGCAGCCTTTTGCTGGAGTCATAAGACCATTCTTGGATCCAGGAGTTCGGAAAGAAGAGAGGAAGGAGGGAGAGAGGGAGGGGGCAGAATGCATGGACAGAGAGAAAGTGTCTACAGAGAAAGCCTCCTGGCCCGAGCGGGGCTTCCTAGGGAACCAGTCGCTGAGCCAGCCTGCCCATCACGCCTGTTTCTAAGCCAGACCAGCACAGTCTGGGGCCTGGTCTGCTTCGAGCTGCCCATTGCCCCCTGACTCTGCTCACCCCCCTGGTGCCCTGCCAGCACACGGGCCCTCAGCCTGGGTCTGCACTCACCACGGAGCTCTGCTTACTGAGACCTGGCCGTGACCTCATCATCTGCTCCCAGTGTCTCTTTGAGATTTGTGGCCTTATCCTCATTTTTCCGATGGGTAAACTGAGGCTTAGAAAGTTATGCCGAAGGTCATGCTGACAAGGAACAACTTAGATTGGATTTGAACCCTGCTTGTCTGACTCATGTTCTTAACCTTGGCGCCTCCCATAAACTGTTTTGACTTATTTAGACTAAAAGAGAATGTTTGAGTTAGTAGATTTGTTGATTTGACCTTGGAATGCTGCAGGAACACGTAAGGTTTGGCTGCGTACCCGGCGCCCAGTAAACATGCGGCGATTGTCAGCGAGTAGAATAATTAAACGACGAATTACATAATAGGAACCGCTTTCAAGGGGGGCCTGAGGTTTGACAGAGGAAGCTTAGCCTCTCACACACAGCTTCACGGGGAGGGTGCCAAGTTTGCAGGCTGGCTCCCTGACCCTGCTGGTTTCCCTTGCCCCTCACTCAATAATAGTGAGGAGTACTGGTAACATCCCCCACACATTGTTAGAGCAGCTTCCAACTACTTTTACTTAATTCTTACTGCAAGCTGGTGAGATGGGAAGAGGAACACATTTTGTTCTTAGTTAGCAAGACAGAGAAATTGAAGCCCAGATGGGTTAAGTGACTCTCCCAAAGTAACACAGCCAGTTTGAAGCTGAGCCGGGACAAGGCCTGCTAGTCCTCTTCCTCCTCACCCAAGCGGGAGATGTGCATCTAGAGATGGCCAGTAGCACAGTTTTCTAGAGCGGGGGGACCCTTCAGGGACCACCTGGTCCAAGCCCCTCACTTTACAGGTGACAGAGCTGAAGAGGAGAGAGTCAGAATGAGTCCAAGTTCACAGAGCTCGCTGGAGGCTAACAGGTGTGTGCTAGTAAGTCTAGAAAAGAAGGTGCACGCCTGGAGAGGAGAGATTTTTGAAGTTAGCTGACCTGCCACTTAGCTGAGTGACTTTGAGCAAATGACTTCACCCCACTGAGCCTCAGTTTCCTCATCTGCCAAATGGAAACAGTAATGCCTGCCTTGCATAGCAGTTCAAAGGTTAAATGTATGTGAAGTACTTAGCCCAGGCCTGGGCCACAGTGAGCACTTAGTGAGTGATTATTATTATTAATGTTGTTAGTGCCACTGTTAGTATACATTTTTGTCTCCTCCAAGCATCCTGCAGAGTGCTGGAATGCACCTCTGTCCCCAGCTCTGCATCTCTGGTGCCCAGACATTGCCTGGCATGAAGCTGGCAATTGGTAAAGGGCCGTTGGGTTGAACTCAAGACTTGTTATTCTTCATCGTTATGTGGCTCTTCACTCTTTTTCATATCTTGTGAATATATTACTCCATTTGAGCCTTGCTAAATGCCCGTGGGTCAGGAGGGCAGGTGCTACTATCATTCTCATTTTATAGCTGAAAAAAATGGAGGCTGGGAGAGATGCTTCTTCCTGCCCTAGTCACACGGCTGAGCTGAGCCGAGGTCTGAACCTTCAGAATGCCGGTCTCGTGGCTGCTGTGTGTGAAAACCATCCACAGGAAGCAGGAGGTGTTGCAATGAGCTGAGCTGGAAATCCCCAGGGAGAGAGCACCCTTCATCAAATCCCAGTGTTTCTTGTACATGGTTTCAGAAAGGGCTTCAGAGAATGACGAGGTCTATGTCGCCTGGACACACTGAGCTTGGCCCCTCTTCCATCCCAGGCTCAGCCCTGCTCTGCCCTCTGAGCTGGATCCCAGCTGGATGCTCCTGGCCCATCAGAAAGGACCTTGGGAGCTGTGTGGTGTTGAGTGCCTTTCCATCAGGGACCACCTGGCGCTGTTGGAGGAGCTGGAAGCAAGAGACCTTGCCTGCTGCAAAGACACCGGCTCTGCCCGCTGGCCCGCTCACAGCCTCACTGATAGGTTTATTACCAGGCTTTATGACTTCCAAGCTTAGTCACCGCTTCATTTCCCCCACCCAGAAACAAACACTTCAAAAGCCATGACCCAGATGCCTAAGCAGGGCAAGGGGCACCCCGCCCTCCGCAGAACTGGCCTCTGGAGCCAAGTCTGGGGACACAGGAGTCGTCAAGGCTATGGTTGTGATATATTTTGGTGACTCACACAGTTGTCCTTTATTTTCCCCAATCTCCACTACTGAATTTTTAGGGTGTAGGAAGCAGAGGCCTGCTGCCACCAGAGACAGCCTGACCCATGCCAAGGTGGTCTGATCCCTTGTCCCTGGGGCCTTCTTTAACAGCTGAGCCTGCAGGGGGTGGGGGCAGGGTTGGCGCATCCTCTGGCAGACAAATTGAACTCCCTCTTGGCTTTCAGTTCACACACAGAAGATGGAAGCCCAAACTGACCCACAGTAGTTCAACCCCCGATTCCTATCCCTGCTGTTTGCTCCCACCTGCACCCCGCAGCCCCCCCATTGACATGGTCTCTATCCAAACCAGAAGCCTCTCCAGAGTCTCTTGAGCCTCACCCCAGGTCTGCAGTCCATCACCCCCCTGGGCTGGCGCAGGCCCAGATGCAGCGGGAACACACCTCTGCCCAGTGTGCACTGCAGAGCCCTGGGGGAGGGAGGAGCCCCAACTGCAGAGCTGCCCCTCCTGCTGTAGGGACACAGGATCCTACTGGTGGCCCTTCCTCCAGCTCCTTTAGGGCCCCCCGCCCCCCGCCCCAGCCTGGAGAAGAGATGAGGTGCCCAGTTAACTGGAAACTGGCTCCAACCCAGAGTTGAGCTCTGCAGCCTGGAGCTTCAGCTGGGGAGGAAGAATTTGGCGGATTCCGTTGAACTTGAGTTGATGTCCTTACCCAGTTCCTTTACAGCACGGATGGGGCACTGGGGTCTCATCACTGCTTTCATTCTCCAGGTTAACTCCTTCACCCAGGATCAAGTCACCTGGTCGCTTGTCCGATTATAATTGCAAGAGCCTCCATGCTGACCTGCGGTTGGAGTGATCGCTCCACTCCAGCCCCTCGAAATGAAGATAGTCATCATTTTTTCCTTCTTTCCTTCCTGAGGATTTTTATCTTCTTAAATACAATCCATTTCCTTCATTATTCTTTCTCTCTTTCCCAAACATACTGAAGTTTTATTCTAAAAATTGCTCTTGACCTTTAGCTAATTATAATACTGTAAACCCCACTGTAATACTATTAAATCGGGACCAAAAATTCACACACACGAAATGTGGAGTGGCATCACTGATGAGTTCACACAACAACCGGGGCCAGCTTACGCAGCTGGGCAGCACCAGGCTCCAGGGACCAGCGGTCAAGTATATCATATCCAGATTTACACCGTCACATATACATCGTCCAAATTAGTGCATCACTGCAGGGTTTACTGAAGCAGCACAAACATCTACATTTTGGACTTTAGTCCCAGAAAGTTCTAGATTTAAATCCCAACTCTGCCACTGCTCCTTTTATGACACAGGCCAGAGTATAAATCTCAATTCTAGCTTCTTCATCTGTAAAGTGGTAGAGAAGAATACTTACTTCATAGAGTTGTTGTGAGTTTGAAACACTGTATTGGCCAGATATTGCTGTGTAACAATCAAGCGCCACATCTCAGGGGCATACAAGAATACAAGATTTACTTCTAACCTTTCTGAGGGTTGGCTGGGACGAGCTGTTGTAGCTGGGTTCCGCTGGGCAGCTCTGCTTCAAGCTGCGTGTCTGGCTGACTCCATGTATCTCATTGTGGGCCCAGGCCGAAGCGGCAGCAGCTGCCTGGGGGAATCTCTTCACATATCAATGGCAGAGACACAAGAGGGCAAATCCCACTGCTCAAACACGTTTCAAGCCCCTGCTTGCATCTTATCTACTAACATCCCATTGGCTAAAGCAAGTCACACATCTGAGCCCAGTGCCAGGGATCTCAAAGCACAGGCTTCCCACGATTGGTCCATGTCAAGAGCCCGGGTGCACTGAGGAGTGAAGGGTCAGCACTAACATTCAATCAACCACAGATGACAGTGCTCATTCAGTGCAGCTATTCAGCTCCTGATACATGGCAGGGGCTTAGTAAATGGCAGCTATGATCGTTGCATGACTCCTTACACTTTGGGTAAAGCAAAATGTCTCGGTCTCATCCTTGGTCAGCAGCAAAGTCAGGAATGGAATCTGGGCCTCCAAGCATCTTGCTACCCTTCAACATTTTCTAAATGGTCCCATCATCAGCCTCCCACGTCTGACTTATCCCAACCCCATACACTGAAGGAGGACAAGAAGTAGCAATGTAGATGTGGGAACCTCAGGCCACAGCAGCCAAGGTATGTCCAAGACGTGTGTCCAAGACATGTAGACTGCGCATCAAAAGGGAAATTGACCAGTCCCCCATTCCTGTTTGCTTAGTGATGGGAACTGGTGGGAAGAGCAAGGGGGGTTAGAATCCTGGTTCTGCCACTCACGGCTGGGTGACCATAGGCTCCCCCAGAAGGAAGCTTCCCTGAGTCATCTGTCTACATTAGGTCCCCCATGTCGTTCTCTCTCATGGCACCCTTGGCCCTTCCTTTATTGTATTTTAGAATAATGTATAATTGTATATTTATTTGTGGGCTAATTTCTTTAAGGCCAGACTGGCTCTCCAGACTGTAAGCTCCATGAGGGGAGAGCCCACATCTATTTGGGTCAGTTATTACCCAGCGCTTGGCACAGTACCTGATGTGTTCATCTGTGGGATGGATGAATAAATTCAAACTCTCTGGGCTTTCCTATCCTCACATGAAATAGGAGATAATAATATGTTCTTTAAAGAGCTTTTTTTGCAAAATTCAAAGGAAACTATTAGGGGAATACTTTCCATGGTGTAGATACATGGAACGTGGTAAATATGCACAGCACTCTACTCTTAATTCCTACTATAAGATGGTTACATGCACAGTCTAGAAGATTCTCTAGGAAGATCTGTACTTCTAGCCTCTCTTTCTAGCTCATTCCCCATCTTTGCAGTGGACATTGGGGACCTTTGTTCTAGATTCCCAGTCTGCCTAGCTCTTGTCTAGTCAGTAGGGAAACCCATCTTCCTTGGTCATCCTCTATCTCCACCCCCTTCCTCATGCCTCCTGGGTCCTTCTGACTCAGGGCTGTTGTTTGGTGAGGACATACCGGTGAGGCTTCATTGTGATTAAAATATTGAAATCCTCTCATACCAGGTGGTGAAAAGTATAGGTTCATGAGATGACAAACGACCACCTGACATTCGCCCTGGCGGCCCGTAGGAGGTTACCAGGGCTGAGAGTGATGCTGGAGAGGATGCTGGCAGCCCTCAGTGGTACCAAGTGGCTGGGGGCAGTGAGTGTGAGTCCCACATCTGCCCACTGCTCCAGAGTACGCGGCGTTGGTGGGCACGACAGAGCAGGTGGCGAGCCAGGCAGCCACAGTAGCAGAGGCTCTGCGCCCAGACTACATGGTAGGTGTGTGTGTGCCCAGCCGTGACGCGTGGACAGGACGCTGTGCAGCACTGGCTGCAACAGAACACCAGGTGCCAGGGACCTAGTGACCAACAGGCTGACAGGGACGACCTTGGAAGAGCTTGAGGCAGTTCCTATAGTCAACATGGCTCAGACAGGGCCGTCCCAGCTAGTGGCAGCCAGAACAAAAAAGAAATCACCCCACAAATGAGTTGGCAATTATTAGAAGGATTGAATGACTGATTTGTGCTACAGTGTTTATCCCAAAAAGAAATTTTAGCCTAGTTTTGTTTCATTAGAGAAAGAAGGTAATAATCTTTAAAATTTGGATTTGCATGTTAATTAATTAGCTAATTAATTAATTATGGCCCAGGTTGTACATATTTTGCACATTCCCTTACCCTGCGCTCCTCCCAGGGGCCCTCCTCAGGGTCCCTCATAACTTCTGCAGTCACTGCACCTGCCCTGGCCTTAGGCTGGGGCCTCTGCCAGATGATCAGGCCTTTGCTGGGTCAAAGGGAGCTTATCTTGCATAGCCCTTATGTGGTTTTGTGCTAAGTATCCTCTCCTTTTCTTCCTTGAGCCCTGTGATGGTTAATTTGATGTGTCAACTTGACTGGGCCATAGGATGCCCAGATATTTATTCAAACATCATTTTGGGTATGTCTGTGAGGGCGGTTTTGGATGAGATCAGCATGTGAGTTGGTAGACTGAGTGAAGCAGATCGTCCTCCCTAATGTGGGTGGGCTTCGTCTAATCACTTGAAGGCCTGAATACAACAAAAAGGTTGACCCTTCCACAAGGAAAGAGATTTCCTCCTGCTTCACTGTTGAGCCAGGACACCAGTCTTTTCCTACCTTCGGACTCAAACTCAAACTCTTCTTAGGTCATGAGCCTGCTGACTTTCCGACTGCAACTCAGCCCGTCAGCTCTCCTGGTTCTCGGACCTTCTCCTGTTGGTCCTGTTTTCTGGAGAACCCGGACTAATACAAGCCCCAATTCCTCAGATGCCCTGTTGCCCTCCCAGTTTTTGGTGTGTGCCGGTGCTATTCCATGACGAGCAACTCCTTCCGCCCCAGGACTCCGTGGCCTTGGTGTTATACCTCTCATTTCTGCCGTGTCCTTCCCCTCTCGCTGCCTCCCCATCATGTTGCTGAGTCCTGCTCCTGGGAGGGCAGAGTGGCCTCAAAATCATGGTGAATGGCCCAGAGGGGTCACTCCCCAACAGCACGACCTGTGTCTCCGGGAGACCTCCCCAGGGCTGGTCTTAGCAGAGGCTGATTTGTGTCGCATTTCCCAGAGACTCGAGGCTGAATGTCAGGGCTGCTAATCCATCTCCGAACGGCTCCTGGCTCAACCGCCACGGAGTTAAGTCCAGAATTAAAATTCAGAGCTTGCTCTGGACTCAGAGGGCAGACTTCGCTGTTCCTCAGGGAGAAGGAGAAGCCGAGGCTGGCCTGGGAAGGGTTGCCGGGCTGCTGGGAGCCCACAGGCCCCTGGGGCGATGGGCCGTCTGCTGTGTGCTGGGAGGAGACAGAGTCCCTGGCACCACAGGGTTTGCAGATGTAATGGGGGAGCCTGAAGGGGGCACAGGAGGCTAAAGGGCCCTCAGACAGGAAGCAGCTTCCGGCCCACCCAGTCCCCGCCCGTCCGCTCTCCCTGCAGGTCGGGGCTCCATTCTACTGTCCTCAGAGCTGCCATCTCCCCTTAGCCTTGCGTTAGGTAGCAGCTGTTTTCTCCTCATTTTCTAGTCATCCTCTTCCAGAGGCTGCCTGGAGCCATGGCAAGAGAAAGGCGGGAGCCAGAGGGGTCCCAGGTGGAAGGCAGGTCTGCTCTCCTTAGCTCCCAGCAGCCTGCTTTCTACTCCACTCAGCTGTGCCCTCTGGCCGGTGCCCAGTGGTGCTTCTCACTTCAGTTTCCTGGGTGCCCCGTGTATAACCCAAAGATGGGGGAACCCCCATGGGACCCAACCTATGCGTGGAGGCGGCAGAGTGGAGTGGTTAATTCTGGAAGGACTGTTGGACTTCAAATCCCAGCTCTACTCCTCAGAGAATGTCTGACCGCATGTCAGTTCACCTCTGTGTGCCTCACTTTCCTTATTCATAGAATAAAGGAGAAGCATCATGGCTGCTACCTTCAGGGTTGTTCCATTAACGTCCTTAATGGATTAAATGCACGGGTTCAGGCTGATCCTAGGCACTCAGTTATGTTGATTATGATGTCTTAATTAATTATGATTAATTACAGGAGGGCCACCGTGACGTTCCTCACTGTTAAATGAGATGATGCTTGCAAGGTGTTGCCTGGTACAGGGGCCCAAGCAGGTTCTCTGGATTCTCAGCCGTTCCTTTAACCCGGGGTGAAGGTCATTTTCTCTCGTTGCTTGCTTAGGGGCTCCGCATGAATCAATAAAGCCGTAGAAAGGTAACCGGGAGTGCAGACACCTTGTCTGAGATGCCGCCTTGTCCTCCTTGGTCCAGGGTTGGGAGCGCCGATTAGTGCCCCAAAGTCTGGCTTCTAACGGTCCAGGCCCTGTGGGCCCTACAGAGTTAGCCTGCCTTCCAGTCCTGGCCCCACTGTGCAGGACTCAGAGGACACCCCGGCCGCAGACGCCACCGCCAGCCTTGGGGGGGTGCCCAGTTTTCAGCTCTCCCTTGCTTCCGAGTGAGTACTACCCTTTCCCCGCTGAGTCACAGATAATCTTTTTCTCCCTTTTTCTTTGGGCGCCTCTGATGGCCAATTTTGTGTATCAATTTGACGGGGTAACGGGGTGCTCAGATATTCAGTCAAACATTATTCTGGGTGTTTCTGTGAGGATGGCTTTGGGTGAGATTAACATTTAAATCAGTGGCCAGAGTAAAACAAAGTAAAGATTGCCCTTGCTAATGTGGGTGGGCCTCATCCCATCAGTAGAAGGCCTACATAGAACAAAAAAGTTGATCTCCCTTGAGTAAGAGAGAATTCCTTCTGCCTGACTGCCTTCAGACCAGGGTGTCGACTTTTCCTGCCTTCGGACTTGAACTGAAACCTCATCTCTTCTGGGTCTTGAGCCTGCCGGACTGGAACTTACACCTGTGGTTCTCCTGGTCCTCAGGCCTTCACACTTGGACTGGAGCTACATCATCCACTCTTCCTGGGTCTCCATCCTGCCCACTCACCCTGCAGACCTTGGGACTCGTCAGCCTCCGCAATCATGTGAGCCAGTTCCTTACAATAAATCTCGCTCTGTGTACTGCCTGTTGGTTCTCTGTCTGGAGAACCCTGACTATACATGCCCTACTCTGGCGATCCAGGGACCCTCCTTTCAGGCTCCACAGCCATTCCACCATTTCTCCCACATGGCCCAGAACGTCCCCTGCACAAGAGGCTCCTCCAGTATCCTAGCATCCCCAAAGGGTCATGTCACTTGATGCCCCCATGCCTGTGACCCCTCCTGACCCATAAATGCCTGGGTGTTCAGGGAGCTCCCCTTGGCATCAGTGGGAGCATGCTGCCAATCCCCACTCTGTCCTGGCTTCACAGTCCAGGAGGGGACCAGAAAATCTGATGAAGAAAACCCATCAGAGAGCCTTGACCCGGGGGTTGGTCAGAAGCTGGTGCGAGAAGCAGCAACGTTACAATTAAGAAAATGGATGACCTCAATTTGGAGACAGTGTTTGTCGAATTGAATCTTCCGCGGGTTGACTTTCCTCATATGAGTAAAAATGATATTTGGGATTAAGTTTTCACTGCACAGAATGCATTATTGGATTTCTGCTGCTTCTTATTCGAAAGGGGACGTAACCTTCACTAAGGCGGTCTGCGGGGACCGGGACAGCTGGCATAGCTGCCGAGTGCTGACTGACCACAGGGGATTAAGGCCAAACACAACTCATTTCGCACTGAGAGTAAGCTGATTTGGTTTTGTTTTTAAATAAGCCTTATTAAAACTGGCTGCCGCTGGAGCTGGGTCTGCGGGAGCATCGCAGGGCAGGGCTTGCCTTCCCCGGCTTGGCGGTCAGCAGAGCTGCTTTCAACCAACTGGTCCTTCCTGCTTCTAATACAAGAACAACCGGGACAGTCTCGCTGCTGTCTGGGACCCTGCAGAAGGTCCAGAAGGCGTAGTCCAGGGAGCAGCTGAGTGCGGGCAGCCTTGGGCCCAATCGCTAAGTTGTGGGGGACACTGTTCCAGGTCGGGTGGGCGTGGCTGAGTCTCTTGGGCCATTCTCTCTGCATCCACCAGCCTTTCCATAGCTCCTCACAGGAGAAACTTTCCCGACTGTCCATGACTTCCCATTTGGATAACCTTGCCTCCCCCTTTCCCATCCTCTCCACTGGCCCTGCCAGAGGCTCTGCCTTCATTCTAGAATAGATCAGCAGTTCTCAGTGTGTGTCCTGCGAATGTTTTGGAGTCCCCTGGATCCTCTCAGGAGACTCATGAGATCAAAACCATTTTCATAATAGAATATTGGACGTTATTTGCCTTTTTCCCTTTTATTCTCTCACGAGCGTGCAGTGGAGTTTTCCCGAGTTTCCATGACATGTGATGAGGTCATCACTGTGATGGCTGTGGGAACATGTGCTTGTGTGTTCTTTTTTGCTAAACATTTCTCTGTTTTAACCTTGAATATGGAAAATATCTATAGATACAAACCACATAATATGAGTTCTTTGGGGTCCCTAACGCTTTAAGAATATAAAGAGGTCTTGAGACCAAAAAGTTTGAGAACATCCATTTTGGATCTTTTGTTTTTACTTCAAGGTGAGCTACCACATTTGTTGTAGTATTGATGTATTTTTTAACCATTTAACACGTGTAAAACTCTGCTACTACTTTTATTAGGTTCCTATCTTTTTTTTCGTGTGTAATCGATCAAGTTTTTAAGTGTTAGGCCCCAACTCCATTTCGCCCATGAACTTTGCAATTTTTATTGTACGGTTAAAAAAATATTTAAAAAACAATGTGGTACCATACACATGACATGAGTGTACAGCTCAGTGGCATTATGTACAGCCACACTGTTGTGCAACCATCACCGCCATCCATCTCCGGAACTCTTTGCATCTTGCAAAACTGACGCTCTATGCCCGTAAACAGTAACTCCCATTTCCCCACTCGCAGCTCCAGGGAACCACCACTCTACCTTCCGTCTCTATGAATTTGAGTACTCTAGGGACCTCATATAAGTGGAATCATACAGTGTTTATCTTTCTAGATCTTTCTTGATTCTACCCATCAGCAAAACTCCCTGGTCTCAGAGTCCCATAAGGTGACACAATAACTGGAGCTAAGATGCTCTTGTTCTGTAACGATCCTGATGTGCCTCTTACACACCGCTTGTGGTGAGACTGCCAGCCCTGGTGGCAGGGGTGTGTTGGAAGGGACAAAGACATCAGACAGGCCTAGTTTTATCCTCTCCTTTAAAGCTATATGGCCTCAGCATGGACCAAATGCCCCAAGCCTTAGTTTCCTTCATTCTAATACTAGGGTGAAGACTCCCTCCTCTCGGGGTGGTTGTGAGGATTAAAAAAGCTTCTGGAGTGGAAAGCAGGGAGTTCAGTGGGACGTCTATGGCTGTGCAAAGGCCCAGCAGGGAGGGCCAGGGAGGTGAGGGAAGGGCGGCAGCTCCGGTTGCCGAGTGAATACCTGCAGGTGAGGAGCGGAGAGAAGAGAGGCTGAGGAGCCGCCTCATGAAGGGTCTCACGGCTATTTGGGAAGCTTGGACTTTATTCTGAGGGCAATGGGGAGCCACCAAAGGTCTTAGGCAGAAAGGGGACAATCAGATTGCATTTCAGAAAGGTCTGTCAGTGTGCGGAGAAGGCATTGTTGGGGGTGGGTCCTCGTGGGAGAGCAGTGAGGACACGGCCACAGTAGCTCAGGAAGATGCAGAAAGATGTCATCCTACAGCAAAATGCCCATAGAAATCCCCTTGAAATGTCTCAGTGCTTTCCTCAGAGTTCCTCTTCTCTGTTTCACATTTCCTTTCTTTTAATCTACAGTCTCTAAAAGCTCCTTCATTATCCTGAGCAATCCCGCTTCTGCTCTGAGTGCTGACACCCTCTCAGTGGAAGCCCAGTGGTTAGCTAGATGCAAACCGCCCCTCTTCCCTCTTGCATGCCCCTTGGGGTGTCTGCCTACCCCGCCATCCAAGAGCTCATCAAAGTATTCCCCGAGAGAAGCCAGCGGGCCTCCAGGGGGTCTCCGCCAAGAGAAGATGAGCTGATGCATTTGTGAAAATGCTTATTCCTGGTTCTTCCTGTCACCCTGGGCCCCTCCCTCATTGGGGCAGCAGGACCATCACCTCAAGAGAGGATCATTGCAGCACAATGCAGAGAATAAGAGTTTGGGTTTTGGCTTTGAGTTTTGAGGTCCAAGTCTGGAACAAAGATCTGGAAAACTGTGTGATCATCTGTGCCAGTTCCCACCCCGGGGAGAGGAGACCCTGTGCACCCCAATGAGAGCCGGGTGGAGGGACTGAAGGGGAGCAAGAGGCCTCGGGGAGGCCCCCCCTCCCCTGGCTGGGGGCCTGTGTGTGTCGTGAGCAGGGAGAGGAGAGGAAGGGGACGTGACAGAACCTTAAGTAGGTTTAGAGATCTGGGAGCAGCAGGACACAGGCGAGGGCGCGGGGGAGGGGCGGGGTGTCTATTCTGCAGCTTTGGGGAACCAGCAGGGATGGAGCTACCATCTGATTTACAGTTTTTAAAAAACGCTCTGCTCAGGGTGGAGGATGGATTAAATGAATGAACCTTTTTTAAAAAAAAATTTAATAATTTTTTTTTGAGGAAGATTAGCCCGAGCTAACATCTGTGCCCATCTTCCTCTACTTTATATGTGGGATGCCTACCACAGCATGGCTTGCGAAGCGGTGCCATGTCTACACCCGGGGTTCCGAACCAGCAAACCCCCGGCCACCAAAGCAGAACGTGCGCACTTAACTGCTGAGCCACCGGGCCGGCCCTTGAATGAAACTTTTTGGTGTGGAAAGGAGCGAAAACTTTGTGCTACTTACAAGCCCTGCTCCTTTTGAAAGCGGGTGAATCCCATTCTGTGAAAGGCCCTTTCTTCGTGCTGCAGCAAAACCCGGGAGTGGAAGCTGGGGAGAACCGAACTGGATTGCGGCATATTAGAAAACGGAAGGACTTATTATTATTTTTGGCAGTTGTTTTTCTGAGAGAGGGGCAGAGATATGGGGAGAAACAGATGGACCAAGTAAATCAGAAGACTAGAGCTCTCATTTCAGAAATGTTTGGGAGAATTTTTAGCAATAGGCATATTGAACTTTGAAATTTAAGTTATGTGTATCCTAAGATGTAAATCCTGCCAGTTCCCCCAGAGCTTCAGTATTCTGTTCACATGAATAACTGTGTATGAGGAGGGTGTGTTATAGCATAGGATGCAGTCCCGGGGGCCCGGCCCAGTGGCGCAGCGGTTAAGTTCGCACTTTCCGCTTTGGCAGCCTGGGGTTCGCCTGTTGGGATCCCAGTGCGGATATGGCACCGCTTGTCAAGCCATGCTGTGGTAGGCGTCCCACATATAAAGTAGAGGAAGATGAGCACGGATGTTAGCTCAGGGCCAGTCTTCCTCAGCAAAAAAGGGGAGGATTGGTGACAGATGTTAGCTCAGGGCTAATTTTCCTCAAAAAAAAAAAAGAAAAGAAAAGAAAAGAAAAGGGTGCAGTCCCAATATGGGGTCATCTGGCATGAGAACAGTAGCATGTGTGGGATTACAAGATGACCCAGAATGGAAGGATTTCAGGGTCACCCAGAGGGAGGAGTCAGAGGAGACCCTACAACTGCAAACGCCTCCCCTCTCCCTCCAGGAACTTCCAGAAACCCTGGCTGGGCACTGACTTGGGAAAATCTGTAGAAGGGGGATGGGAAGCACTATGACTTAGAACTTAAGGAGCGAGTCATCACCAGCTGACATCTGAGCCGTAATCGCTTTAGAGTTTAGTAAGTAATTTCACATGTTTTACTTAAAAGTGAAATGAAATCGAAAACAGGCTTTCCCTGAGAAATTATCACCCTCTGGTCTTGGAGCTGGAGATCATTCTGAAGGAGTGTGAATTGCAGGATCCTCTTGAGAAGCTATCTGGCAGTGCCTGCTACAATTTAATCACACGTTTCCTCTGACTCGGTGAGCCCGCTCCAGGATGCTGTCCTACAGAATCAACGCCCCAGGAGAGACGCGCAGTAATTAGCACAGGGTCGCGTAAAATAATAGCAAAACCCAACCCAACCCAAACCCAACAACAACAACAGCCCAACCTGGAAACAACCTGAATGTCCATCGACAGGAGACTGGTTAATCAAATCATGGTTCCTATGGACCAAATCGTTGTGCCCACCCCAAAATTCATATGTTGAAAACTAGCCCCCAGTGGGATGGTATTTGGGGGTGATTAGGTCACGAGGGTGGGGCCCTCATGAATGGGATTAGTGCCCTTATAGAAGGGACCCCAGAGAGCTCCCTTGCCCTTTCTGCCATGTGAGGACACAGTGAGAGGATGGCCGTCTCTAAACACGGAAGCAGGCCTTCACCAGTCACAACCTGCCAGCACCTTGATCTCGGACTTGCCAACCTCCAGAACTACGAGAAATAAATTCCTGTGGTTTATAAGCCACCCAGTCTGTGATATTTTTGTTATAGTAGCCCAAATAGACTAAGACAGTGTTACATCCACACGACGGGATGCAACGCAGCTGTTAGAAAAGAACGAGTCAGAGGCTGGCCCCGTGGTGTAGTGGTTAAGTCCAGCGCACCCCGCTTCAGTGGCCTGAGTTCACAGGTTCAGATTGGGGGTGCAGACCTATGCCACTTGTCAAGCCATGTTGTGGCGATGACCCACACACAAAATAGAGGAAGACTGGCACAGATGTTAGCTCAGGGCTAATCTTCCTCAAGAAAAAAAAGAGGAAGATTGGCAACAGACGTTAGCTGAGAGTGAATCTTCCTCATCAAAAAAAAAAAAAAAGAATGAGTGAGATCCACATTTCATGAGCTGGAACAATTCCCGGGATGTATTGCTGAATTTCTTCAAAAAGCAAGTTCAGGAACAATATGTATCCTAGTCTTGTCTGGGGAAAAAAAGCCAGTAGGTCAGTGTGTTTTTATAAGCATTAAAGAAAGATCAACGATACACATCAAAATAGTAATCCTCAGAAGGGTGGGATTAGAGGAGACGGGGGAAGACCATGAACTGCAAAATATATATACATATAGAATACTTTATATATTGTGTGATTTGGTTCTATATTTACACAAGAAAGTAGGGAAAAAAAATCCCAGCGTACTCTGAGGAGGGGCCGCCCTTCCAGGCAGCGGGGAATGTGCCCTGGGGCTCTCAGGATGCCTGTTCTTCTAGGGGTCAAAGCAGGACATCCCGATACCCCATCTCTGCCCCAACCCCAAGAAGGGCCTTCTGCACAAGAATGAGTGTGCATGGCGGGGAGGGTATAGCTCCAGCCAGTCCCTATAAACCCCTCATCCCACATCTTCATTCACAAACCCTCCTGAATAACCAAAAACGTTGGAAAAAGCCAGAGCTGAGGATGGGGTTTCTAAGATGGAGGCTGAGTTTCCACATGCAAAGGTCGTAAGCGGAAAATTTGACAAAACCCTGGAGATGGCTGGCAGAGGCCCAGGAAAGCTTAAATTATCTCCAGGCTTGAATTTTCCTGGTAGAGACTTCAGTTCTCCTCGTCCCCTTGCACGGGGAGTCCAGCTGGCAAAGGAATGTTGAACACCCTTGGCCCCTGCTGGCCATTTCCACTTCCACTGGCCAAGTCTCTCCACTTCCTGTTGCTCTCTGCTCTGCTGTCTCTGTGTTTCCTGTCTTCCGGTTTCTTTTCCTGGTCTCTACTTCTCACCTGTCTGTCTTCTTCTCACCCGTATCTTAAACTGCCACTCAATGCCCTGGGCTGGCCTGGGGGCCCCCAGATGCCGTTGGTCTCAGCCCCTACAGAGTTGGCCCCTTACGCGGAGATGTGTCCAGGAGGGCCCCCTCCGGGTCCAGAAAGGGGCATGGCTTGGCGTTTTAGCAGCTGGATTCCTTTCCTGATTTAGTTTTCTCTTTCCCCCCCTTTTGAGCTCCGGGAGAGGAGAGGCTGGGAGGCAGAGGGGCTTGAGAAGCTTCTCCGCCAGGTGAGCTGGGCCTCGGACTGGAAGGGAGAGGCTGGGAAGGACGGCCGGGCTCTGCGGGGCTGGGCGGTGGAGGGCAGACTGCTCAGGTTTCCCAGGTTTCCTCAACCCTGAAGGCTTGACGAGAGGCCAACTGGCCCCTTGCTCCTCCAAAGGTACCTGCCGGGAAGGTTTCTAAGGCACATTCCCCAGGGCCCTGGCCAGCAGACTGGGACTTGGGTCACTCCGCATAAAACATATTAAATGAACAATGACTCTGCACAGAAGTGGCAACTTTCCACTGGGCAGAATTCATTTTCTACTTGAAAAGCTAATGAAAACCAGTCATGGTGAAAAACCCAGCCAAAGGAAGAACTCAGGCTTTCTTTTCTTCAACAGGAGACAAATACTGCGTTCTGGGTGGTTCTTTGTGGAATCTAGACCCAGGGAGAAGAGGGGATGTGACACGTGGAGTTCCCCGGATTGCTGTCAGAAACTGGGCCTGGGGGCTGGGCAGGGAGCTGAGCGGGGTTGGCAGTGGCTGGGGGGCAGGAAACGTGCTCACTCTTTGGGGGGCGGCTCTGAGGAGGGCCTCAGCAGAGGAGAATTGGGGAGCATCTAAATCTCAAGGGGAAGTCAGAGCCAGAGAGCCTGAGAGAGACAGGAACTCAGCTCAATAAATCAGACACTCTCTTAGCTGTTTCTTTTTCAGTTCCCCGCTCTGAGGTGGGAGCAGGGAAAATCCGGACTGAGTCTAAAAAGCTCCAGACTCCACATTCTCTCTTCATGGCTTAATTTGACAACTGCCTTTTCCTCTCAACATGCTGCCTTCAATGGGGTGCTGGCCTGAGCTGGATCCTCCTTTCTGACAGAGTGCCCTGCTCCAGGAAACTTCTCAGCTCACCCACCCACTTTCTTCTCCCCCCATCACCCAGGGCACTGACAATATGACTCACTTCTACTGGCTTGGGATGTTTTAGATACTCTCTCCCCCTGCTTAACAACCTTCAATGGCTCCCTATTGCCTCCAGAATTTCCACTTTGTAGGTTGCCATCAAAAGCTCTTTAGAATCTTGCCCCCGCCTCCCTTCACAGCTGCATCTCCCACCACTTGAAAGCCTCTTAGATTCTAGAACTAAACAAAGGGTGCATGCCCCCAGCTATACTCTTTTACACTCAGGGGCTTCTGCGCATGCTTCTCCCGCTCTAGGAATTCCTCTCCCCTTCTCCCGTGCTTGCTGGGGATTCTCTGAGTCCTTCAAGAAGCAGCTCAGATAGGGTTCTCCCCTCACCACAACCTGCACTGCTCTGAAAAGTCAGTCTCCAGCCCCCAAGGCAGCGTGCACAGGCTCTAGTTAGAGCACTGGGGACACTGAGTGGCAATTGTTTAGGACTTGGCCACAGTCTTCCTTCAGAGCCTCAGGTTCGTAATCTGTAAAAGGGGAGTAATAGGACCACGTGCATGAGGGGTGGGGGTGAGGATCACGAAGGAAGCAAAGCACGCCCAGCCCTGGGAGCACTCAGCCAACTGCCGACTGGGATTCCATCATCAGACGGCGGACATTTCGAGGACAAGGACTGCATCTCGTTCATTTTTGCATCCTGGGCTCCTAAGGCCAAAGCTGGTTGGGGCGTTTTGCTGTGCTTGTGCTTGTTTGTTAAGAGAGGGATGGCTGCCTTGTGGTGTGTGATTTGTCTCTCTGGGTGTGCACGTCCCCAGCTAGCACTGAATCCTTCCTGAGGACACTGGTCCTCACTCCCCCACAGTGCATCGCTCACCAGAGGTGGTCCATAAACGCCAGCCCAGCAAATAGAGGCAGGCAGGGCAGAGACAATGGTTCCAGCGCCACCGTCTCAGGCTCCTCTGTCTTCTCAGACAACAGCTGGGGGTGCACTGCCTCCTTTCTCCAGGGACCAAGACTGGGACACCGATCAGCCCTCTTAACCGTGGCTTTGCTGGTTCTGCAGGAGAACCAGAGGTCCCCTCAGGCATCTGTGATGTCCCTGGCAGGGCCTGAGAAGGGCAGAAATGGTAGCCACCAGGAGGGGCTTCTTCAAACTGCAGTCACGCATCTAGTCTCTGGGGAGAGCCAGCGAGCACTGTGCGTTCTCCCATTAAATCTCACGGGTCCTGGGGGGTAGGCGCTGCCATTGTGCCCACTTTACAGATGAGGAAACAGGCTTGAAGACGTAAAGAGACTTCCCGAGGACGAACAGCTATGACCAGAGGGGCTGGGAGTTGAACACGGGCACCCCTTAATCCAGGGCTTCGGCACACGGTGCCAGGTGCAGAGTGGGAGGAAAGTGCGGCCATACCAAGTGCGTGTGTACTTGGCAGGTGGGGAGTACTTTCTCCTGAGTTGGCCCATTCATCCAAGGACAACCCCAGGAAGGTTCTTGCCAGTTTACAGATGAAGCAAGGGAGGTTTGCTTCCCAGCTGCCTTGAACTGCAGCGGCTTCCCTTGCTGGCCAAGCATAATCTCCCTGCCCTGGTAAGCTTGTCTCTAGGAATCTGACCCTCACCACAGTCCCACTGACCCCTGGAGAGAGCTCACTGGCTCCCACCTGTCCGGGCTGTGCCCAAAGAACCAAGCCTCATGTGCAGACAGGGCATTCAAGAGCCTTGAGGGTCTGGCTAAGCTGCAGGGCAGCAGCCTTCCAGTCTGGGGTCCCTCTTCAAGGTGGACCTTAGCCATCTGACTCCAGGCATCTCCATCCTCACTAGGTGCAAAGGCTCAGCTCCCTACTCAGGGCTTTGACCCCTGGCCGATTCTTCCTCAGGGGTCACAGTGCCTGGGCCCTGGACTCCCGGCAGGGAGCCTGCCCAGTGGTGGGGACCAAGCTGAGCTATGGCTGAGCAGGTGCTTCTATTTGACCCCTAGACACTGTTATCAGAGCGGCCGTCCCCAGATGTGTCCTTAACATGGGGTGGGGTGGGACTCTGCCGGGGGTGCTGGTGGCTGGATGGGAGCTTTACCTGTGGCCTGAATCCAGAGGTTTGGGGGATGAGCCAAGTTTACTTCCATCAACAATTTAAAAAATATCTCTGTGTGGTTGGGGTGGCTGGGGTGGGGGGTGTTGGAGTGAAAGGAGAAGGCCAGATCATGATAAAATACCAAGGGAGGCTCCCTGAGCATCTTTGCAAAGTTCAAAGTATACAGGAAGAACACAGAGCCAGTTAGCAGGGCTCACAGTGATGGGTAGATGGCCTGAGGACTGGCTGAGCAGGAAGTCCTGCTCCCATCGCCCTGCCAGGCGGAGCCAGAGCCCTCAGTCTCCACAGCCCCCTGAAGGGCCCCCTGGGATTAGCTGGGAAGGTCCCTGTTAAGGCTGGAACCCCAGCGCACATCTCAAGGGCACATCTCAAGGCCACTTCCTCCCATTTAGGGACAGGAGCTGAGGCCCAGAGGCTCTCTTTCTTCCTCTGTTACTCCCATTCCACGTATGTTGTACCTTTTTTAGTTGTCCCACAGTCCTTGGATGTTCTGTTCTGTTGTTTTCAGTCTTTGTTCTCTTTGCTTTTCAGATTTGGAGGTTTCTGTTGACATGTCCTCAAGCTGAGAGGTTCTTTCCTTCCGCTGCATCTTTTTTAAGAGCTTTGTAAGTGAGGGAGGCAGTAGTGGTGAGGGATGCTCAGGTTTATTATTTTCGGCAACTTGTGGCCAGGTTGCTTTCTCTGTGCATCGCAAATTCCTACCTGTCCTTCCAGGTCCTGTTAATTTGCTGGGGCTGCCACAACAAAATACCGCAGACTAGGTGGCTCACACAACAGGAGTGTGTTGTCCCACAGCCCTGGAGGCTGGAAGTCTGAGATCGAGGTGTCAGAAGAGATGCTTCCTTCTGAGGATCTCCCCTCCTCCCTTCTTCCTGTGGCGGAGACTCTGCTCCAGGCCTCTCTCCGACCTGCTGCTTTACTGGTAATCTTCGGCTTTCCTTGGCTTGTGGACTCACCACCCTGACCTCTGCCTTCATTTTCACCTAGCATTTTCCTCTGTGCATCTGTCCTCCAATTTCCCCTTTTTATAACAACGTCAGTCATATTGATTAGGGACCCACCCTACTTCAGTATGACTTCATCTTAACTTAACTACTTCCCTCTGTAATAGCCCTATTTCAAATAGGGTCACATTCTAAGGTGCTGGGGGTTAGGACGTCAACATATGAATTTTGGGGGGACATTGTTTGATCCATAAGAAAGGCCCAGGAGAAATCTCAGCTCCTCCAGGAAGCCTTCTGCACCCACTCGAGCTAGTGGAATCTCCCCTCTGGAACTCCTACAGCACGTCGCATCTGAGGAACTCAGCGGCCCTGGGCATGTCTGGCCTCCTGGGGTGTTTATAAGTCTCCCTAAGGCTACTCTTAACTCCAGGTCCATAGTATTAGCAATTTTTGAAAACAAGCACAGCACAGCAGAAATCCTCTTATCTGATGATTATTAGGACTGGTAGTTAGGTGGTAAATTAAAAATCTGAAAGGAATGCCAGTGGAAGGCTCTCTAGCAACACGGGCCCAGCAGGTGGCGGGCAGCAGATTTATGCAGGAATAGAAGGCCGCAGCTAACCAGGCACCGGTTTAATAGAATTTGGCTGGAAGAGATTCTCCTGCACAAAAAACAAACAGCAGCCCCCAAACCCCAAGATGAATGAAAACAGCATGCAAAGCTGTCCAACCTCCCATGGAGAGTGCATTTTTTTTAAAAAAAGAAACTATCAACCCTCTGGACCGTTTAAGACGCCTCCTATCTGTCCTGGATGTTAAGGGAAGTGGCCATACAGAACCATTTGGGGGGGTTAGAAGTGGAAAGGAATTCTGAGCCACAGTGAGGGGCCCTCAGAACCTGGATACAGAGAAATACGGTAGTTTTCTGAGAGTCAAACTATAAAACAAACGGAATAGGTCAGAGCAGAGAGCAGCAAAGTCGGTTTCACCTGATTCACAGTATTACCATATCCACAAGAGAATGTGCTCATCCGAAGAGTGTGTGTGTGTGTGTGACTGTAGGTGTGTGTGTGTGTCATTGTGCATGGTTGTGCGTGTATGTATGTGAGTACATGTGAGTGTGAGCAGGTGTGAATTGTGTGTCATTGTGCATGCTTGTGTCTGTATGTGTGTGTGTTTGAGTGTGAGCATATGTGTGGGTGTGTGAGCTTGTGTGATTGTGCAGGATCGTGTGAATGTGTGTGTGTGTGTGTGTGTACAGCCAGGGAGGCCCAGGGAAGAGAGAGGACACTGCCTTTGCTTAGCCAGACTTGGAAGCCAAACAGAGTGTTCTTGGCTGTCCCCCAGGGAAAGAGGGGGATGCCGGGCTGGGAGCCCCAGTGCCCGGCCTGTGCTGAAGGTCTGTCCCTTTAGGGGAGATAGGTACATCAGAGGAGCATCAAGTTTTTATAGTGTGAGCCCCTGCGATCAATGTCACCCACATCCCCCAATGCCCACCCCCCACCGGATGCCAAACTCACTCAACAACTGGGTGTCATTCAGCTTCCTGGCAGCTCTCCCCACAGGGAGGGAATGTGCTCAGGAGCAGAAACAGAGACCCGGCCGGGGGGGTCGGGCGGGGGCTCAGAGCCTGGACTGGGGCCAGCCTGCCTGGGCACGAATCTCATCTCCTTTCCTCGCTAGCTGGCATCCTTTGGAAAGCTACGTACCTTCCCTGAGCTTCAGGTGGCTCATCTTTGAAGTGGGTTTAATGACAGTGCTTGCCACATGGGCTGTGGTGAGGATTAATGAGACGGCCCACGTAAAAGGCTTAGCACAACGGCGGGTACATAGCAGCCTTTACAACGTGTAGCTACTGTCACCATAATTATAAATATCACAATAAATAAATGCATCAATATTATTTTTTTATACATCAGCCACGTGCCCTTGGGAAATGGACACATTCCCAGGGGGCTGACTGTGCGGTGAGCTTCATGAGGGCACAGTCTGCTTCTTCAGCTCTGTACCCCCGTGTTGAGCGCAGTGTCTGGGGTAATAGACGCTCACTAAGTGTTTGTTGAAGAAATGAATGAATGACTGAGTTAGTGAGTGGCAAGTCAAGCTTTGGGCTCATAGGCCCAGCACTGTGGTAGATTCACAAAGGTAAGCTGCCCTGTACACTTGAGCCTGGTGACCAGCCCTCCTTTCCCTGGGGACAGCTGACCCCCAACCAGCCCGGGCACTTTGCTCACTCCTGAGGGAGGTGACAGGGGAGTTGGAGAAGGAGCTCCTCGTGCAGCCACATGGTCACCAGGCCAAGGATAGGGTCATTTCACCAAACGTCCCAGGCTGCCGGACTGGGTCATCTACACCTGCTTGTTTTATAATAGTTTGGAGGGAAGCACAAGTGTCAGTGAGCCACGGCAGCATCCTCCCGTGGCTTGTTACTTGTTCTAAGTGTGTTCCACGGACCAGCAAAATCGGCCTCAGCTAGGAGCTTGTTAGAAATGCAAACTCTCAGGCCAGCCCTACGGAATCAGAACCTGCGTTTCCACAAGACCCACAGGGGCTGCGTGTGCGTCTGAAAGTGTGAAAGTGCTGCTCTCGTGCAGCCTCCACACAGAACTTAGTCTGGTCATCTCTGGAAGGAAGTCGAGCACTTAGGACTTGCTCCTTCTCCCCCACTCCAGAATGTGCATCCCAGCGTCTGCCCAGTAGCATGAGGTTGCTGGGGCAGGCACTCTGCTCTTGCTCCGTCCTGCCTTCTCTCCTCTCTGCTTTTCTGAAACTCTTACACTGCTCAATAGCCCTGCCTTTCTTCAAGATTATAATGAGAAACCTCTGCTGTTTGCTTGAAAAGATGTCGTTAAGTCCAGGGACTTAACCAAGCCTCATGGCTGTGAGTTTTATCACCCCTCGGTGGCTTCCTGGTGGGAACTGCCCCAGGCCCTGGCATGCGCTCTCTGGCACTCAGGGAGCAAATAGGATCCTCAGACTTCCAGACAACCCCCACCGCCCTGCTCCCGTCTTTCCGGGTCTGCCCGGTTTTGGTTTTGCAGACCTGGCACATGGGGACGCCCTCCCTTCCTTCTCCCCATCTCTTACCTGCTCTAGATAGACTACAAACATATGTCAATGACAACACAGTAAAACCCAATGACAGCCCAAGAACTCCTAAATCTTCCAAATTGCTGTCTGCCCTTCCTCTCACTTTACATCCTGGATGCCTGAGCAGACCTGCCCCCCGGATCCAGCCCCAGCAGCTGCAGTCAAGTAGCAGCTCATTCCAGCTGCTCTGGGAAATGCTGGGGCTGCAGGTACCAGGCTCCTCCTGGCTGCACCTTCCAGAGTGGGAGACAGCTAAGGCGCGGGGGCCCAGGGGGGTGGGAGAGAGAGAATGAAGCCCAGAACTCTCCCAAGCCCAACTCTTTCAAAGGCTTCTTCGGCTTTCCACATGGAAAACCAACCAACCCACCAAACAATGAATAAATTCAGTGAATTTGCCACAGGCATCTCAAGGCAGGACAAAGGGCAACTTCCAGTACATAGAGTTGTGGCGAAGGGATGGTTATCTCTTTCCCAAGCAGCTCTATGCTATACGTGGGAACTCAAAAGAAAGGTCTAGAACTTCCCTTGAGCATGGAAATTAGGCTTCTGGCCTCAGGTTCAAGTTGAAAATAGTGGTTGGAATTCTGCTGTTAACTTTGCCAGGGAATGGGGCTCAGGAAGCTCCCTGGAGGTGACGTTACATCGTGGTTGCCTCCTGTGGCCCCAGCATTTGCGAAGGGCTTTGTGATCAAAGGCCCCATGGTGGTCCCCTAGCTCATCGCAGGTGCGGAGGCCAGTGCTCTTGCCTCCAGCCCTCCCCTTCACTGGAGCAGAATCTTTCAGTTCGGATGAGAGAAGCAAAGCCATTTAATAATTCATTGCTTAATGAAGAATTAGTCATTTTTAAAGCCTCCTGCCTCTTTTACCAACTGACCCTATAATTAGACAAAGCATGATCATTTCCTTCCCGCTGCTGGCTCCCCAAAGCAAGATCTATTAGTCAGGTCTATCAGGAAACAGATGGCATGCTTAAAATAGGATAATTTAAGGATTCTTAAAAAAAGGACGATTTACAAATGTGTGGGCAGGGTGTAGGGAAACCAAGAGGGAGAGCGGAGGATACTGGGGCTAATAACTGATTGTGGGGCTCTCACCACCCCTGGCCCTGCAGGTGTGAGGGAAGAGAGCATTATGGGAATCTGGAAGGAGACAGTCAAACAGGGAGGGTCATGTTGAGAGGAGCTGGGACCTTCAGCTGAGGGGTGCAGCCAACATGAGTGACCCTGAGAGAAGGGAACCAGATGAATAAATATCCCGTCTTCCTTCTCTTCCTTCCCTCCCATCTTCTGCTCAGCCCTCATCCTGCACCCAGCCTGACCAGGAGCCAGAGGGAAAGGAGCTTATTAACGTAGTTAGGTCACACAGGTCAGCCTCTCGGGGCAGGGAGCAGGCGGGAGAAGGGTAAAGAAGGAATCTGGAGGGGCCAAGAGGAGACACCTGGCACATGAGCCGTTCTTACATTCATCCTGGACTCCACCTGATCAATTCCTTCTTAAGGCTGCAGCTACACAAACATCTTGTCATTTCGTTCTTGGACTATCCACTTGTGTCATTATCATTATAGGTTGTCTAGATATCTTATTTGCCAAACCGGCTTGTAAGCTCTTCACAGAAAGATGGTATATCTTATCTTGAATTCCCCCCACGGCCTGGATCCTTCCCTTGCACACACAGGTACTCAGTAAGAGTGTGTGTGTGTGTGTGCGTGTGTGTGCAATAGTGAGGACAGGCCAGGTTATGTTGCAGTAACAAGCACCAGATCTTAGCGGCTTTACATAATAAGTGCTCTCTCTTGTTCATGCCACCTGTTCATTGCAGGACAGCATGGGGTGCTCTGCATGTCACAACTACTTTGGGACCCAGGATGGCTTTGTCTTGACACACATATCCACAAGCACAACAGAAGACGGAAGAAGATGGAGTGAATTATACACTGGCTTGAAATTTCTGCCCAAAGTGGCACTTCTGCACACATTTCGTGGGGCAAAGCAAGACTCATGGCCATGCCTCGCTCTTACAGGCGGGGAAGCAGAGTCCCGAGGTGCTCATAAAGCAGGGGGCCAGAAAAGATTCCTGAACCGTCCCCACAGTGGGCAAGGGTGGTCTCCACGGGGAGCCCTGGAGGAGCGATTGGTGTTTCTGAATTTAACTGAATAGTAGGTGTCACTAAAAATTAAATGAGCAATGAGTCTATGCCTTTTGACGTATTTAGTTCAAATTAGTCAAGTCAGCAGCAGCAACAAAAAATCAGCAAATCAGATGCCCAGCGATTATTGAAATCAAATGATTTTTAAAATGGACAGACTGGTTAATATGACAATATTCTCTTTCTGGCTGGCCTCAGCATAGCCTGTGTTGCTTGACATAAATTATTCCTGGGATGTGGATTCTTGTTTTCCCTCCATTAGGTTATGTCATTATTTTCCAGATTCTTCGGCCTTGGCTGTTCTTTGAGACTCTGACAAATCGATATGGAAATGCTTGTTGATCTTGGTGCCTTCTTTGGCTCAGCTCCAAGGAGACTGTAGCTGCTGCCACACTCCCTTCCCGCTGTGTGTGGGGTGCTCCCCAGGAGTGGTACCCTGTGCCATCCCCAGGCATCAGGTTACATAGCTGCCCACTCCTAGGCCCCCAGGAAATCCCTGGCCCCTTATAGCAAGTCACCTCACCTCAAAAATAGGAAAGGGTGAAAAAAATCTTCCAGATCTAGGCAATCTCTTTGTTGAATGAAAATATTACAAAATTGAAACCAAGTTCTCAGCATTATTTTCCAAAGTAGAAAAGCATATTCACTCATCTTCAGAAATTGTCCACACTTAAGAACTGTTTGTGTGGTGACTGTGGCCAGCTGGCCTTACCATCAGATTATCCTGTCTACTCGGCTTCCCAAAGAAATTGCCTTCAAAAAGCGTGAAGAGACTATGACTAAAGGTGTAAAAGATGGTTATATTTAAAAACACCCTACACTATCTCCTCTCTGTTCCCTCTTATTTTTTTGTAATCTTTCGCACACTGTGAACCCTGAAAGCAGACACCAACACTGTTTCCTCAAAGTAAATTGTTTAAGGAATTTTGACGGCTGGACTTAGGCAGATGGATGCTTTATTTCCAACAGCAAACCAGATCTCCTGGAACAAACATTAATTCACAAGATCTCAAGGGGCCTCTGGGCAGTGAGAAGAGAAGGATCAAACTGACCTTTGTGACTTGAAATGCACATGGTCTTGATGATAAAGTTATTGCAGCAGCAATCTCGGAAGCCTCCAGAAGTGGGTGGCTAGCACGGTCCCTATCTGTCTCCCTGAGAGGGTCTGTGTCAGTTCAGCTCCAGGACCTTCCTGAGGGTCTTTTAGTGGCCCTGCCTCTCATCTTCAGCTTTTTTCAGCGATACATATTCTGATACGACCTGCCAGGGAGGGAGTGAAAATGATCAGAAATAGCAGTCCACACTTTTATAACTCCTTCACTTGACTATAAAAGTAGTATAGGCTGATTGCAGAGAACTTGGAAAATAGGAAAGATAAAAAGAAGAAAATAAAAGGCAACCATATTTGCCCACACAGTGATTAATTATCAGCAACTTCTGATGCCTCCCTCCCCCTTTTAACCTTCAGCCTTCTCTCTATTGATTTTTAAGCTAAATATTGCCATTATCATTTACCCTTATTTTTTGAGCACACACTATTTTCCTGTTCTTAGCATTAGTGATATAGCAGTAGAATAAATGGACAAAGTCTTGTTCTCGTGGACATAAAATAATTCAGAGACAGTTATTAAAATTCAATGAGTAGACATATGTGGAAGATAAACACATGGACAAAGAGAACAGCTTAGTGGTTACCAGGGGGAAGGGGGTTGGGAGGTGGGCACGAGGGGTGAAGGGGCACATTTATACGGTGACTGACAATAATGTACAACTGAAATCTCACAATCTTGTAAACTATTATGACCTCACTTAAAGAAAATCCCACAAAACTTCAGGAAAAAATTCAGTGAGTAGAAAGACAACAGGGAAGTCTCCAAACACTTGGAAATTAAGCAGCATACTTCTAAATAATTCATGAGTCAAAGAGGAAGTCTCAAAGGAAATAAAAAAAACACATAGAACTTAAGTGAAAAATAAAATATATCCAATCAAAATATGTGAGGTGCAGCTAAAGCAGAACTGAGAGGGAAATTTATAACACTAAATGCTTATATTAGAAAAGAAGAAAGGTCTCTAATCAATAATCTAAGTTCCCACTTCAAGAAACTAGTAGAAGAAGAACAGCACAACCGGAGGCACTCACAACTAGAATATACCACTGTGTACTGGGGCGCTTGGGGAGAAGAGGAAAAAAGTAAATAAACAAGTAAATAAATAAGTAAAAGAACAAATTTAAACCCACAGTAAGCAAAAGGAAGGAAATAATAAAGGTAGGATCAGAAATCATTGAAATTGTAAACAGGAAAACGATGGAGAAAACCAAACAAAACAAAAAGTTGGTCCTTCAAAAACATCAATAAAATTAATAAACTTTTAGCAAGACTGACAAAGATAAAAAGAAGACACATATTATCAATATCAGAAATGAGACAGGGTATATCAACACAGATCCTGCAGCCATTAAAAAGACAGTAAGCAGATACTTTGAACAACTTTATGTTTAAAAATTCGACAACATAAAAGAAATGGACTAATTCTTTAAATACGACAAACTCCAAAATTCAACCAAGACGAAATAGACAATCTAAATAGCCATATAACCATTAAAGAAATCAAGCTTGTAATTTAGAAAGCTTCTGAAAAAGAAATCTTCAGTCTCCGATGATTTCACTGGAGAATTCTTCCAAACATTTAAAGAATTAAGGGTGATTTTATATCACCTTTTCCAGAAAGTAGAAGAGGGAACACATCCCAATTCATTTTATGAAGCTAGTGTCATTCTGATACACCAAAACCAGACAAAGACAGTACAAGAAAAGAACACTAGGAGACTTCCAGCTTCCAGTCTGGCATTTAAGGAGCTTAGATGTCGCCACTCTGTCCTCGCAAACAAAAAGCTGAACCAACTGAAAAATCAACACTTCCTTTTTTTTAAAGAAGAGGTTTCATTCATTTATTTTTTTTTAGCAGGGGATTGTCCCCGAGCTAACATCTCTTGCCAATCTTCCTCTTTTTGCTTGAGGAAGATTGTCCCTGAGCTAAAATTGGTGCCCATCTTCCGCTAATTTGTATGTGGGATGCCGCCACAGCATAGCTTGACGACGGGTGTGTAGGTCCATGCCTGGGATCTGAACCCGTGAACCCCAGGCCACTGAAAGGAGCATGTGAACCTAACCACTATGCCACCAGGCTGGCCCAAAACAATTCTTCTTATATCTAACAGAGAAGTGAGGTCACAGGGCAAATGGCTGTTCCAAAAATTGGAGAAACAGGAAGACACTGAGAATCACAACTTACTCGAGCACAAACCCCCTGGAGGAAACCTCTGCAGAACTCAGCGCAGGGGCAGGAGACCTGAACTGTAATTGACCAGTAGCTAGAGACTCAGTGTGGACAAGTGTGAGAATTAAAAACTCCAGGGAGCTCAATCACGGTGGGATCCTCATGTTTTGGTGAGTTTTATCTCCAGGAGCTCCACCAGGTTCTCACAGTGAATATCAGAGAAAAATCCCCTTGTCCTTCCAGCAGGGAGATGAAAAGAGGAACCATTTTGAAATATGGAGAAGAAGTCTGTTTTTCTTCACAAGGCCTGCCCTCAAGAGAAACTATTTACTAGAGATTAACCTAATGGGGTTTTATCAGCGCCTACTGACCTGGGTGAAAAGAAATAACCAACTCCAGGCCCCTTTAGCCATCATGTCCCACCTAAGCGTGTGTGGGGAAAACAGATGCACTGGTGAGTTCACAGCCCAGGGGCATGGACTCGTCAAAAGACTGAGACCTAATCACAGAACTAAAGAATGCTCCCCCCCAACATACCTTACCACTACCTAAAGGCCTATTGACAGCAGTTCCTGTTACCTGGTACATCACATCTGGTTTTCAACAAAAAATTGCAAGGCATACTAAAGGCAAAAAACGCAGTTTGAAGAGAATAACAAGCATCAGAACCCGAGTCAGATATGGCAGGAATGTTTGAATTATCAGACCAAGAATTTTTTTAAAACTATGATCAATATGCTAAGGGTTTTAATAGAAAAAGTACACCACAGACAAGAACAGATGGATCATGTAAGCAGAGATGGGAATTCTAAGAAAGAATCAAAAATAAATGTTAGAGATCAAAAAGACTGTAACAGAGATGAAGAATGCCTTTGCTGGGCTCATTAGCAAACGGGACATGGCTGAGGAAAGAATCTCTGTGCTTGAGGATATCTCGATAGGAACTTCTAAAACTGAAAAGCAATGAGAAAAAAGACTAGGAAAAATGGAACAGAATATCCAAGAGCTGTGGGACAACTCGAAAAGGTGTAACGTATATTTTATGGGAATACCAGAAGGAGAAGAGAGTAAGGAACAACATGTGAAGTAATAAGGCCCAGGAGTTTCCCCATATTAATGACAGACACCAAACCACAGATCCAGGAAGCTCAGAGAACACCAAGCAGGGTAAATGCCAAACAAAACAGAACAACAAAAAACCACATACTCAGGCATATCATATTCAAACTCCAGGAATTCAAAGACTAAGGAAAAATCTTGAAAAAGCCAGAGGAAAAGAAGCACCTTATCTATAGAGAAGCAAAGATAAGAACTATATCCCACTTTTCCTCAGAAATCATGCAAGCAAGAAGAAATAAAATATTTTGAAGTATTGAGAGAAGCAACCCACCAATCTAGAATTCTGTGCTCTGTGAATTATTCTTCAAAACTAAAGGAGAAGGAAAAACTTTCTCAGATAAACAAAAATTGAGGGAATTTGTCACCAGCAGACTGGCCTTGAAAGAAATGTTAAAAGAAGTTCTTCAGAGAGAAGGAAAATGATATAGGTCAGAAAGTCGGATCTACATAAAGAAAAGAAGAGCATCGAGAAGGAATAAGTGAAGATGAAATAAAAACTTTCATTTTCCTCATTCTCAACTGATCTAACAGATATAGTTTGTTCAAAATAACGGCAACAATGTATTAGATTATGTATGCTTATGTGTGTGTGTAAATATACTCGTACATATATATACTTACGTATAAGTGAAATGAATGGCAGCAATGAAATAAGAGATGGGAGGGAGGAATTGGGATTTTTGTTGTTGTTTTGTTGTTGTTGTTGTCAGAAGGTACTTTCACTACCTGTGACATTGGAAAGCATTATTTGAAAGTGGAGGACTTGGAGTAAATGTAAATGTACATTGCAAACTCTAGGGCAACCACAAGTTTTAAAAAAATAAGTATAATTGATAAATAAAAAAGAAGAAAATGGAATCGTATAAAATGTTCAATTAAAACCGCAAAAGGCAGAAAAACCGAGGAAGACAAAAACAGTAACAAAGAACGAGGAAAATGGATAGAAAATAATAACATATATGGTAGATGTTAATCCAATTATATCAATAATCTCTTTAAACATCCATGGTCTAAATATCCCAATTAAAAGACCGATTGTCGGTGTGGATCAAAAAACAAGACCCAGGGGCTGGCCCCGTGGCCGAGTGGTTAAGTTCGCGCGCTCCGCTGCAGGCGGCCCAGTGTTTCATTGGTTCGAATCCTGGGCGCGGACATGGCACTGCTCATCAAACCACGCTGAGGCGGCGTCCCACATGCCACAACTAGAAGGACCCACAACGAAGAATATACAACTATGTACTGGGGGGCTTTGGGGAGAAAAAGGGAAAGAATAAAATCTAAATTGCTATTAAAAAAATATATGACTAAAAAAAATATATATTAAAAAAAAAAGACCCAATTATATATTGTCTACAAAAAAGTCACTTTAAATATAAAGACACGTATAGATTAAAAGCGAAGGGATAAAGAGATGCTATTGTAACACTAATCAAAAGAAAGCCAGAGTAGTTATATTCATTTCAGACAGAGCAGACTTGAGAAAAAGGAAAGTTATCAGGGACAAAAAGGTGCATTACATAATGATAAAGGGATCAATTCTCCAGGAAGACATAACCATCCTTAAGGTGTATGTACATAACAATAAAGCATCAAAACACATGAGGTAAAACCAGAGGGAACTGTAAGAAGAAATAGAAGAATCCAGTATTATAGTTGGAGACTTTAAAACCCCTCTATCAGAAATGGACAGAGCCAGCAGGCAGAAAGTCAGTAAGGACATAGCTGAACTCAAGAGCACCATCAATCAACGGGATCTAATTGACATTTATAGCCTAGTTCATCCAACAACAGCAGAACACACATTCTTCTCAAGCCCACATGGAACATTCACCAAGATAGACCATATTCTGGGCCATAAAACATACTTTAACAAATTTAAAAGAATAAAAATCATGCAATATCTGCTTTCAGAACACAGTGGAATTAAACCAGAAATCAATAACAGACAGATAGCTGGAGAATCCCCAAACACTGGGAGATTAAATAATACGCTTGTAAATAGCACATGAGTCAACTAAGAAATCTCAAGAGAAATTTAGAAATGTTTTGAACTAAATGAAAATGAAAATGCAATTTATCAATATTTGTGGGATGCTGTGAAAGCAGTGCTTAGAGGGAAATTTATAACATTCAATGCACATATTAGAAAAGAAGAAATATCTAAAATCCCTAATCTAAGCTTCCACATTAGGAAAGCAGAAGAAGAGCAGGGGCCGGCCCTGTGGCTGGGTGCTTAAGTTTTCATGCTCCACTTTGGTGGCCTGGGGTTTGCCAGTTTGGATCCTGGGTGTGGACGTACACAGCGCTCATCAAGCCATGCTGTGGCAGCGTCCCACATAGAAGAACTAGAAGGACTTACAGCTAGGATATACAACTATGCACTGGGGCTTTGGGGAGAAAAAAGTAAAAAAAAAGAAGAAGATTGGCAACAGATGTTAGCTCAGAGCCAATCCTCCTCACCAAGAAAAAGCATACTTAAAAAAAAAAGGAGCAAATTAGCATAGGAGAAAACCTAGATGACCTTGTGTATGGTGACTTTGTAGATACATCCATGAAAGAAGTAACTGATGAGCTAGACTTCATTAAAATAAAAAACTGCTGCTCCATGAAAGACAATGTCAAGAGAATACGAACACAAGCCACAGACTGGGAGAAAATATTTGCAAATAACGTATTTGAAAAAGGACTGTTATCCAAAATCTACGAAGAACTCTTTACACTCAACAATAAGAAAACAAACGACCTGATTTAAAAACTGGCAAAAGATCTGAACAGACCTCACCAAAGAGGGCAAAAATCTTATGAAACTGTGCTCCACATCATATGTTATCACAGAAATGCAAATTAAAACAACAATGAGATACCACTGCACACCTATTTGGAATGGCTAAAATCCAGAACACTGACAACACCAAATGCTGGTGAGGATGTGGAACAACTGGAGCTCTCACTCATCGCTGGTGGGAATGCAAAATGGTACAGCCACTTTGGAAGACAGTTTGGCGGTTTCTCACAAAACTAAACACACTCTTACTGTCTGGTCCAGCAATTGCACTCCTTGGTATTTACCCAAATGACCTGAAAACTTGTGTCCACACAAAAACCTGCACACAGAGGTTTATAGCAGCTTTATTCATAATTGCCAAAACTTGGAAGCAACCAAGATGTCCTTCAGTAGGTGAATGGATAAATAAACTGAGCTAGGCCCAGACAATGGAATATTGTTCAACACTCAAAATAAATGACCTATCAAACCATAAGAAGACATGGAAGAACCATTAATGCACATTACTAAGTGAAATAAGCCAATCTGAAAAGGCTACATATTGTATGATTCTAACTATACTATGTTTTTGAAGAGGCAAAGCTATGGAGACAGTAAAATGATTAGCGGTTCCCAGGAATCAGGAGGAAGGGAGGGATGAATAGGGGCAGCACAGAGGATTTTTAGGGCAGTAAAACTGCTCTGTATGACACTACGATGGTGGATACATGTCATTATACATTTGTCCGAACCCATGGAAGGTACAGCACCAAGAGCGATCTCTGATGTCAACTGTGGACTTCGGGCAATAATGATGTGTCAGGGCAGGTTCATGAGTTGTAACAAATGTATCACTCTGGTGCAGGATGTTGACAATGGGGTAGGTTGGGACCAAGGGGTATATGGGAATTCTCCGAACTTTCCTCTCAATTTTCCTGTGAACCTAAAACTGTTCTAAAAAAAGAAAGTTTAATTTAAAAAAAAACTACATCCAATATCTTTCATGAACTTAAATGCATAAATCTTCAATAAAATATTGGCAAATCGAATCCAGCTATATAGTAACATACATTTAGGAGGTTGGATGATTTAACGAAATGAGCTAAGACTTCAAATTTAGATAGACAGTTTCACTGACCAGCTTCCTGTTGACGCAATAACTCGCTGAGCCCCAGTTTACTGATCTATAATTCAGAAATAACAGACACAATTTAGGGTTAGTATTTGTACTTAGTAAATGAAATAATATATCTAAAAATGTCCAGGGGAAGTTATCATTTTGCCATATTTGCTTCAGGTTTTTTCTTATAGAGAAATAAAAGATTACAGTTGCAGCTAAACATCTAGGTTCATATCCCATTCTCTTCTCTCTCTCTCTCTCTCACATTATCCAGGGAACATTATCCTGAAGTTATTAGTGTGTATATTTCTTGTAAATGTTTTAATAGTATTACTATTCAGATACATGTTAAAAAATATTTATATAGCACGATTTGTATTTTTGAAATAAACATCAATGCTATTATACAGCGTCTATCCCTTGGTAGCTTTCATTCTTTAAACATATGCATGTGTACGTGTGTACAGACACACACACACAGACACACACACATACTGGGAGCACACCCGGCATGTGCTTTTAGAAACTTGAACACCTGCTTTCGAAAGTTTGACCTCTTGTGCCAGTTAGCATCACATCCTACTAGAAGATACACTCCATGAGAGTTCATCATGGTGCCCCCAGCACCTAGGCCAGCACCTGGCACACAGTAGGTGCTCAATAAATACCAGGGACATAACTGACGATCCCTTTAGTCCCCTCAAATACTCCGCGACGTGGGTATTTGCCTTCCCGCGGGAGCAGAAGCTGAGAGATGTTAAAGAACTCGCCTCCCAGCCCTGAGTTGGGAAGTGGCAAATACAGGATTTAAAGCCACACAACCGGCCTCCAAAGTTCATGCACTTCTTACCTCTGCGCACCGGGCAACTGAGTCTAGTCACGACTTCGGCATTCCAGGAGACGGTCGCCTCCTTGAGGCACGCAGTGGCAGGTCTTACCCAACTCTGCGCGCTCCGTCAGAGGCTAGCTGCAGGGCGGGCTCCACTCCCGAGAGGAGGGTGTGAAGCAGAAATTGCAGAAGCAAAGACATCGGGGTGAATTTGCAGGACGGAGGGAAGAGGAAGGCCAGCCTGATGTATGGAAACATGCCAAGGGACGGAGCACTCCCTGTCAGAGCGCCGGGGCAGGCTGGGTGGGGGAGGGAAGGGTGGAGGGCTCTGGCAGAAGGCGCCCCCGTCTCGCCAGACAGGTACTTAGCAAGCATACTTGTGGGGCAATTTGTTTATTTTGCAGGGGGCACCAAAATTAAAGAATGAAGCGTTCATTCACTCAATGAGTGTTTGCTCAGTGTTGCACACACATACTTACACTCACAGAACAAACACACCCCACATGCTCACCCCCGTGCACACCCTCACAGGCTACACACACACACACTCCTCACCTTCAACACACGCGGTTTGACTTATTTTCCCCATTTTATGTATGTGTTTGCTGAATGAATGAAGAGAATTACCAGAGTGGCTTGTGTTTTCGAGAGCATTTTCCAGATGTCTTAGCATCATGGCACTGCAGCCCCGGCTTCCTCTCTGGAACAGCATCTCTGAAGGAAAAGCCAATGTTAAAGAACTGAATGTTTGTGTCTCCCCCTAAAATTCATATACTGGAACCCTCATCCCCGCTGTGATGGCATTTGGAGACGGAACGTTTGGGAGGTAATTAGGGTTACATCAGGTCATGAGGATGGGGCTCTCATGATGCAATGAGTGGCCTTAGAAGAAGAAGACAGAAAGAACCTGAGGAGCAGCCACGTGAGCACAGCAAGAAGTCGGCCCTTTACAAGCCAGGACGTGGGTCCTCACAAGAAACTGAATCGTCTGGCATCTTGATCTTGGACTTTCAGCCTTCAGAACTGTGAGAAACAAAAGTTTTCTGTGTAAGCCACCCAGTCTGTGGCATTTGTTATGGCAGCCCCAAGCCAATCAAGACAGCCACGGTCCTTAAACAATGGCCCACAAGACCCTGCATGTCCAGCCCCTCGCCTGCTTTCTGACCACCTCTCAGACTCCTCTTCCCTGCTTGCTTTCTCCAGCCACCCTGGCCTGCTTGGGATTCCCTGAATGCACAGAGCACATTCCTACCCCAGGGCCTTTGCAACCCATCCCTTCCGCCAGGTACACTCTTCTTCCATGGCAAAGTCCTTCATTTCCTTCAATCCTTTATTCAAAAGTCACCTTCTCAATGAGGCTGACCATGAAAACTATTTAAAACTGCAACTCACCTCCCCCACCCAGCACTTCCCATCCACCTTACATCTTCCACTTTTAAATTTTTTTTCCACGCACATATCGCTTTCTGGCATACAGTATTCTTTATTATGTTTCTTGTCGATTGCCTGTGACCACCTGCAAGAATGTATCTTCCAGAAGAACAGAAATACTTGTCTGTTTTGTTCACTGAGGAATCCCAATGGCCTAGAACTATGCCTGGCACACAGTTTCTGCTCAATAAATATTTTTTGATTGAATGGGCAAACCTCCTCACCCCTGGTGAAACAGCCTGCTAGCCAGGGAGACCATGTCATACCAGGATTGCCCAGCAGATGGCAGCCAGTGAACGCCAGAGACAGCCGGGAGCCTACGCTGAACTCAAGGTTCCTCCCAGGTATTAGTTCAAGATAGCAACCCAGGAAACAAAATCGAGTTCAACTTACTCCTAAGGCAGACTTGTATTCATGAGAAAGAGGGTGTATGTCGGAGGTGAGCTGCTGAGCTGATAGAGCCTTTATCTGATACAGGAGGCTGTTTACCCATAATTCACGGTGAAAAACTGAAAACAGCTGTTGAGAAGAACCGAGGTCCCAGTCCTCCCACGGTGGGAAAAGGGGGTGAAAAAGGTCTGCAGCCGGGGATCTGCATCCCTCCTCCAAAGGATGGCAAAGTGACATTTTCCCGCTACCACCGAGGGAAAGAAGTGACACTAACTAACTAAGAAGTGAACTAACGCATCGCCTGGGAGGTGGACGTTTCCTGCCTTCCTCCGAATACGCCGGAAGATGCTCTAGTGCAAGAACGTGGAGTCTCCCTCTGCAGTACCGTCCTCTGGGCCCTCCCGAAGCTGCCCTCTTCTTGGTGCTTCTGTCACCCGTGCAATCAGGGAATTGAGTTCCCCTGGTAACAAAACCTTCAAAAGCCAAGTCCAAGGTGAACCTACCTTGGATCAAATTCGGCATTTGAGTGCGTCAGGCTAAGGGGAGGCTCCAAGGCAGATGCTGCTCGTGAATCTGAGTCTGCTGACCGAGAACTCTCTAAGCCAGCAGGTCAACTTGGTTTCTGCTGCGCTGACGACAAGAGCAAGCATTTACTGGGCACTTCCTGTGTGCCAGGCAAGTGCTGAGAGCATCACCTGAACTAGCTCATTAATCCTCAGAGAAGCTCTCTGAAGTCCACACTGTCCTCATCCCCATCTCACAGAGGACACAAGAGAACTGTCACTTGCCCCAGGACCCAGCAAGTGGCTCTCAAACTCACTCTCAACCACAGGGAGGGAGGGATCTGCTGAGATGCACCATGGATCCTGATGGACCTCAGAGAACAGTTAATCCGGTCCCTCTGTTCACAGATGGAGAAGCTGAGTCCCAGAGAGGGGAAGGGACTGGCCCAAGTCCACACAGAGAATCGAAAAGCCTGCCCAAGCACTGCGCACTAAGAATTATCCTGCGCCTTGACATTCTTGGCTAGTGTCAGGAGGTCCCCCTAAGCCCTGAGTCACAGGCTTTTATTTTGTTTTCCCCAGATTCCAAAGTGGCTTCAGTCCTTCCTGGGACTAAACACGTCGGCATAAGATCTTGTCAAAACAACAGCACATCCCTTGTTTTAGGACTTTCATCGAGGAGTAGACTGTCCCACCAGGATCACTGGCCTCTCGTGATGTGAATTCTGGCTTCTGCAGGTCATTAGCTCGTGTCCCTGGTCAAGCCACTCAACCTCTGAGCTGGTTTGTTCATCGGTAAAATGGGGATACCAATATTCGAGAAAGGGTGTATTATATTCCAGGCCAGTGCTGTCCAACACAAATGTAACGGGAGCCACAGGTGCCAACGAGAGTGAGAGTTGGCATCCTTTTATTTCTTTTGCAATAACTTTCTTAAGCTCAAGGATGGAGGCGTGTTTGATTTTGAATTTTTTCCTTTTTCTTCTTCTCCCCAAAGCCCCCCAGTACTTAGTTGTATATTCTAGTTGCAGGTCCTTCTGGTTGTGCCATGTGGGACGCCGCCTCAGTGTGGCCTGATGAGCGGTGCCATGTCCGTGGCCGGCGTCTGAACCGGTGAAACCCTGGGCCGCTGAAGTGGAGCGCACGAACTTAATCACTCGGCCACAGGGCCGGCCCCTGTGATTTTAAATTTTCTAGTAGCCACATTAAAAAAAGGGTAAAGGAAAAAGGTGAGCCAAAGCACTTGACAAGCATGCTCCATTATTAAGTTTTATAAGTTGTTTCATTTAGCCCAATATATTCTAAATATTATCATCTCAATATCTAATCAATAGACAATTGATTGAAATGTACACAATTGCAGACAATTGATTACAATGATAAGCAGATACTTCACATTTGATTTTTATATCAAGTCTTCACAATCTGGTGTCTATTTTGCACTTACAGCCTATCTCAATTTGGACTAGCCACATTTCCCATGCGCAGCAGCCACATGTGGCCAGTGGCTACTGAATTGGACAGCATTGTTCTAGGCTTTGATAAACATTCTGAGCACATGGCCCCATGTTAAGAGTCTGTGTATTACCACACAATCCAGCAATTCCACTTCCGGGTATATACCCGAAGGAAATGAAAACAGGATTTCAACGAGATATATGCACACCTATGTCTATCTCAGCATTATTCACAATAGTCAAGATATGGAAACAGCCTAAATGCCCATTAATGGATGAATGGATAAGAAAGATGTGGTATATGTACACAATGGAATATTATTCACTCACGAGAAAGGAGGATATCCTGCCATTTGCAACAACATAGATGGGCCTTGAGCACATTATGCTAAGCAAGATAAGTCGGACAGAGAAAGACAAGTACGGTATGAGCTCATTTATTCATGGGATCTAAAAGTCAAACCTATAAAGAAACAGAGTAAAATGGTGGTTACCAGGGATGGGGGGGGGGGGCGTGAATAAGACTGATGGTGTTTAATGGTACAATCTTGTAATGAGTAGTAAATAAGCTGTAGCGATCTACTGCCCAGTATAATGAATATAGAAAATAATATTTACTATAATGATGTAATGTGATAAATATTGCTTCAATGGCAATCATATTACAATATATAAATGTATCAGAGTAACATGCTGTGCCCTTAAATTTACAAAACTTAACAGCAAATTTATCAAATTTAAAAAAAAGTCACCTGATTGTAGATATTAATCTCATCTACCAAATACCTTCACGGCAGCACCTGGATTAGCGTTTAGTTGAGTAAATGAGGACTATAACCTAGTCGAGCTGACATATAACATCCGCCGTCACCATCACCCCAAGCATGTTCTGATGAGTTCTGCCTGCTCTTGGACTTCAAATAAATGGAATCGTAGAGTTAAAAAAAAAGTCTGTGTATTTATCCCTTGTCTGGGGCAGACCATGTCCACTGCAGCCTGAGGAGAACCTGCTGGGATCTGACAGGTCTGGAGGGTCTGCCTTTAGGCTCGGCAGCAGGAGGTGGTACAACCCCAGCCCCTCCCTGCTCTGAGCAGGTCACCGGGTGCCTTTGAAAACCTTCCCTCCCCAGATCCGTTTCTCCAGCATCATAAACAGGACTTCTGCATTCTCTGCAAACATTCCTGCCCATTTTCTCCTTGGTGCGACCCCAGTGTTGTTAACAACTACATAACAGACTGAGATCCAATGAGGATGAAGAGCAGAGAGGAGGGTGAGGTGACAGGAGAGCTGTAACTGTGTCCTCCCCGGCCCGGCCCGCGGATCCTGGGGCCCAGGGCTCTGGTTAGGGCAGCTCCCGGACGTGGTTCCTGCTTTCCAGCTGAGAACCTCCCCTCGCCACACCCAGCTCAACTGAAACAGCCTCCTCCCGGGGAGCTTCACCTCTGCGGCCAGTACTTACATCTGATAATTCTTCAGCTTGGGGTGCAATCGTGCATGGGCTGTGCTCAGAGAAACACAAGGAGGCTCAAGCCAGGCTTCACCCTCGGGGCCTGGGACGGGGGGCTGGAGCCAGCCGGCGTCTGCCTGGGTTCTCCTGACAGCAGTGGCTACTGGGGTTCCGGGAGAGGGCCAGGGTGGGACGGCTGATGAGCACAAGGTGGCGCCTTGTTGTCCTGGGCTGGGACAAAGTGGGAAATTTAGGTGGGGTGGGGCAGTTCACACACAGGGGCCCTGGATTCCCAGACAGTTCCTCCCTTCCTTCCTTCCAGAAGGCAGGGGTCAAGGGCCAGAGCTCTGCCTCCAGGCTGCCTGGGTTCAGATTCCGACTCTGACACTTGCTGTGTGACTTCAGCAAGTTATCTAGCCTCTCTTAGCATCAGTGTCCTCATCTATGAATGGGAAAATAACTCCTTCCTAGGTTTGTCTGAGGATTAAATGGGCAACAAATGTGGGACAGCATCGTGCCAGGCTGCTGTCATATATTTTACCGGGGAGAGAGCTGTTCCCTGGTACTCTGTCTCGTACTCAGGCTAGAATACTCAGGAGGCCCCTTATTAATTTTCTCAATTAACTATTTTTATGGATTCAGAACACAACATTAATGTAAATCTCTGCTGCTAGAAAACAATCTCTGAGATATTTGTTAACTGCAGAAAGCAATGAGCCAATGTGGAGGGTGTGCGTGTGGCCTGCATTTGGAATGGGACAAAAATGACTCATGGGGAGTGATGCCGGAGGGGCCCTGGGGATGGGGTGGAGAGAGGTGGGCTTTTCGTGATCTAGCCCCTGTGGGATTCACATTGTACCAGGAGTGTGTATTACAGCCTTTCTTCTTTTTGAGCATATGGTACTTTTTCAATTAAAAGTAAACTAATTAAAACATCCTCCCTTTCTCCCCACCCCCCAACCCCCCACTAATTACAGAGGAATGGTCACTGGAGAACATTTCCGAAGTTTGAAAGAAGAGCATGAAAAAGCTGTGTCGTTTCATTGCTGGGGGCTGGAGCACCCAGGGTCCCTATCTGGGGAGATGGTTTGCTCCTAAATTCATTTTCCATGTGTTGCCATTTAAGTATCTGTTGGGATTTAATTGGGGTGAAAGGAAAAGACCAAAGGGGCTACTAACGTATATGAACACATACGCACCCAACAAACACTCCACACACACACTAACAGCCAAAGGGCTGCACACGAGCCCCTTGACAACCAACTACTTCACACCCATGTGCCAACAACTGAAGGGCTCCCCCCACAGTGCCCAACCACAGCCCAACCCCTAAAGTGTTTCACACTCACAAACACATGTACCCCAACAACCAACGCTCTTTACACACACACTCATCTTATGTGCTTCACACACACACACACACACACACCCCAACCAAAGCATCTTACACCCCCCCAAGAGTTTTACTCTCTCAACCAAGGTACTTCATACACACCCCCAACAACCGCAATGCCTTACTCATTCACTCCAACAACCAGATCTCTCTGTCCAGACTCCCCCCACAAAAGAGAACCCCCAACACTCGGATTTGTTTGCCCCAGCAGCAGGTACTTGAGCACCGAGACGTTTGTGACTTTCTTTTCAGATTAATGAGCAGAGAAAGATTGGAGGTGGGAGGGAGCGAGAAGAGCGGGAGAGAGCAATTACACCCAAATCTTTTCTCTGTTGATTAGGGATTCCTTCTCCAGCCTGCTTTGGCTCCAGCTAAATCTTTTTCTAATGAGATGTGGCTTATCCAGATCAGAGTGCTGAGAAAAAAGTTGCAATTAACTTTAAGAAGAAAAGGAGTGAGTGAGAAAGAGAAGGAAGGGTGCAGAGGGAGCAGGGAGACTGAGTGGGGGCAGGGGCAGGGGCTGGGGCTGGCGGCCAGGAAGAGCGGATGCCGGATGCGGAGGGAGCAGGCTCGCCTGCAGGCAGAGCAGCGTCAGCCCTGCTCCCGCCACCTCCTGTGGTTCCTGTTCCCCCATTCCAGAGTTTAGGGAAAGTCCCCAGTGATCCCTGTGGCTGCCTGGGCCAGGTGTCTCAGCCACCCAGGCTCAAGTCAAGGGTGGGAAGTGGTGGGTCTCCTGGAGTCTGGGGCCTTCCCCACTCTGCACACCTGACACCTGGCGGGGATGCTGGGGGAGAAGGATGTTCTCAGCTGCATCTCTTTCATGCCTGAGCTCCTCCTTCGCCCACTTAACCCTGCAAAGACGTGGGGCCCTAAACCACCCGCCAGGAACCTCTGTGACCCCCAGATGCCAAGTTGGCAGGAACACTTCTCAGGTTTGCTGGGTTCAGCTCTCCACTGGCAGCCAGAAGAAATGGTCCTGGAGTGGGCCCTGGGCACTGACAGCCACAGCTGGAGTCTCTAACTCGCCTCACTGTTCCCATCTGGGGGTGGGGTCCCAAGTGATTTTCATGTGCGCCCTTAGAAGGGCGGAGAGGGCCTGGATTGAAAGAGACATTTCATACTGAGATAGCGAAGATGCCTCAAGCTCCTAGAAGCAACACAGATTGATCTTCATCTGCTTCTACTGATCTGTATCTACTGATAGAATCAAGCTTGACTAAGCTCCGCCTGGAGAATGGCCACTTCCTCCCTCTGGTGCTCAGTATCGTCATCTGTTAAGAACATGGGGCAGGGGGGCATCAGATCTCCAGGGTCCCTGCCAATCCTGATGCCCTGAGATCCTGTGAAAGGCACTGACGCAGACTCTGGATGTCCTGAGTTCAGTGAGCACACTGTTCCTGACTCCTATGTTCTGCTTTGCGCATCTACAGGACAGCTACAAATTCCTGTATGTCCTTATCTGTGTGGAGACTGGTTTTTGCCCTTTTTGGCAATAAATATCCAGCAATGCCTGAGGGCAGCTTTCACAAATCTTGAGGTCTCTAACTTGGCATTTGTGGTGAGGTCTCAAATAATAACTTGGCATCTGTGTGCCGACAGAGCCGGGGACCTCAGGCTTGGGTGCGATGGAGTTGGGATAGGTGGGTGGATGGAAGGTCAGGAGCGGGCGCATTCTCCATTCTCTTTAGTCACACACAACCACTTATGCTAAAGGAGTTTGGGCAGATCATCCCAAACTGGTTCCTTTAATCTCTCATCCCAACACTTCCTTTGCCCATTCCGTGCACCGCCCTGTGCGATAGAAAGGATTTTTTATTGCGCTCTTGGAGACTCAGTGGGAAAAAGTGAATCTGGGGTCTCTGAAATTGCCCCACCTGACAAGCCTGCCTGGTTCCCAGAGAAGAAGGGCCCCCGTGTGTTGGTGGCCACCCAGACACACAGGCCCCTCAGTGGTATGTCTGGATGACCCTTTACTAAATAAGCCTTGAAGATGACACCAGGCCAGGGGACAGATGAGCTAAGCCCATTTTTCCTGTGTCTAACTTCTAGAGGGGTCAGCCTCTTCCTCAACTTCAAGGCCCAGGAATTTCCTTAGAGCCTGTTTCCCCAGGTCCCTGAGGAGCCTCCTTTCTGCCTCGCCCTCCACAGGGGAGCTGCTGGAGACAATCCTGGCTTTCTCCTATCTCTCTCTGGCTGTTGCCGATCTAATACACATATGTGCTAGAAATACTAGCTGGAGAGGTAAGTTAGAAATTCTTCTTAAACATATAGTAAGGTCAGATGAAGAGGAAAAAAACCCCAGAAAACAAAACACAAAACCCCGAAACAGAAATTGGACACAGGAGGGCAGATGTAGACAGAACAGGAAGTGCTGGCCCTAGGCTAAATGAAACAGCTGTCACCATTGTTCTGGCCTGAAAACTGCCTTTGCAAACTGCGCGCGGCCCGGGCTCAGAAAGCAGATGTTAATAATTACAGCACATGAAACGAAGGGCACAGGATTAGGCAAGTGACGAAAAAGAAATGGTACCCGTAGATTTATAACTCGCTCAGGCAAATCTGTTGGGGCTGGCGGGGGTGGGCAGGGAGGCCTCGCTGCAGATGCCCCCACCCAATTCCCTTCCTAGTTTGGCATTTTGGGGGACTGTCTAGATTGTTTTAGGCTGGTGGGCTGTGGAGGCCTCTCCTGGCTGCCTTTCTGGGGACCCCAGGCCCGCAAGGCCACAGCCCATTGCCCCTGACCTAAAGGAAAAAGATAAAACCCCCAACACCCTACTCAAGTACCAAAAGGGGATATCTGGGCAGACGAATCCTGGAGCGGGATGGCTCACTGGCAAACAGGGACTCGTGGACACAAAGGCCGGCAGCTGTCCTGGGAGTTCTCGCCTTACCAAAGGGTTCACGTTTAAAGTCCAGGAGCTCCAGTTCTTTGCAGCTGAAAATGATTCACACTTTAAAGTCCGCCAGCCCCCAGCACCCTGGAGGAGGCAAGGGAGCTCTGCGAGAACGTTGGGACACTGGCAAAAAGTCAGCAGAGCCAGTTTCTTGGGCTAACTACATAAACAGAAAAGGCAGGGAGTCTTCACATGTTTTCTGAACATTCCGCAGAGCTTTTCCATGTGAGCCAGAGTTGTAAAAAGCAAAACAAAACAACACACACACTCGCATCCACCACCCCCTGGAAAGGACGTCTCTCGGAAAGGTTAGAAAGAAGGTAAACCATGTGTTTGCCATCTTTACGCCTGATATGGAAACCATATGCTTAAATACACTAGCAAACATACTTAATATAACACTCTCTTTTATTAAATGTGGTTTTATAAACGCTCTCCCCAGCCAGGGCACCTTTGCTTGCTGGAGGCTGGAACTTGGCAAAATAGTCTTCCCGCGGTTCCATCTATTGATACACATTTTTGGAAAATGAGTCTTGGACCCTTGGAAAATAGACTGGTTCTGATTATTATTGCAAGCGGGACGGGGCACACGAGGGCATCTTTTTTCCTCTGATAAATTAAAAGAACTGTAACGGGGGCTTTCTGCAACCTGTAAAAGGGCAGAGCCATCTGTGATTCATTTAGCAGCTCCTTACAGAAGATTTATTTGATTAATTCGGTCAGAAGAGAGAGAATATGGATTTTCCCCTGCTCTGAAAGGCACATACGGACTCACACATGCACACATGCACCCACCCATGGGTAGACATCTCAGGAATGAAAAATGACTAATCGTGTTATTGGAACTGGCCAACTCGGGGCCCCAATGGTGAGATAGCAGGCTCCCACCCTGCGGAGGGGAGGGCTAGCTTCAGAGGAGACTTAACATCTGTAGGCCCAATGCCACCAAAGAGTGATCCTAGAGAATAGTGCCATGGCCACTGGATCGCTTTTATTAGGGATGAGTACTGGTGTCGGGCTCTGTGCTGAGCACTTTGCATGCATCATCCCCTTGCACTGTCACAGGGACCCCTCTCAGAGGAGGCACTGTTACCGTCTCCGCTTTACCCACAGGGAGACCACCCCACTCCCAGGAGGCCTCTGCTCAAAATTCTTTTCCCTTTTTTCATGTGGTCTTTGGCTTTCTCAGTCCTCTGTGCCTAAACCATGTGGATAGAGGCCGCATCCTGCGTTTGTCTGAGTGGGTCATCTTGGAAGGGGTGATCCGCCTTGGCTGTGCTTCATGCCCTGTGGGTCTCAGGATAGCGTTGACAGAGAAAGACTCACTTTTCAGCTTATTTCCGGTCTCAAGGAGAGCCGGCCACCTCTGGCCTTGGTTATCACTAACTCTGGCCTTGGTTATCACTAACTCGCATGGCCCAGCCCTACAAGCAAACATCTGCAGGCCACTGTCAGTTCCTGGTGGGTGGGAACAGCCCCTGAAATAGCTCCTTGAGGAAGGTCAAGCAAACAGCACAGGCAAGAGGAATCATAAAATCCTACAAGATCTGGGGCAAAGAAGACTTCGGATATCAACGGCAGGAGTGGTAAATATATAGCAAGGGAAAGGGCCACTGCTCTCCTTCCCATCCTCATAGCAGACATTGCTAATGCATCCCAGCTCTCTCCCTCCTGCCAGCCCTCAAAACCCTCAACATGGCTCTGCAGGCAGCTTCTACGAATGGATCAGAATTAGGGTATGCGTTGAAAGCTGCTTGCAGTCCCTTCCAGTCGAATGTTTGATTTTGTGGGAGCAAGGAACAGGGACCCAGAGAGGGGACGTCAGCTATAAAGGCAGTTAGGAAGTCAGTTCCCAGCAGCTCTTCTCTGGCTTCCCTGCCCAGGATTCTTTGCATCCACACCCGTGGGGCTGGGGAGGCCCAGGAACAGCGAGTCAGGGACTTCTGTATTGTGCTGGGCCTCTGCTCTCACCCCTGCCTCCCACCCCCATAGCCTGTCACTGACGCTGCTCTGCAGACAGGATAAATGGTGTCCCTTGGACGGCTGCAGAAGAGTGAAATCTCTTTGTTACTTTAAAATAGTTAATTCCTAAATGGGGATCGAGTGGGGCAGCCTGCACCCACAACATTTTACAATGCAGGGCCTAGATTCTAGAAGCAACTGGAAGGTTTCGCTTTGGAAATGCTAGGGTCAGCAGACACTCCCCATGCCAGCCTTTCCCACCTTGCTCTCGCTTGCTGGACCACAGGAAATGCCTACATCAAAGGCAACCAGGACTCAATAGGCTGAAGGTATGGACTGCTTGCCTCCACAGCGGCTGCCAGCTGTCACCCTGTCCTCAGACTTTTCAGCTAGGCGTGATTTCTCCTTGGGAGGAATAACAGGGTTTTGTGAAAGGAAGAAGGAGTCTCCAAGTTCAGAAGTCCCCTCCAAAGCCCCTTTCCTGCTGGTGGCTTCCTAGCCTCTGGTCTTCAACGTTTCTCAGCCTGGGGTGCCCCAGAGGATTCCGAGGCTCGCCACCTCGATCTTCTCAGTGTCCGATGGGCTGAAACAAGCCCTTTCCACAGAAGCGGCCTCTCCACAGGAAAGCTGAGGACCAGGGCTGGTTTGGAGAATCAGAGAGCTAGTCGGAAACACAGCACATCTTGGCGGGGGGCAGTCACGGTACGCTGAGTCCTGCGAGTCCTGTCACCATCTCGTTTAGCAAGGTACCTGCTGGGTCTCTAGGGCACCTGCTGGTGGAACGGATAAGAGTTGTGTGTCACTTGCATCTCAGCTGTGGGGTTGCTCCTGGGGGTTTCTGTGATTTTTGAGGAGGCTTGAAAACACTTTGTTTAAACATGCCTTCTGCAATCTTTTTTACACCAAGAATTTGTAAGGCATAGGGAAGAAAATGTTGCTAAATGAAACATCCTGTAGGCCAGCACAGCCTCTTGAAAAGATCACAAATACTGAATTAGTGAGGTCCCAAATAATGAGGATTTTACAGGCCCAAATGATGCCCCTTGAAGGGGTTTGTTGACCAACCCCTTGGGTGGGGTGCAGGTGAGGAGAGGGAAGGTGGGGAATGGGATGGAGGCTCTTGGTGCGCCATCTTGGATTCTACTTAGGGATAAACGGGCCAGCTGAGGTATGTATGAATTGCCCCTGAAGACACTAATGAAAAGAGGGATCATGTGGCACTGGGAGTCACACACAAACTTGGGGACCAAGCAGATATTCACCAGCTACATGACCTTGGCGGGGGTTAGATCATCTCTCTGTGCTCCACTCTCTGTAAAATAGGGATAATGATAACACCTACCTCGTAACTGGTTGTGAGGGTTAAAGGAGCTAACGCACTGAGAGCAGGGACTGGTAGGGCCGGCCTGGTGGTGCAGTGGTTAAGTCCACATGTTCCGCTTCTCAGCAGCCTGGGGTTTGCCAGTTCGGATCCCGGGTGCGGACATGGCACAGCATGGCAAAAGCCAAACTGTGGTAGGTGTCCCACATATACAGTAGAGGGAGATGGGCAGGGATGTTAGCTCAGGGCCAGTCTTCCTCAGCAAAAAGAGGAGGATTGGCAGTAGTTAGCTCAGGGCTAATCTTCCTTAAAAAAAAAAAGAACAGGGACTGGCATATAAGATAGAGAAAACCTCATCTCCCAAACTGATGAATGGATAAACAAAATGTGGTATATCCATACAATGGAAAATTATCACTCCTACAAAGAAACACAGGACTGATATGTGCCACCATGTGGCTGAACCTGGGGGACATTATGCAAAGTGAAAGAATCCAGACACAGGGGCTGGCCCCGTGGCTGAGTGGTTAAGTTCATGCACTCCGCTGCAGGCGGCCCAGCGTTTCGTTGGTTTGAATCCTGGGCGCGGACATGGCACTGCTCATCAAACCACGCTGAGGCAGCGTCCCTCATGCCACAACCAGAAGGACCACAACAAAGAATATACAACTATGTACTGGGGGGCTTTGGGGAGAAAAAGGAAGAAAAAAATAAAATCTTTAAAACCTCTTCCTTAAAAAAAAAAAATAAGCCAGACACAAAAGGCCACATATTATACCATTTCATTTATATGAAATGTCTAGAACAGGCAAATCTATAAAGATAGAGAGTAGATTAACGATTGCTTAGGGCTGGTGGGGGATAGAGGAACAGAGACGTGATGGTTAAAAGGGTACATGTGGTTCCTTCCTCTGTCTGGGGCTGGAGATACTGGGTTGACTAGCATTCCCCATCCCCACCCCAAGTTCATGTCCGCCAGAACCTGTGAATGTGGCCTTACTTGGAAATAGGGTCTGTGGAGATATATTCAAGTTAAATTCATACTGGGTTAGAGTGCCCCTAATCCAATGACTGGTGTCCCTATAAGAAGGAAATTTGGAAATAGAGACACACAGAGACAGAGGGAGGAGAATGCAATGCGAAGACGGAGGCAAAGATTGGAGTTACAGCTTTCTGAGCCAAGGAACGCCAAGGATTTCAGGCGCCCACCAGCAGCGGGGGAGATGTTGGAGCAGATGCTCCCTCGGAGCCTCCAAAGGGACCTCCCCCTCCCCACCACCGACGACACCACAGTCTAGGACTTCTAGCCTCCTAAACAGCAAGGGAATACATTCTTCTTGTTTCAAGCCACCCAGTTTGTGGTCCTTTGTTACGGTAGCCCTAGGAAATTCATGCAGGGCCTGAGGTTTCTGCTCCCTTGTGTGTCAGCGCCATTTTGATGAAGCGAGGGAGGGAGAAAGCTGCCATGGTGGCACCGGTCACCTTCATGCACCATCCAGGCTCAGGAGACTGCTGTGGGAACCTCCGCCTCTCCCTGGCCCATGACCTTTAGCACTGAACTAGACTAGACTGAACTAAGGAAGGCTGCTGGAAGCAGGGTTTCCTCATGTAATTTTTACTATGATTAACATTAAAAAATACAATTTACATTGCAACCAAGTACACACATCCACAAAACGAGTTTCAGGAAACAATACTTGTTCTTACTTACATTTTGATATTTTCTATTCTGTATTTTTTAAATGTCGATTGCTACCCACTAGATTGATGTATGACCCCCTAATTGATTATAACCTACAGTGTGAAAAACACTAAGTCGGAGGAAAAGTGAGACTAGTAAGATTCGGCCTCTTTAAGCATATTCTTTTCCACATTTTTAGACCTCAGGGAGATAGTCTTACCATCAGCAAGCTTATTCATTCATCAAACATTTATTAGCATCTACTGTGGCTTTGAAAGGGTTGGGGGCTGGGAGAGAGCAGAGATGCCAAGATAATAAGATGCTTATAGAGCCACTCTCATATGCTAGGCATTGTGCTAAGCACATTATATGGATTTCCTCAGTTAAGAAAATTAATGCTGGGGCCGGGCCGGTGACGCAGCTGTTAAGTTTGCACGTTTCACTTCTCGGTGGCCTGGGGTTTGCCGGTTCGGATCCCGGGTGTGGACATGGCACCGCTTGGCAAACCATGCTGTGGCAGGAGTCCCACATATAAAGTAGAGGAAGATGGGCACAGATGTTAACTCAGGGCCAGGCTTCCTCAGCAAAAAGAGGAGGATTGGCAGTAGTTAGTTCAGGGCTAATATTCCTCAAAAGAAAAGAACAGAAAAGAAAATTAACGCTCAGATCAGGAGCCCAAAGTCAGACATTTAAGAAAACAGTAAGATCAGGATTTGAACTCAAGGCAGCTCAACCCAAGAGTCCATGAGCCTAACCACGTGGCTCTCCAGGAACATAAGGATAGACAGAGGGAGACTCATTTGTGAAAGTCTGAATAAATACAGCGAAATTCCACTTCTCTTCCTGGCAGCAACTACTGTTAACCATCTGTAGAGTGTCTATTCAGACCTTTCCCCACGTGTTTGCATTGTGGGTACAATCAGAAGTACAATCTTCGTTTGTGTTTGTGCTTATAGGAGGGTAAACTTGTCAGCTGTCATTGGTAGACGTGTCTCTGAAGATTTTCACGTTAGTGCATAGAGCACGGTCCAGTCTTCCTCACCCCTGCCTGCCTGTTCTCCTTCCTCCTACTTCTGGATATTGAGTTCATCTCTAATTTTTCATTATTACAATGAATATTTTTGTCTATATATCTTTGTGCACATGCGTGACAATTTCTCCAGAGTGGATTACTAGAAGTGAGAGCACTGAGTGGGAGAGCAGGTGCTTTGTCGTAAATACTGCCACTCCTCCTCCAAGGAACCTGTGCAACTTACATTTTCACCATCAGTGCACAAGAGCATGTTTCCCTGCAGCCTCACTGCCAAGGATATCATCAATTATTTCAACTTATGTTAGTCTGATGGGTGCAAAACGCGTCTCTTTGTTGATTTATGTTCCCTTTGACAACGTGAAGCTGAGGACTGCATACATGGGATCTGTCACATACCCCAAAATCCAAATGCCAAGTATGTTCCTGTGCCTGGTCTCCAAGACCCCAGGGTGTGGAGAGGGAGGAATTGCCCCCTTGGGCTTCCATTGTGGGACGGGGGACCTGCCTCCCTCCATGACAACTTGCAACGGTGAAAGGCTGCTGTGTCCTGGAAGGTCAGCTAGGGTCAGGAGGAACGGAGTTGGGGTGCTGTGCAGGATGAACAATGACAAGTGGCCACAACCAACCTTCACGCGTTCCCTGCCTTTTTCTCCTCTGTGAGTCAGTGGATAAGCCCTTTGCCCATTTTCCTCTGAGACTGTTTGTCTTTTGTCTTGTTGATTTGTAGACACACATATCCTGCATGCTCCCTTTCCCAGATTCCTCTGCCATTAGGGCAGCTGAATTTCTGGGGGAGTAGCAAGACGACCACTCTTCCTTTTGGCTTCTTTCCAGAAAAGTACAGCCTTCCCAGATATGGGTGGCTTCTATCAGGGTTGCTGCCAGTCATGCAGGACCTCTGTGCAGGTTAGAAAAAGAGGACCCTTTCCCAAGACATGTTACTTCTGTCAGTTGGGAAAGTATTATACTGATTTTATTAGAATAGACACTTTATTGCAATCCAGAGAAATGGAATAAACATGCAGATCTACCATGTCCAAGATGTGATTGGGACCCCTTGGGTAGGGATGCCCTGATGCAGTGCACAATCTGCCCCACTGTGTGGGCTGACCCTGCTCCTAACTTCCGGACAGCCTCTTCATGGTACACAGTCCCTGTGTGCATCCTCTGGATGAGGCCTGGTGTGAGTAACTAGGCTCAAGTCCTCGCATCTCCACCGCCATCTTGCTGGACCTCAGATTTGTCACAGTATCTTTTGCAATCCCCATGGTATCTGTTCTGTCTTTCTCTCGAATGAGGCTTAAAGGACACATGGCCTGTGGGAAGCCTTTGAAGAGTCACACGGTACCTTGGTACCTTGGTACCTTGCAGAGTTGTTGTTAATACTCTGGAAGCACATTAAAGTTGACATGATCTAACCGCATTCACCAAATTTTCTTTGCAGGCTGCTGGTTCTGTGCACCTTTGGCCACTTGTCAAGAGTGCACCATGCCCGGGCTGTGGCTGCCCTAGGAGGGGACACCCCAAGGGGCACACCCAGGATTTCTTGGCATCAGTGGTGGTGTATCTCATGCCATCTGGACTTGCTTTGCACAGTCACGAGGTGCTTCTGCGCCCAGCCAAGTTTCTGTACTCCATGCATTTGGAGGGCCAGACACCGAGTGGCCTCTCCCAGGAGCTGTCCTCTTCTTCCTCCCTCCTCGGCCTCAGCACTGCAGCTGGGCTGAGGGGCTCTGAAGCGGCCTGCAGTGAGGAGGGATGGAGGTGAAAGCTCGCTGACCTCTGGCACCAGCACCCCTGGCAAGAGTGAAATACACAGTCCAGGGATCCCGGGGCTCCGGGGCTGGCTGAGATTCTTCTGTGGATTCCTGAGCATTTTTGCAATTTCTGAGTCTCATGAAATGGTGTAGTTACTCCAAACAAGGTCACTTGGGCTGATGGACACTCCACATTCCTTTGCAGTGATCTGGAATGACATCAGCTGGACATGGTGACACCGATTCTCTCATGGTGGCCAGAAGCTGCCCAAATGGCAGGACTGCAGCTAGAACTGACTTTTTCAAATAGGAAAGCGATTAGTACACAATAAATGCGTTTGCTTGGTAGACAGACAAATTGCACAATGTAGAACCGTAGGAAGGAGCCAAATAATGGAAAGAATTCTTGGGGGAGAAAAGCTTTTACTTTAGTTAATAAATACCTTTGAACAGCACCTGTGTGCCAGGCCCTGTGCTTGGGGCTGGGGACAGTGACATGCAAGAAAAGCAGGTCCCTGCTCCCATGGTCTGATGTGCTCACTGTGGGAGACAGTAAATAGAGAAACAAAAGTGACCTTCCTTAGGCACTTAATAAATGGTAGTTATTAATTTAAATGTCCCACAATAGGCGATTGGTTTAATATATTTTAACACACCCACACTTTGGACTATTTTGTGGCCATTATAAACGTGGTTTTTAAAGAATATCTAATGACACAGAAAAGTGCTCACAGTTCATTCATTCATTCAACAAACATTAGCAGAACACCTACTCCATGCCAGTTTCTCTCCTGGGCTCTGGAGACAGAACAGGGAGCAGCAGAGGCATGCTCGGCCAGCTCCCTACTGTTCCGGAACTTCTATTCAGGGAGACAGTTAACAAGCAAGTGGAAAAATACCCAGACAGGAAGAGGTAAGATGGAGAGCACAAACAGGGCAGCACCGTTGAGATGGCCTGGGAGAGGGCAGGGGGCTGTTGGAGTCTGGGTGGTCAGGGAAGGCCTCTCGGAGGAGGTGACCCAGAACTAAGAACTGATCAAGAGATGGCCCATGGGCGAAGATAAGGAGCCCCTGCATTTGACCATCTCTCAAGGGGCAAGGTGAGGCTGAGGAAGTACCACATGCCTCAGTTTGGCAGGTGGGAACTTTGCAGAAACTTTAGGACGGCTAGCCCTTCTTTAGTGCCATGGATGGGGAAACTGAGGTGATGCGGCTTGTTTTAGAAGTCAGTGGCAAAGCCAGATGGAACCTTGGGTCTGGGCTCCCTGGACAGCGCTCTTCCCATGCCGTGTACCACCCTGGCTCTCAGTAAATGTCCCTCCTGGGTGCTTTTATGGTCCTTGGACCATACGAAGGATGTATCTCTCCATCAGGCAGGTCTCAAGGATTTCTGGAAGTCCTACACTGTGCATGGTGTGATGCCCAGAGCCATGAAGAGTATACCAGAGCAAGCCACGAGGATCCACACCCACCCAGGAAAATGAAAGCAGCCACACCAGAGAGCATGGATGTGGACCCGGCGTCCTGAGGTGCTGCCACCAGGCAGCAAGCTGAAGGGATTCCCAGGAGGAGAGGTCACTGTGGCCGGGTTGGGAGACTGAATTCTCATTTACTCACAGACAACTTCTCGACCGCCACTTCACGGGCCCCCAGCCCCCCACAAGGGGACCAGGGAGGAGAGGAGGCCTTCTGTCTGGCACCCAGGGTTGCAGATGTCTCAGACCTTCAAAGAGGCCCCAGCCCATCCGTGCAGCCACAGGAATGATATGGGACCGGCCTCACCCCTGCTCCTTTCTGTTCCTTGTTGCTCTGCCACCCCCCGCTGGCTTTGATCTCCGTCCCACTGAGCTTGGCCCAGCTTTGACGTCTCCTGCTGTGACGCCCCAGGCTGGGTCTCGGCTCACAGAGACTCTCTCTCTGTATCTCAGCCTGGATCTGGCCTCCTGCCTGCTGGGCTGTGGCAGCAGGATCCCTCGGGACCCAGGGGGAGGGAACAAAGGAAGGAGGTAACTTTGGGCCAGATTGGGGAGGCTTTTGTAGGCCAAGGGCAGCTAGGCAGATGCCCTCTGATGGGTGACAGGAGCCACCCCATGCCTGGCCATCGGAGTGGCCTGTAAGACCTAATGGGGAGGTTGTAGGTAGTGATCAGGCATTCAGGCTTGGGGTGGGAGGACCTGTTCACATTCCAGTCTAAGCCGTTTCCTCCCTGGGCAACCATGGCCAAGTTCCTTCACTGTGTGCCTCAGTTTGCTCATCTGTAAAATGAGCAAGCCGCTTCACAGGGTTGTCATGAGGATTTAAATGAGGAAATACATGCCAAAGTGCCCTGCTCATTGTAAGCACTCTAAACTGTAGCTGCCATTGATGCTCAGGGCCCAGCCGACTTTGGGAGGAGACGGAGCCAGCCCCTTGGAAGCAGAGCTGCAGAGGCAGCGTCTTCCCTGCCCTCTGCATGAGAGCAGTTTGACTTCCCCTTCCTGCATCCGAGTTCTCCTTCCTCCTCTGGCCCGCGGCCCAGGTTGGGTCTAATGACCTCTGAGGGACTGCCACAGCTTCTTGCTTCATCTTCCTGCTCCCAGCTTCTTTCTGCTCTGGCTTCTTCTGCTCACAGCTGCCCAGGGGATCTTCCAGCCCTGCTCAGAGTCCTCAGTGGCTCCCAGAGGCTGCAGAGGAGATGGCAACCTCCTCAGCATTTAAGACCCTTGGTAGTCTGACCTTTTCTTAACTTTTCAGCCTTATGTAGATCTGGGAAGCTTGAGCTTGAGTTTGAATCTGGGTTCCACTGCATCCGAGCTCTGAAACCTTTGGAAAAATCATACAACCTCTACGCACCTTGGTTTTCTTATGTATAAAGTGGAACTAATTATACCTGCCTTACCAGCTTCACAAGGATGCTTGAAGATCAGAGGAGTGGGGATGTGTATGCTGTTTGCAAGCTGGAAAGTGACTCACTGTTTTTGGACCACGTTTTTCAAACCATGGAGTGGTTTCCTTTCTCTGGGCCTTTGTTCCTGCCATTCCCCCCACCTGGATTGCCTTGTCACCCTCCGTCCCCATTGTCCAAACGGGCACATCATTCACAGCCCAGGGCAACCTCCATGTCCTCTGTGAAGCTGCTCTCTCCCGCCTGCCCGAAATGATCTCCTCCTCTTCTGTTTCCCATATCGTGTGCTCACACCCTCTCAGACACCGGGGCTGGCCTCACTTAATGTTTGTCCCCCCATGTCTGCCTTCTCTCCTTAGACCGTGAGCTCCTGGAGGGCAGGACTATACTTAAATCAGCTCTGTTTTTTCCTAGCACCTCATGCCCCGCCTCACCATGAGTCCTGGTTAAAAGGATGCGTGACCAGACAGATGAATGAAGGAATGTGGGTGGAATGTTGGTACACCGAAGCCAAAGAGATGCACCCAATGCCCTCTGGGGCCTGTTTTACGGCCCTAGGTGACTCTGTCTAATGGGAACATTTCCCATCCATGGCCCAAGTTTTCACAGATGGAATGAACCCAGAACACCTATGTGGGAAGGGCTTAGTGGCAGAAATCCAACTGGAAGTCGGGGAGGGGCCTGTCTGGAAGCCGTGTTATGCAGAGCATATACATATATAAGATTATATATGTAATATATACACACATATACGAGGATGACTGTGGATGAGTTGGTGCGATGCCTCACTCCTGTGGCGGGGAGTCTCCTAAAGCGCCTTCCTGGGTGGGGCTGGGGAAGAGTGGGGTTGCATGGGAGCTGGGGAAGCAACTGCTGGTTCCACACACAGGAGCACCTGATTTATTACCAGGGACTGAAACACACGAGAGAACAAAGGGCCCTGGGGACATTTGTGACCCAGCTGCTCCCTCTCCATATCGAGCCAAGGCCTCGTGCTCTCAGCAGTGCTCAGAGCCACGGCCGCCGACGTCTTCGCGTGAGCCCCTCTCAACAACCCCCCCACTGTGATGTTCTGGGGCCACACATTCCTCGGGCGATGCTGAATCCTAAGCATTTTAATGCCTGATATCTATCTCCGTATGGATTTTTGTTTTATCATGAGGCCACTGCAAAGTTTTTTGATATCTCTTTGAAACAGATGTCAGCAAAAGCTTCCAGCACAGATCAAGGGCAGGTCAAGGCCTTTGAGATGGGTCTGAATGTCCTTTTAACATCGTTCCATCTAATACCAAAATATACCTCGAGTCATTACCCTGTTTTTATAAGAAGCTCTGAACCATATGTTCGGGAACTAATTAAGCATACAAACCAAGCCCTGGGATCAGGTGGAACTCTGTCTAAATATCTTAACCTTTTATGATTATCTTAATTTAGAGAAAATTCAAAACACATTCAGAAGTCTTAGAAAATGAACTAACTAGGAATTTACTGGCCGGTTTCTTTTCTTGATGTTGGGATTGTTTCTTTACAAGCCCAGCCCGGATTCCTGGGGAAATCCTCTGTTCTCACAACTTCCCGGGAAACGTAGACGTCTGCGGGCCTGGGAAGCTCTGCCGGGGCTCCACCTGACTCCCTTCCACCAGCAGCTTCTCCTAGCCCGAAACCCCACCACTGCTCACTGCCCACCCCAGATGTCTCCTGTTTGCTGGAAGGAAGGGGGAGAAAAGAGTGGACTCTGAACTTGGAAGTTTTCTCTTCTGTTTTAATAAAATAAGGGGAGGATGAAATGAGTTGGTGTGAGATATTCTCCCTGCCCATGTTTGGTGGGGAGCCACGGAGCAGGGCGCAGGGCGGGTTGAGATGGGAGCTGCACGGAGCTGGCTGCACGCCGGCTACAGGCGGCTGAGAGAGGAGCGAGAGCATGCAGGCCGCCCTTCTTTTCAAGGCCAAGTTTATTCTGTTGGTGGGGAACAGGGACTGGGTGCTTAGTGGGTCTCTGTCTTCTCACCTACCTCACATAAAGGAGGTGCTTGACCTATAAGGCATGCTTAAAATATCTGTACTTACCAAATCTGACTGACTTATAATGAGGTCTCATAGTCTTTTGGTGCGCATTCAGTGCATCTTTATTGAACACCTATCGTGTGCCACGTTCTGTTCCAGGCACTGGGGATTCAGTGAGCAGGAAAGACATTGTCTTGACATGGATATTAAACAGCCTCTGACACAGGTGCCCAGTTGGTGTACCAAGACTGGATTAAGCCTCAAAAACATTCTTTCTTAAAGTTCTTAAGATCCTTAAACCTTTAGAATAGGGTTTCCAGATAAAATACAGGATGCCTAGTTACATTTTAACATCAGATAAACAACAAATACTTGTTTACTCTAAGTATGTACCAATTATTGTGTGGAACGTATTTATACTAAATAATTATTTGTTGTTTATCTGAAGCTCAAATCTAACTGGGTATCCTGTACTTTTATTTGATAAATCTTGTAAGCCTACTTTATAAAAAAGATGGAGGTAGGGTCTCAATCTTGGATGTTAAACAGTAATTTTGGAGGAAGTGCCCCAGAAAACAACCTTGTACCAGGCCCCTTTACCTATGATATTTCATTTAGACTTCACCACCCCTCCATGAAGGAGTTTCTATTATCATCCCCATTTTACCTATGCATAGACAGAAGCTCAGAGAGGTTAAGTGAGTTGCCCAAGGTCACCCAGCTGGAATCCTAGCCCAGCTCTACGGAATTGCAAAGCCTGGGCTCTTCCATGGAACCCCAATGCCAAGCCTATGGTTATCTTTGCAGAGTTCTGATTTTCCTAGCTTGTCCTGGCTTCTCTCAACTTCTTCCCCCTTTATCCACAAACGTTCAAGGAGAGATTCCCTCCGTCAGATCAATGTCACTGCCATAATGAAAACCACCACCCAAGCCATGAAGGACGAGAGCTGGGGAACCCTAATGAGAATGGTTCCGATTATGCAAAAAGCAACCTCATGGTTATTCTAACGTTACAAGTAAATATAAAACATTTAGAAATACTTGGCTTAGGCTGTTTTTTTCAAGTACAGATGTCTGACTCCCTGCCAGTTTGTTATTAAAAATGCTACGGTGGTTTGGGTACAAAGATTGCTGTAAAAAGAAAAGCTGATGCACTCTGAGCGCTCGTTTTGACTTTGAGGGGAAAATCAGCAACGGTGAGGCCGGGGCAGATGGTGGCTAATGGCGGCTCTGAAGTGGGTACCCCAACATCCTCAGCTCCATCACTGGGCTGCGTAAGACCCTGCGGGAGCTTCCCATTGCCCCTCCAGTCCCAGATCAGCTCCTGCCTCTCCAGCCCTGTCTGCTCCCTCTCCTTCTGGCTTACTGGCTTCTTGCAGCTCACCCTGACTTGCACTTGCTGCGTCCTCTGCTTGCTGTTCCTCCCCCAGCTCTTCATCCAGCTGGCACCTTCTCAGCCTCTCTCCTCCAGGCCTTCTCTGACCAGCTTCTCTGACACGGTCATCCTCCTTCTGCCTCCAGTCTCTCTTTAGCATGGCACTCGGCTTAGTTCCTTTGTTTCTCTTAGAACTCTCTGGAATAGATCTTGTTGCCTTTTTTGTCTCTCCCACCAGAAGGCAAACCTCATGCAGACAGGAACTCTGTCTGTTTTGTTTTCACACATAGAGCAGCAATGTTAAGGCACACAGTAGTTGCTCAATAAATGTTGGGTGATCAACTGAATGCATTTACCAAAGCACTTGGAATCTTTATAGTGTCATCCCCTCTGGGTCCATGGACCAGAAGGAAAGGAGCAGTTTCTACAAATTTTAATCAACTCAAGGAAAACACGGAAACTTGGGAGAATCCTCAAGCTCAGTGAGCAGTGGTTCTGAGGCCAGCTGGAAGGTCCAGGATGGTTCTCCAGACCCCAGCAATGGAAAACACTTGAATGTGCTATAGCACTTGCCTATGTGTCAAAGGAGAAATGTAAAAGAGATAGAAGATTGAGGGCGCTCAAATGCACCAACATAAATACTGTCGCCCTAATCATCTTCCTATTCCATGAAAGGTGTTCGTGGCACCAGAACGGTTTTAGGGGCATGGGAGGGGGTGTACGTTCTAGAGGCTTTGCTCCTTAGCTTGGCATTCAAGGCTGCTCATGCTCTGGCTTCAATCTCCCTTCCCCAATTTCTTCTCTGTCTCCCTTTATGCAGCCTGTGTTCAGTGGGTCCTGAACTGTTGCTCATGTCCCCTCTCCCTGCAAGCTTTCCCAGCCCGTCCCTTTACTCTCGCTGTGCCCTCCACCTAGAACGCCCTTTTACCATCTGTGCAGATCAAAGCCTGCTCACCATTAGAGCCTGGTTCCAAGATCATCTTCTTCTTAATCTTTTATTACATCCACCCCTACCTGGCAGTGATCTCTCTCTCCTCTGAACTCACTGGGTATTTTTTGCTTTTCCTCATCATGTTCTACTTGATATCAAGCTTGATTTCCAGCTCCTTAAGGGTACGAGCTGTGCCTCATTTCTGTGTCCCCCGCTGCCTCCAGCACAGTGATTTTTATGATAAAGGAGTTAATGACATCTCCTGGGCACACACAGCCTCAAGCCATTAGCTCTGGGCCAGAAAGGGGCAGGGTCCGGAAGCTATGGCTAATCAGAGTCCATACCTTCACCTTTCTCTTTCCCCAGACGTTTGGAAGAAGTGATGTGACTTATGGAATGGGCAATCTAAACTAGTGTCTACAGGACCCCGCGTGTCCAGATGAAAGGTCCAGAAAACAAACTGAACTTTCCCCTTTCCATTGAGATGTTTTCCTGTTGGGTGGCCAAAAGCCTGAAACAGCTGAATTCCTGGGCGCTCTACAAACCTCTCCCACTCCCAGCTTCCCAAATGTTCTATTCCAAAACTCTGTCCAAATAAAAAATCCCTAAAGAACCTCGAGCGCTAATACCGAACACATGAATCCGAGAGCTAGAGATCCGAGTAGAAACAGATACCCTGTTTTTGCCAGGTAAATGTTGTCAAATATATGAACATGCAAATATATTTATCTCAAGCGGGTTGTAAACAGAGCACTCCTCTCTCACAGGTCCAAATTCACTTGCGCAAAGATAGTAACCGGTTTTGGAGAATCTCACACATATTAAGCCAAGGATCCTCCCTTTCTGCATGATCCAGGAGGTTTGGAAATGTTCTGTGAGCAATGTGGTTTTCAAATGAAGCCCAGTACAAGCTTTCGATCTACACAGGAGAGTGTGTGCGCGCATGTAACCCTACTGAATCGGCAGGCTAGAACACTCGCCTCACGTACGGGATGTGGATTTACGATTGGGCTTTGGGACACACACATCTTTTGGGATTTCTACATATATGACACATGGAGAGGTGAGGGAGGGGTCCCGTGATCTTTGTCAGGCTAACACTCAAGTGTGGCCTTGGCAGCTGTGAGGCCATTGTCATATTTTCAACAAGCGACGGCTGTTACAGAGTGAAGTAGAAAATGTTTCCCTGAACTCATCGTGGATTGGAACAGGAGGAAACACTCCATCACTGGAAAGTGACACTAATGTATTCTATTAGATTTGCTTATCATGTTAAAGAGCATATTAAAAGGAAATGTTTGGAAAAGGGATGCCATAATGTGGTATGATGGATTGAAAATTCCTAATTTGGAAAAAATGTGCTAAGACAACATGATTGATGTGAGTGACCTACTTTATTTTATAAGAAAGTATGAGTTGCCTCGGGCTCGTTGGTACACATATTTGGAAAAAGTTGTGTTTTTTTCCACATTAAGTTTTTATTAACATTTTCAAAAGAGCAGAAAGACCATAGAAGGATATAAGTTTCGACTTGTCATTGCAGATGTGTTTGTAGTCATTTGCTGCTGAGAAAAACTTATCTCCTTGCTGGAAGGGTTTCTGAATCAGGAGTTTCTTGCCAAGCGAACACCTGATGGGGAGAAATATGACACCTTTTCCACTGATAACAAAGACGGGGAAGGGGCGTTTCATTTAAAGCACAAATAGATCTTCTGCTACTTGTAGCTAGTGATCTCTTGGAATGAATAACATTTCAGGGAGCCCCCTGGCCACCATCCTGCTTCAGAGAGCAGACGATCTAGGCTGAATTAACCATTTTGTTTCTACTCTAGAGGTCGGAGCCTAAAGCTGAGGCCCCTCCTTGTCAGACGACGCTGCCCAGTCTGGAAGCGGGGAACTCTTGGGTTCATCCCAGGAAGCAGAAGGAACCGCAGAGCCTCCAGCAGAGGGTTGGTAGCTGAGAAAATATTCTGTTACTATTAAAATGATGTTGCTAGTGACTTTAAGAACTTAAGAAATGCTTATGGTATAATGTTTACTGAAGAAAGTGGGATACGGAGAAGAACTAGGTATTAAAAAGTGGAGGAGGGAGAATAAATTGGCACAAGCTTTCTGGAGGGCAATTTGTCAGTTCGTTGCCAAAGCCTTGGATTTCTGCATGCCTTTGGACCCAGAAATTCCACTTCTAGAAATTTCTCCTAAAGAAATAATCATGAATATTCACAAAGATTTAGGTAATAAGTTGTCCACTATGGATTTATAATATTAAAAAATGGACTCAACTAAATATCTGAAGTTAGGGGATTGCTTAAACAAATTCATACATTTAATGCAGCTCTTAAAATGATAATGTAGTATAATAATGTGGAAAAAAGTTTATAAGATTTTATTAAGTAGGAAAAGTGGGTTAGAAAATATGTATGGTACTATTTGAACAACTCTACGTACATGTCTACTTAATTCTTAGATATACGCATATGTCTAACTGATAAATATACGTATAACATTATACATATTATAATACTATTTTAAGTATATATACTATGTACTTATATGTATACATCTATGTATATATACGTATATCTGTGTATATATGCATATGATGTATCTGTTTTTTGGAAAGACATTCATCAAAATGTTATGAATGACTTTTTCTAAAGAGTAGATTTCACAGGCACTGTTTGTTTCTCTCTTCTTGTATGTTTTCATTTTTTACAATAGACGTGCTTTATGTTAGTAATAAGTAAAGCAGTTATTAAATGGAAAATCCAAGAGACGCAACTGATTACTTAATAGAAACAGTAAGAGAATTCGCAAGGATTCCCAGACACAAACTAAAGAGTTTTCTCATATAATAGTAATAACAAGTTGAAAATATAAAATGAAAAGTTGGGGCCTGCCCCGTGGCCGAGGGGTTAAGTTCACGCACTCCGCTTCTCGGCCCAAGGGTCATTAGTTCGGATCCTGGGCACGGACCTGGCACTGCTCATCAGGCTGTGTTGAGGCAGCATCCCACATAGCACAACCAGAGGCACTCACAACTAGAATATACAACTATGTACTGAGGGGCTTTGGGGAGAAGAAGAAGAAGAAAAGAAAAGATTGGCAACAGATGTTAGCTCAGGTGCCAATCTTAAAAAAAAAAGTTATTCCATTCACTATAGCAAAAACAAAACAAAACAAATCACCCACAAAACTGAAAATACAATGACTAATTTGTGCGAGGAACATCTAAGACCAGTTGAGAAGCAAATATTGAAGTACACCCAAGAAAATCAAAATAAAGTAAATTGCTGGAGTTCTGCTCGGGTATTGTGAAGTTCTCACTTCTCCCCCAGATTGCTTTATAAATTGTGTGTGATTTCAATAAAATTTCTCAATAAAAGAACTGGTAAGTTGATTCTAAACATTATCCAGGAAAATAGATAATTTTTATGAAAGCAGAAAAATGAGAGGAAGCTTGCCCAATTGGCTTTTAAAAGATATCACAAAGTCAGAGTAATTAAGCAGGATGATAATGTTGTAGGAATATGAAATAGATTAATGAATAAAATAGAACGTAGAATAGAATAAAACAGGTTACTGGAATAAAATGTATATATGGGGATCTAGTATGTGATAAAGATTGTATTTCCTGTTAATAGAGAAAGTCTAGATTGTTCCATAAACAGAATTGGAATAATTAGTTATCTATTTGGAGAGGAAAAAAGTGGGTTTTTACCTCATGCCACAGTCACAGAAAAAAAATTCCAAATGTATTAAAGATGCACACATTTTTTAAAATTATAAAATTTGCAAAAGAAACTAAAGAATAATAATTCCATAATCTTGAGAACGAGAAAGGCCTTTCTTAATAAGTGATAAACCTCAGAATCCTTAAAGGAAAAAACTAACAATTTTACCTGCATAAGTATTTAAATCTTTGGTATGGAAAACATATACTATAAACAGATGACAAACTAGGGAAAAAATGTAACTTGCATGACAAGCGACTGATAAAGAGCTTTACTATATAAAGTGCTGCTTCAAGATAAGAAAAAGACCATCATTCCAATGGGAAAATTGGGAAGACACTAGCCAGCTTTTCAGAGAATACAAATAGCCACTCATGTGCAAAAATGACGCTGGACCTCACTAACAAACAGTTTAAAATGAGAAGAAAACAATATTTTCACTCATCTATCAAAGTTCTAAAAAGGAATGATAATATTCAACGTATTGAGGATGTGGAGAAATATTTTTGATCCAGTAATTTCATTTCAGAGAATTTACCCTGTAAAATAGTGACCAAATGGTCCAACAGATGCTGGAATACCATGCACTTGGTTGAAGGAACGAGGCAGACTCATACACTGAAAGAGGACAGTCCAAGAGAATGATGCATCTTTGTGCTCTCACTTTCTGTTTAAGAAGCTTCCATAGCTATTTGTATATTGAGAAAAATTTTTGCGGCAGACTGTCAATGGTAGGGGAGAGGTACCCTCACTGACTTTTTCCTCCTCTGCCACATTTGCATTTTTTACGATCATGTGTCCCTTTTATAATAAAAAACAATGTACATCTGTCCGTTGTGCCCAGAGACGTGAGGTGACTTGCCCAAGGTGACAGCACGTGAGGACCAGAGACGCTGTATCTCCTGATGCCCAGGCTCCTGCTGCCCTCAAGAGTCCCTTCTCTCTGTGAAGGAGCCCACGGACCCAGGGAGCGCCTCTCCCCTAAATGAGCCCATAAGCGCCCTGAAAATACCACTTGCTGCCACCTCTCAGATTGCGAACACCCCATGTGCCAGGACTCTTGGCTCGGAGGAGCCCGCATATGACGCGTTGGTTTAATGGGTTTCGGGGCGGGGCCTAAACCCAAGGCAGTGATGGGGCCTCCCCAGTCCCCTCTGCAGGGGCTGCTCCGCCAGTGCCAGCTTGCCTACTCGCCTCGTAAGGAAAATCTTGTGAGAGAATCTGCTCGTGACGAGTGAGCAGGCCAGGGATTCCTTCCGCCGCCTCCATGACTGCTCCTGCCCTCCGGACACTGAGAAACCTCACACAGCTTCGTGGCAAAGGGTGTTCCTGGTGGGGTGGGGGACGTAGAGGGGGAAAGCAAGAAGATGCATCGCTTCAAAAGGTACAACATCAGCTTGTATTTTAAAGTGCTTTCTAATTTACTTTTCCAGGTCGTTTGATCTCCAGAATCATCTCTTGAAGGGAGAAAACCCAGTGCAATTGCTATTATTCCCATTTTACAGAAGAAAGAACTGAGGCTCAGGAGGTTGAGCCATTTACCTGGTTACACAGCTAGGAGGTATGGAGAGAGGATGAGAGGGTGGGTCACTTGGCGCTAATTCTCTGCTCCTGCCACACTGCCTCTTCTCCTCTGAGAGAACGTCCACACATCCTCAGCCCAAGGAAGCAAGTTCCCTCTTGCTGGAGATTGGCCATAGTCTCGAGATAGCTCGGCACTAGCTATCCATATGTAATATTATGGAAAGATCTCCAAAACCCATGAAGGGAGGGAAAAAGCAAGTTCCAGAACAATACCTAATATGATCCCATTAATGTTTTCTGCACAGTCTAGGATGACTTCCTCCTCTAGGCCCTGAGTCAATGTCTAGGATGCCTGGGCTTCCTCCAGCAGCTTTCTGCTTCTTGGCTTCTAAGACCGGTTGGGCCCATTCTCTGGGGGGCCCCGGAGAAGAGCACAGACCTGAAGCTTCTCTGATGGAGGATGTTGTCCTGCTCAGGAAAGGCCTCTAACCACTAAAGCCCCAGCCTGTAAGCCCCGTGGTTGATTGGTTCACACTTGTGCTCCCACAATCTGGCAAAGTGCCTGGCAAAGAGCAGGCTCAGCAGAAGTTTGCTGAATCAGTGGATTGGCTATAAGGACCCCTGGTCCCAACTCCAGTCTTTCTAGAACTCACCCTGACCTCAGGCTATCCGTGTTCCCACCCTGAGACTCTTTTTCCCTATTGTAACATGGGTGTGGGTTAGTCTCCAGGATCTGAAGCCATCTAGCATGGCTAGGGCCTCTACGAGCTTTATTTTCAGAACAAAGGGGCTGGAGGAACAGAGGCCAGCTGTATCCAAGAGATTTAGAGCCAGAGACTGCAGAGAAATTGAGGAGGATCTCCAAACTTCTATGCTGAGTCCAGCCTCAACATCCCCAAGAATTTGGCTTAAGCTTTCTGCTTCTCTGTTTGCCACTAGCACATGGTAAGTGCATGGGAAAAAATGTGGTCTCCTCTTGTAACAACTTGCCATAATCGAAATCACAAGTTTGAGACAGGAAATGATGTTATAAGCCATACAGTCCAACTGCCTCCATTGGAGACCCAGAAGCAGCAAAGATTTGCCCAGGGTCACAGACATTTGGGCAGGATGCATGAGCTGGTTTTCAGAGATCAGCCAAAGCTAAGGCCTTGGCTTGGTTTGGAAACCAGAGGGACCCTATTGGGGGCCACCCATCACATACCAGAGCCCCCCCACTGGCTCCAGCCAGAGCTCAATTACTGCTGGGAGAGGCATGAAGCTCCCATAATGAAGTCATATCTATTGCAAAGATCCTCGAGGCTACTTAACTGTGAAATAATTACATGTGCCTCAGAACTGGGAGATCAAGGATTTCTATCCAAGATCCTATGATGCTCTTAAAAAAGGCTTCACCATAAACTGCTGGTAGGGTGGGGAGAGGCAAGATTTCTGAGCCAGGACACCGTGTTTTAATTCCACCTTTTATGTTTTGGCATCATCAAATCTATGTGTATATATCTCCCTATAGACATATTAAAACAACATTAAAGGAGATTAAAAGAGTAACAATTGTCATCCACAATCATATTGCTATAACTCAATTAATTGCACCCACATGCATGTGTCTCCTTGTTTAATTACACGAGCAATACATGAATGCACTCTCATTGTCAGAAATTAAACAGTCAAGTATACACGGTAGTCAGTACAAGTGCCCTGTCCACACCACCCCTCCCCAGTTCCCCTCTCCTCTCCTGAAGTAACACAATTGTCAGCTGTGTATCTTTCCAGAACTTTTCTCTGAGATACATTTAAGTATTCATGTGTAACTATATATTAGCGTGTGAATAAAACACACAAACAGGTAGTATTTATTTTAAACATTAATGGAATCATTGTTCTGGACCTTGCTTTTTCCCTCCCTTAACAGGTCTTGGAGATCTTTCCATAACACTACATACAGATGCTACTTCTATCTTTTAAGAGCTATGCAGTTTTCGGTAGCATGGAAGCATCATAGCTTTTTTTTAACCAGTCCCTATTAAGGGACGTTTACATTGTTTCCAATTTTTCAGCATTCCTAACAGTGAATATAGATAGCTTAGTTCAGCCTTAAGCTTTCTGCCTCTCTCACATGGCTGATGAGTTTTTTCACTCATGTCAGCAGACTGTCCTGCTGGGGAGTGTCGGCTCCACGAGGGCAGAGAGTCTGTCTGTTTTCACTCCTGGCTGTGTCTCCAGTGCCCAGAACAGTGCCTGCTCAGCAGAAGTGCACAATAAAAACCTGTTGAATGAAAAATTGACCGGCAAGGGGCGGACATAGCTGAAAACCATTTTAACAATTAATGCTCGTCTAACGCCTGCCCTTTACAAAGGCGTTTTTATTCCCTATTTGAATTCTGTCCTCAGAACAATTGTGTGAGGTCAGAAGATCCTGTATTGTTATTACCTTTGACTTACTGATGAGAACAGCATCAGGAGGAAAAAATATAGGAGATTTTATGTCTGGGCACATTAAATAATAGTTATCTAGTTCCCCAACTAGTCTTTGAGGGCAAGGATGGTAATTTACTTTATCTTTTAAGACTGTTAATTGCGGGTCAATTGCAAAGTTCCTTATAAATGGTGAATACACGATATTTGTTGAATGAATAAATGCTCCCCAAATACTATAAATATGTGACTTTAAGTGGTTCTGAGGGCACAGGGCCTCCCAATCCCACTGTTTTCAAGACAGCAACCAAGCTGTCCTGAGCCAGTGTCACCCTCTGGTGGCCAGTGTGGGGATGGCCTTTTCTTTCTTCCCTTGGGGTGGAGCTTATGCCTTTTCCTCCCTCACGACTGGGTCAAATCTACCTCTGACAATCCTTCTCCTAGGTTTACATAGCTTGGAAATTTTCTTTCCTTTTCTCTTTCTTCAATTGCAAAGTTGTTTTTTTTTGTAAAGATTTTATTTTTTTTTTCCTTTTTCTCCCCAAAGCCCCCTGGTACATAGTTGTATATTCTTCGTTGTGGGTCCTTCTAGTTGTGGCATGTGGGATGCTGCCTCAGCGTGGTTTGATGAGCAATGCCATGTCCGTGCCCAGGATTCGAACCAACAAAACACTGGGCCGCCTGCAGCGGAGCGCGCGAACTTAACCACTCGGCCACAGGGCCAGCCCCTCAGTTGCAAAGTTTTGCCCACCTCTACTCCCTTCAAATATTTTGGAAGTCAAAACAGCCACCCAACCCCAGCCATGTGTGAGAAGTCAAACCGGAATGCTCTGCCAGCAGTGAAAAGGCAGGACAGACCTTGTGAAGGAGAAGCAGATCCAGGGCCACTGCGCTTCAAAGCGCCCCGTGACCCCTTAGATCTGTCTGCAGGTCTTCATTGACTCCTCATCCCATCGACTCTCCCTGCTTGAGAATGTTTCCTTCGGCAACCAGCATTCACTTCCCTTTTCCTCTTTGGTTTGATTATGACCAGCTCTATCCCAGCACCTGTAAGAGTTGACCGCACGTACTTATTTAGAAGGCAGTCTTCCTCTACGAGACAGTGAGCTGCTTGAGGGAAGATATCTTGACATTTTTCATTTTTGAATCCCAAATGCTGACATAGTGCAACATGGCAGATAGCAGGTATATTTTTGGGGGGATAAAAAAAAAAAGGATATTGCTTTCCTCTCATTCTTTTTCATGGCACACAACCACTATAATTCAACACTTATGTTCCTACTGTGCTTAAAATTCTATATTTTATGAGTAGGGCTTTAATAGATTTTGGGAGGGGAGGGTGGGGAAGAAACTTGGAACCTTGATTACCATGTATAACATTGTTTCCATGGGGGGCAATATTCTGAGTCCCAGACAGTGACTAAGAAAGAAACTTTTGGAACATAATCTATTTGAAAGTTAACGCCTTCTAGCTCCCTTCCGGACTCAAGCACAGATTTTTGTTAGGCTCCAAGGGACCCCTACCCCTATCAGGAAATGCAGTGCATCACTACCACCGTGGCAGAGTAACAGCGTCAAAGAGGAGAGAGTCTGGCAGATGCTGGGCCCCCGTAGGATCTTAAGATTACCCTTTGAAGCATTCAGCTCTCCAGGATTTACCTGCAGGCCCGTAAAGGGGGGATGCTGGGACAGGCTGGTATATGGGGGGCCACGCCTGGCTTCCCTCTCCACAGAGCTCCAGGCATTGTGTGTGGCTTGTCTTAGCTCAGCAGCTCATGCCTTTTAGCCCAGTCATTTGGTTCTTGTCTGCCTCCCCAGTTTGGTCTTTTGCTATAATATTTGTCCAAGATTCTTTCCCTTGCTTTATTGAGGTATAAAATTTTACAGTAAAACACACAGGTCTTAAGTTGGACGAGCTCTGGAAATTGTATACATCCGTATTACCATTGCCCAAATCAAGATATAGAACATTTCTAGCACGCCAGAAAGTTCTCTCATGCCTCCTTCCAGCCCATTCTCTCCCAGACGCAACCACGGTCTGAATTCTATATCCCGTTACGAGCTTCTTGTAAACAGAACCACATAGCTTGTTTCTTTCCTTTCTTTATTTACTAGAACAACAACGAAAATGTGTGGGCATAATCTAATTTCTTTTCTTTTCCGAGGTTTCAGAAGTTATCATTCCCAAATATTTGACAGTGGTGGCCTCCGACTAGGGAGAATTTAAGTGACTGTTACTTTCCTCTATACACATTCTGGTCTAATATAAAGATATACATATAATTTTATAATAATGAGAAAAACTAAAGCTGCTTCATGGGAGGGTGGGCCGTGACTTGTGGAGCGTGAACAGGTGAGGTTGAGGATGCGCATGGGGATGGAGGCCGGGCCATCCGGCAGCTGAGACCGGCTTCCCCCGGGCAAGGCTCCTGCTGGTGGCAGGGGACCTGGTACATCATCTCAAGGTCAGAGACCCCCTCGCGCTATTTCCTGTCTAGATTCTGGGCTGTCCCTTTGGATGTGGAACGATTTGAGCACAAGATTCCTCCAACCTCAAACCCTTCCCTGTGCATCTTAGCAAAGAGAAAATATTATTTATGCAAGGGTTAAAAATACTATTAAACTCATGAAAAAGCCCCCCACATATATAATTTTAAACTCTTTTGATCACACTTTTCAGTATTAGTGATGCACGTAAGGCAAATGGTAAATAGAGCAAAGGATACAATTGTAGATAGAATCTATACACCACGGTCTCTGAATATCATCGGAACACAGATAAGGGGCAATGCCTTCTCCTGTTTCCTTGACGGCCCTGCAACACAGATGGGTACATAACGTGGAGAAAGAATGAATAGAAGAGAGGCATAAATGAAGAGAAGGTTTTGAATCCTGAAAGAATATTTGCAGGAACACTTAAAGAGAAAACAACCTAGAATTTCACAACAGAGCGCAAGGCCTAACTCCACTGGGTAAGTGGTCCCATATGTGCTATCTGTGGAGCCGGGATGTTTGGAATGGGCCAGCCCGGGCCGGTGCCAGGGCTCTGCACACAGGGACTGGGCTCTGAACATGTTGTTCGACCTTACTGAGCCTGTGTCTGCCTCTCTATCTGGGGTAATAACGGTAGAATCCGCCTCCCTGGATTGGTGGGAACGGGGACTGAAGGGAGGGGTGAGCAAGCTCTTTGTAAACCATACATTCTACCCACGTATTATTCTCTCTTTTGGAATAAATGCACTGGAGAGAAGGTGGGATCCAGGCTCTGCATCCTATAGTCATCGACTTTTGGGGGGACTCAGAGCAAAGTGTTATCTCTTTCCTCTCTTGTGGTGTGTGTGTGTATTTTTCCTTACTGGGGAAAAGGGAGCATGTTGATAGGAACTAAGAGATGCAGGCAGGAAGCTGTTGAAGTCAGACAGAGCTGAGCTGGAATCCAGACTCCTTCATTTACTAGCTCTGTGTGTGTGTGAGCGTGGGTGGCCCCTTAACATTTCAGAGCCTCAGTTTTTCTCATCTGGAAAGGGGAAGAGACTGGGAATACTTCAAGGGATTGCTGAGAAGCCAGGATAAGATAGAGCCTTAGCAGAGTATCTGTACAGGTGCTATCAGTGCTAGAAATGGCCTGTCTCTCGTGCAAGATGCCCTGGTGGCAAATGAGCAATGAAGTAGATCCTGTCTTGTTCTCAGCACACCCTGAGCAGCTGCCCTTCAAACCAGGATCGTGGGGGCTCAGCCCAAGGGGCAGATATATGGAACTCTGATGCTTACACAATTAGGATAAAGTTTTCCACCATTCTGGACATGGGCAAGATGGATCACCTGGATGGAGAACATACTAAAGCCGGGCCAGGTGTGCCGAAGCCCATCTCGGGGAGACCCCCATGCACATGGTTGGCACTGTCATCCACTCTTTGTCTGGAAAGCTTGGCATCCTTCGGGTGTTCAGACATGGAGACTGCAGCCATGGGGGAGCAGAGGGGGTGGCTGTTTTATTTTTAGCAACAAAATGTTCTCTCACTTCCCTGACCCCAGGTCACCTTAGCTGATACCCAGCAGCCCCATCAGGGACAGAGCTGGGAGGGCACAGCTTGCATGCACTCCTATGACCACAAAACCTTCCCCCAAGGCTGGGGATTGCACCAGTTAGAGCAGGGTTTTGCTGGAAGGAGGGAGCTCTCTCTTGGGGAGGTTTTAGCCCAGTTTCACTGTTTTGTTCCACAAGACGCTCACCGGGTAGCCATTTGGGGTGGGGTGGGGTGGGGTGGGGTGGGGTGGGGGGGCCGGGAGGTGGTTGCTTTTAAGAATAAACAGTCCACCAGTCCACCGCACCCTGGTGGCCTCTGCCTCCTCTTGCCCCTAGGCTAGGTCTTTCTCGCCCTCACTCCCGTCCCAACTCCCACCTCAATTTCCCTTGACTCCCGGGCCTCGGAAGTAGCCACCTCCTGTTCATCTGGTTATGAAGTTAGGGCGTTTCTCACTTCTGAGCTTTAGTCAGCCATACCTGATTTCGAATGTCTTTAAAAAATTTTTTTCTTTCTCTTTTTCTCTCCCAAAGCTGGATCTCTTGTGCGGTTCCTGCCTTTTAAAGGGGCGATAACGTGAGGACATCTGAAATCCCGACTTTCTTTTCCCCGGGCCCACCTGGTTTCTGTCCTCCTGCGGGAGCTCCCGATTGCCTGCTTCTTTTAGCTCTTATTCGATATTAGAAGCGGACTGTAGTGGAGACCGCCTGATCTGCAAGTGCTCCAAGCCACCGACAGCTTTCCCTAGCGCAGGGCAGGGCGGCAGCGAGCTGGAGCAGCGACCGACCTGCGTGAGCCCGGAGCGCCGCTGCGCGCCCGCCACCGGCGCCGAGGCCAGCCGGTCAGTCGGCGTCTGGAGCCCAGAACCGCGGGTGAAAGGCCTCCGCTGCTCTCCCAACGCCCCAACCGAGCATATGCCTCACCCCCCAAATTCATTTTTAATTCATGACATCAGTTTAGGGACCATCGGAGCCTCTAAACAGCCTCACTCAAAACCAAAACCACCACCTCAACACAAGCAAAGACAGGAGGCCGCCGTCGTCTGGTCCAGGACGTTGGCTCCTCTGTCCCCAGGGAATGGGTATTTGGAAAACCACCTTCCAGAGGGGACCTGCTGTCCCTCACACAGAGTTACCACCTTTCCCTGGAGCCGAAATGGATGGCAGGTATTTGTTATAAAGACATAGCTGTCGTCAAAGTGGTTTCGATCAGGACTTTATGACGTTGCATTAAAACGATCAGATATGTGCTTGCAGGGAGGTTAAAGGCTCCCCAAATACTTTTACACACACACGGAAGAATTAAATATATGTATAAGTACATATATACCCAGAACTATGTACAACACACAATACTGCATATATGTAGTACTACATGTATGGACTACATACAATACTACATGTAATGTATAATAAAACTCATTATATGTTAAGTAGTATAACGTAATATAGGAGCTAGATGTTAAATATATGCTAAATAGCAGTATACAATAAGATTACCGTATAATACATATTATATGTTAAATCATAAATAACACAAACGGCCCATATATGTAAAATATACTATACATCGCATATATTAAACAGAATGTCCTTCTCTGAAATAACCAAGGGGCTGGAAGCTCCATATCGCCCGGCCCCAGCTCGGTACAGGACGCCTGAGAGGAAGGAGGGACGTGCACAACGGTTCCCCGGTTGCTGGTGTCGCCACCCTGCTCCCTGCCCCGTCCCACTTCCCCATGCGCCCACGTGTCATGGGGTGGACGTAAAGATTCCAAACGACCAGCTCCTTATTGGAGTAACAGTTAACACATTATCTCTTACAGAGGTCAGACTCCACGGGGGGAGGGGGCACAAATTTCGTAAACGAGAGCCGAGGGCTCCTTTCCCCACGTTCACTGCAAGCCCCGAGCATATGGCGTTTGGTCCCGCGAGCTAAACCCAAGTGTTCTGTCTCAGACACGTAAGACAACTTAAAGTGCCATTTTCCAACGCAGGCATTTACAAGCAATTTGGAAATTGAAACGAATCTTTATATGCAAGACTTGAACGTTCCAGAGGCCCTTTAAAGCTGCGGTTAGAAAGGCAGTTAAGAAACCCGCGGATGGGCTGCAAGGAAATGGTTCAAAGCAAAGCAAAACGTACAGTTAGAAATTTGATATTAACCGCGCACTCGCAAGTAATGCAGCTTAATGATAATTGCCGCGTGTGTTTACCCTTTTTATGCTGGGGAAATGGGAGAAACACTTTGACAGAGAAGTTACCCTAAAGAGTTGCATCGTTTAAAAGGGGAAAATATCTCAGTGGCCGCCGTTGGTTTACTGGCGAACTAAAACTGTGTTTGGGAATTAGTTTTGCTCCAGAGTTACCTGGAAACGGAGCCTCAAAATCAATTGCCTGGAAGAAGGGAGTGTGTGTTAAAGGACCGCTGTTTTCGATGGGAACGCGCAGCGCCCCTCCTTAGAGAGGTCTCTGGGGCTTGAGACCCTCTACGGACCCCCAGCTCCGGGTGGAGGCCCGGGCGCACGGCGCGGGGAGCGCAGGCGGCCCGTCTGTCCGCGGCTCCGGGGCGCGCCGCCGTGCGAGCAGCTTTTATTTGCAATCTCTTTAACTCTCCATTTCTGATTCCCTTCCCTTGGAGCGCCCTGCCGCGAAGTGTTAGACAAGCCCTGTCGTCTGTGGGCTCTCACCTCAGAGTCAATATTATCTCAGATGGGCACAATAGACTGGAATGAAAAGCTAATATTGAACCAATGAGGTCCCTGCCCGCGCCGCCGCGATGCCACCCTTTGTTGCGCAGCCCACGGCGAGCCGCAGGCGGCCCAGCTAAGCGGAGGGCGGCTGCGGTCCGGCCTCTCCGGGCCTCCGCTCGCGGCGGGGGGGACACGCCGAACCCAGCGCGGAGGCCTCGAAGGCCCAAGCGGGCTTCAGCAGACTGCAGGTCCCTGGAGGTCCCCTCAGACCCCACTCTCGGCTTCTCCTCCAGCCACCTGGGGCTGGCCACGAAGCGGAGGGCTCCGCGCGGCCTTGGGGGAAGCGGAATGCACGGCGTGTCCCCGCACGCAGACACCGGGGGAACGCAAATAGGGGAGTGAGGCATGGTGTGTCCAACCCCCTGGTGTCCAAATAGGGGCCCGGAATAGGAGTGTGGCGGGGGAGGCGGGCAGCTGCGGGGCGCGAACTGGAGGGCTCCTTCCCCTCACCCCGGGGGCAGCCAGGCCGTCCTGCGGTTGCCAGTTATTAAAGGCCGCCGGGGCCGAGACAGGTTTGCTGCTGCTCCGAGAGCGGGTCTCCGTGGGAGGGGGGCAGCCTGATCCTCTCTATGGGCCTCTTCGGAAGCTCCAGCGCCTGTCCACTCTTCTGTCCCCGCCTAGCTCCGCGCAGGCTGGGCAGAGCTGGGGAGGCAGAGGTCGCTGGGCCAGGGCCTTCGGGCCGCCTTGCTGGCTGCGAAGAGAGCTTGGGCTCTGGTTTTTTCATCCGCCCGCGTAGGCGCTGCTCTGTGGGCACCCCCGGAGGTTTCCGAGCCGCTCTGAGTCGCCCACATTAGCAACGCGAAGGTGCCGAGCCTCGGCCGCGGCCCCGGAGCATCCCGGCCGCCCAGCGGGCCCTGCTTGCTCTCCCGCTCACTGGCCGCGGTGAGGCCGCCCACCGCCTTTTAGTCCTAAACCCGGGGCTCGAGTCACCAGGAGGCGACCCGGAAAGAAGAAAGAGGGCGTGGGGAGAGACCTCAGGCCGGAAAAAGTGGCCTGGAGGACAATGGTGGGCAATTGGGTTCGAAGCAAGCTCCGGAGTTACACTGTGTGAGGCCGCCTCGATGAGCCTCGCCAGCTATAACGGTTTGGGCGCCCCCGTCCGCCTGCGGGGGCTCTTCTCTGCCTTTTCTCATTGGCTTGAAGGCAGGTGCCTGGCGACGCTGGGGAGGGGGCTGAAGAGGCGGGACCGTACCGGGGCTCCTGGTGGAGTGACCATGGCTTGCACGGCCAGGAGGTGAGAGTGGTTTGTGTAACCTCTCTGAACCTCAGTTTTCTCATCCGGAAAATAGGCATCATGACTCCTTCCACACCAGCTTGTGCTCTTCACTGAGATCGTGGATGTGAGCAAACAGGCTTTTAAATTAATACTCGATACAGGTGAGAGTTCTTCGGTCTCCCCTGCATCCTCCCCAGGTTTCAAAGAGAGCTGCAGCAGCCAAGAGAAAAAGCCTCTAGTTTCCTTCTCTCCTCAAGTGACCATGATGTCCTTTCTAAGTCCTCACCCAGTCCCCAGAGTCCAGAAAATGGGGAGGGACTAAAAAGAGACAATTAAGTTCCTGAGACAGGGGCTTAAGGGATGCCAGCGTTTCAGAAGCTGCCCCTAGGTTCCCAGGGGGATCACCACTGACAACCCCAGGGAGCTCCTTAAAGGACTGGACCCCAAGTTACAAGGCCAGGGACCAGTGGCTAGAACAGAGTCTCAAACGAAAAGATGCTGGACAAGGCAGCAGAGGAGGGGAAAGGTGGGGGCCCCGCCTCCCGTGCTAGTCCTGTGGCCTGCTGGAGGCCACCTTTTCTGGCCTCGGGAGCACCTGGTGACAGTCGGTGCCCTTGTGGTCCAATGGAGAAGCAGGTTTTGGGGAGGTTAGAGAGGTTTGCGACAACCCTACCCATGCAAGCCAGGGGGAGACGGCAGGGGAGACAGCTGTCTCCACCCCTGTCGGGGCAGTTGCCTGAGCAAGAGCGCCCGTGTTCTAATTCCTGCTTCCCTGTCTGTGTACCTCAGTCTGTCCCTTGCCTACCCTTGCTCAGCGTTAGACTTTCACTTGAAATCAGCCGAGGGAGACAGAAACCGAGATCTCCTTTGACTCTGTTTCCTTGCTTTCAATAGTGAATCAGGACAACCTGCGTGTTGAGGGATTGACGAGTGTCAACGTCATAAAGGAGGGAAAACTCAGCGGCCAGGTCCTGCGTGTGGCTCCATGCGTCAGTCGGCGTTCTTGGCTCTTCAGAAATCTTGAATCTCGAAACAGACGCTCACAGCCTCCCGCTAACGTCCAGAGAGGGGCAGCGCCTGTTTCCTGCAGCCGCTCTGGACTAGGGTCCAGACCCTCCCGCGAGGGCTTGACTCCCAGGTGGATGCTTTGAACAGTTTCGCCGAGGATGCCACATGGGTTTCCAGCAAGCCCCACGCGGATTGCACAGCCTCACCTCACGGGAGGATCCGGGCTGCCCCGGGAGGGATGGGATCCGCGCGCTCCAGGAGGACAGGGCCGGTCACCCGGGTCCCGCTGCGGTTGTCCAATCCGGTTGGTGATCAATCGCCACCTCTGCGATAACCCCCAGGACCCTGTCTCGGGGCGTCCTTGGCCGGCCACGAGGGGGCGCGAAGCTGGGCGAGTCGCACCCGAAGACCCCAGCTCTTTCGACTCCACCCGAGGCGGGACATTTTGGGCCCATTCTCTGAGCCGCTGTGGTCTGGCGGAAGGATCTGGGACCTCAGGCATGGAGTTGTGGCCTCACTTGCGCGGTAGCTAGCCATCGCCCCGGCAGAGGTGATCAGTGCCACGCCGTCCTTTGGGGCAGAACCTATCCGCCCTTCCTTGCACCTTTCGGAAGGAAGCCGGACTCCTTGTGGAGCTGGAATACTGGCGTGAATGGTGAACTCGGAAGCGGAGAACTGCAGTGATGGAGGGAGGAGGGACGCATTTCCAAGTCGTCCTCTCGTCTCAGTGGCCACTGAGCCTCCTTAGACTTCCTCTCCTGACCCAGATTGCGGCTGCAGCAAGATCTTGGCAGTGGGGCGCAACCCCAGCACCCCCCCGGGCGCACGGGGCTCAGGGGCTCAGCGGATATCCCGCCCGCGCCCGGCCCTCGCCACTAGGCGCCGCTGCGCGCACGCGGATCGGGGCCCCCGGCCGCCGCGCCGGCCCAGGGAGCGGCCTCTGGGAGGACGCCAGAAAGGGATTTGCCGTAACAATTTTTAAAAAGTTTTTAAGGTATTAATTCTTCTGTTCGTTTTCCCGACGCGTTTGGAGAGGCCGGGTGACTGAGAATCACAGTGGGTTGGAGGAATTCTTAACCCGGCTCCAACTGGGATGGGGATGGTGTCTCCCCACCCCGGGACACCTTTCCTCTATCCCCGGACCCAGGAAAGGGCTCATCTTTCACTGACGTCCGCGCTTCCCGCGCTACCTGACGCGCGCACCGTGCGGACTCGCGGTACCGGCTCACCGGGAGGGTCCTAAACGCCGTGCCCTGGCTGTGGCGGAGTGCTCCGGGTGGGCCGGACCGCAGAGGGCCAGGGCCAGGGCCTGCCGTTAACCAATATTTGAAGAACGGTAACTGTGCCGAGTGTTAGCTCACTTACTCCTCTCAACAACTAAGATACTGATATTTTCTCTTCTTGGACGAGAAAACCGAGGCTCAAGCAGGTGAAGGGCACACAGGTAGTGACCCCAGGCAGCACCTGGGCATCTATTTTGAGTTGCACGAGGTTATGCACCCACCCCCGTTATCGCGTAGGCTTAGCAGGGAGAGCACTGCTGTTTGCTCCCCAAAAGGTAGGGGGCCTGGCGGGAAACCCAGAGCAAATGGTTATGGGAGATCCCCAGAAATCTCTGCCCTTTGATGCCTCCCACTAGCCAGGAATCCAGGCCTCTCTCACCCCAACACGGCCCTAAGGAAGTCCCTGGCCTTTTAGGGAGCAGGGAGGAGCTCTTGGCAGGAGTGTGAGACCAGCAGTAGCTGATGTTTGTACAACTTCATTGTTCAGTCTTGAAGTCCAGCCACAAGCCCTAGAGGTGGGTAGGCAATAATAATTACAGCCACATCAAGGACAAGAGCTTTTATTACAGCTCATTCATTATGGGCTAGACACTGTCTAAGCATTTTGCTTGGTTTATCTTGTTGAACAACCCCAAGGGCCAAGATGCTATTATTTATCCCTATTTCACAGAAAAGATAACAGAGTCATAAGAGGTTAGGTAACTTGTCCAAGGTCATTCAGGCTGGACTGGGTTTTTTTGGGAGGGAGGGCAGGTTTACTTAGGTATAAATTCCATACATTAAGATTCATCCTTTCTAGTATGCAGTTCTATGAGTTTTGAAAAACGCATACAGACGTGTAATTACCACCACAATCCGGAAGTAGATTTCTATGCTCCCCCAAACAGGCCCGACTCCTTCTCGCCACTGCCCCGCAGGCAGCATGGGCCGTATTTTCACAGACGACAAAATGGAGGTCGGGAGAGGTTGCCGTGTTGCCCAAGATTGCCCAGGCAGTAAGTGACAGACCTGAGATTCGAACCTACATCATGTGTCTGCTAGCCCAGTTACCGCAAGAGTGTAGATTCCTGAATCTACAGAGCCCAACCGCGGTGGCTTGGGGGCTGGGGGAAGGGAGGCCTGCCCTCTAAGATGGAGCCTCAGAAATCTCCCCATCTCCCATGGCACGCGGTACTGAACCAAATACTCGTCCTTCCAGGGCAGCTAAGGAACAAAGAGGGGCCGGATTCTGCAAGGCCGAAGCCACGAGTAAAGTGAGTGAGTAAAGTGAGTGCAGCCACGCGGTCCAAGAAGCGGGGGCCAGAGGCAGCTCGGGGTCCGAGTCCAGACCAGAGTGCCCAGCGCCCTGGCGCGCTTCCACCCGCCAGTTTGGTTAATGAGTTACTCTCCTAGTTAATTCCCCCGCACGTCGGGCCTGGCAGCTCGGAACCTTCCCCAGCTCCTCAGGTCGGGCGCATGAATTAGCATAGATTATCCGGCTTCCAGGGCTTCCACGCGGCCCCTGATTCACTGGAAACCTGCTTCTCCCTTGTGGGGGCCGACACGGCCTGGGGCTAGAGGCGCAGGAGGCAGAGGAACTGGCGTCCTCTGCCCGCCGGGAGGGCAGGCACCAGAGCCTGCTGGCTCTTACCCTCGGCCACCTGCGGGACAGCTAGAGTCACGGGGCAAACCTGGCCTTCTCAAGGAGGTTTGCAGGAGGCGGATGGCCTGCTTGAGGGGGTTGCAGGAAGGGAGACTAGCTTCAGAGGAGCCTGGGCCCTCTGCCCCAGCCAAATGTTCCTGCCTCCAGCAGGAGGCTGAGGGGGCTGGGCTCCAGACTGTGGCTCCCTCCCTTGGGACATTCTATGGACACCTTCTAGGCAAAGGGAGAAAAGCTTTAAGGGGGTACTGACAACACCTTAGTGCTCAGCCCTAGAGTTTTGAAGGAGGGCAAATGCCCATACACGTCACTATAGTGGGCCTCACCCCACCTCCCAAACGCTGACTGGACCCCCCCTTTGCCCTCAAGGTCAATTCCTCTCATGCCCTGAGCCAAGATCACTAGTACCAACTGTGCAATGAATGGTCATTCTCCACCCTGCAGTCAGGGCAGGCTTTGAGTGCTCCCAATTTTCCACCTGGAGTTTCAGGCCGAGTTTTGAGGGCCTGGCCTGAGGTAGAGGCTGGAGCCTGACTCCCCAGCCCTCCTGGAGAACCTACCAGGGAGTAAGGGGCCCTCTCCCTCCCTCTCCAGGATCTGGGATCTACAGCCCGCCTGAACAGAGTGTTTCTTTCCAGCTTCAGAAATAGCGGGCTGACCTCTACCTCCACTCCAGGCTCCACGGCTGGCTGGCACAACCAAAAGACTTCCACTGTTCCTGGTGGCTCTAGGCTCCCTGCCGGCCTGGGCAGCATCAGGCTTCTGTGCCCACAGCCTAACTGAGGGCAGGATTTCTGAACTGGAGACAACATTTTCAGAGGTGGTAATTCAGACCCCAGGAAGGTGCCTCTTCGACTGCACCCCACCCCAAGAGGCTGGATCAAAGACCCTGTATCCTTAGGCCTGGGAGAAAGGATGGGGAGATGCCTGCAAAGCAAGGCCACGAGAACCAGTCAAGCAGCAAAACCCTAGCCAAGAGCTGGAGTCAGAGGTCTGCAACCTGAGGCAGGGACAGGTTTCTCTGAGTGTGAGGGCAACGCCGGGCCCACACCTGTCTCGGTGTGAATGTTTGCATGTGTGTGTGCCTCAGGGAGGTTGAGGGACAGCGCAGATGACCCCTGTTGGCCCCTCACTAAGGTCAGGCGCCCAGACAACCTCAGAAAACACACTTCTAACTCCTCTATTGCCTGGAGAGTTTTCCAAAAGGGGTTTTCGGACCCCCTCCCCCCAAACACAAACTATGCCTGGAATAAAGAAGCGAGAAATTGACATGAACGTAAATACACAGCAGATGAAACCAGAGAGGGTCAGGGAAGACCCTAGGGCAGGAAAGGGGGTAGCTGGCGAAGGGGGTGTGTAGCACGTCCTAAGACCTGGGGAGCCTCCACTGATGAATCTGGTGGTGTTGCAGCCTCGCTCCATCGACTGCGCTCTTCTCCCCCTCCCAGTGGACTTTTCGAGGGTCTCACGGCAACCTAGTCACCAACACAGGCATTTCTTCGTACTTAAGAGAAATGACATGGGCTTCCAAGTAATAGATTTAAAGGACGCCAGATTTTTTTTTTAATCATTAATTGTAAACGTGCAAAATACCTGCTGGTACTTCACTTTGGAAGAATGTAATTGGCAAAAAGAAAAAAAAAAGGAAAAAAGAGGCGGCTGATGAATAGATAATAGATCTTTAACCACCAATAAACAGAAAGCAGCGCCAGCAGCCTGGGGGATGTGATCATAATTATACCGCTGCGTGAGCCAATCGCGACGAGGGAACTCGGCCCTAAAATCGGCCCAAAACCGAAGGCAAGCTCGAAAATGCGGACACGGCCCGGGACCGGAGACGCGATCTGCCGTCCCTAGTTTCGAGCCCTGGGTTAGCAAAGCAACCCGCCCCTGGGACGACAGATGGCAGAATGATGGAAATAATAATAGCGTCAATAATGATAACAATGACAACACTAACACAAGCAATAACGACAACGGAACGATAATAGTCGCACCACATCAGCTTCTCCTCTGACTTTGGACCCCCGGTCCAGATAATACAGAAGAAACTGTTTTTAAGAAGGAGGTGAGCACCCTCCCAGAGAGAAAACGCCAGAGCCTGTGGGGCGAGTTGGAAGCCCATAGCCCCGGCAGGGTCGTCGACTCCCGTCTCAACTTGCAAACGAACGAGCCGGGTCAAGGATCGCGAACGCAGCGACCCAGGGACCTCTAGGTTACGCGCGGTTGGGGGACCCCTCTCTCAGCCCCCAGGCTCCCTCCTCACCTAGGAAACCGCCAGGCGTTTTGCTGGGGGTGAGGACCGGTATAACCAAACGGCTCCGTTAGCCCTCGCACGGAACCAGCCCCTGCCCGCTTACCCTCGCGGTACTCGGGGGGCGATCCCAGCTCCCGTGACCCGGGGCCGCGGAGGGCAGCAGCGGCGGAGCGCTAGGCGTGAGGAATCTGCGTATCTGTCTGTCCGTCTGTCCTACCAGCTCGGGCTCGGCAGGCTCAGGATCCAGGGGGCTGCAGCCGAGGCGCCGCCGGCCGGGACTCTGCAGGGACCGGGGTGCCCCAGAGGGAGTGGTGGCGGTGGAGGAGGAGGCGGTGGCTGAGAGAGAGGAGGTGGGGAAAGAGGAGGAGGAAGAAGAGGAGAGGAAGAAGGAGGAAGAGGAGGAGGAGGAAGAAGAGAAGAAGCTGAAGGCAGAGGAGGCGGCGAAAGAGGCGGAGGAGAAGCTGCAGCGGGCGCCGCGGGAGCGACTGAGCCGGGAGCGCGGGACGAGGGCGCGGAGAGGCCGGGCGGCCTGGCGGGCGCCGGAGGCACAGCCGAGGCAGCGGCGCCGACTCCGTTCCACTCTCGGCCCGGATCCAGGCCTCCGGGTTCCCAGGCGCCTGCCTCCCTCTGACGCACTTTAAAGAGTCTCCCCCCTTCCACCTCAGGGCGAGTAATAGCGACCAATCATCAAGCCATTTACCAGGCTTCGGAGGAAGCTGTTTATGTGATCCCCGCACTAATTAGGCTCATGAACTAACAAATCGTTTGCACAACTTGTGAAGAAGCGAACACTTCCATGGATTGTCCTTGGACTTAGGGCGCCCTGCCCGCCTTTTGCAGAGGAGAGAAAACTTTTTTTTGCCTCCCCCAAGAAACTCCCCCCCCCCCCCCCCTACCCCCCCCCCCCCCCCCCCCCCCCACCCCATCCCCCCACGCCATCTCGCCAAAAAAAAAAAAAAAAAAAAAAAATTACCCCAATCCACGCCTGCAAATTCTTCTGGAAGGATTTTTTCCCCCTCTCTCCAGGTTGGGCGCGTTTGGTGCAAGATTCTCGGGATCCTCGGCGTTGCCTCTCCCTCCCCCCTCCCCCTCCTTTCCTTTTTCCTTTCCTTTCCTTTCTTTCTTTCCTCCCCCCACCCCCACCCCCACCCCAAACAAACAAGTCCCCAATTCTCGTCCGTCCTCGCCGCTGGCAGCGGGCGGCGGAGGCAGCGCGCCGCGGTCGCCGGGAGCCGGAGCCCCGGGCGCCCGCTCCTCGGCGCAGCATGTTCCAGCCGGCACCCAAGCGCTGCTTCACCATCGAGTCGCTGGTGGCCAAGGACAGTCCCCTGCCCGCCTCGCGCTCTGAGGACCCCATCCGTCCCGCGGCGCTCAGCTACGCCAACTCCAGCCCCATAAACCCGTTCCTCAACGGCTTCCACTCGGCCGCCGCCGCCGCCGCCGCCGCCGGCAGGGGCGTCTACTCCAACCCGGACTTGGTGTTCGCCGAGGCGGTCTCGCACCCGCCCAACCCCGCCGTGCCCGTGCACCCGGTGCCGCCGCCGCACGCCCTGGCCGCCCACCCCCTGCCCTCCTCGCACTCGCCACACCCCCTCTTCGCCTCGCAGCAGCGGGACCCGTCCACCTTCTACCCCTGGCTCATCCACCGCTATCGATATCTGGGCCACCGCTTCCAAGGTACGTGCCACGTCGCGGGGCTGCAGCGCGCCGCATCCCGCACTGCCCTCGGCCTGCTCGGGGTGGGCGCTCGGCAAGGCCTGGGCGGAGGTTTCTCCGGCTCGCTGGCCCGCGCGCCTGTTCAGAAACTGGGCGGCGAGGGGCCGGGCATGGTGTTGGTCCCCAGTCTCGGAAGCTGCGGCCGGTTGGGGGCTGGCCTGCGGCCGCTTGACCCTTAAGAAGGGGCACAGCCAGAGAAGTTGTCCCCGAGTGTTCTGAGGTCGAGGCAGGCTGGGACAGCCTTCGGTGAGTGCCGGCCGCCACGGAGTCCTGGAGCCCGCGGGGTCCCCAGGCTCCCCATCTCCTCGGCGATGCCCTCGCCTCCCTGGCTCCGAGGGGCGAGGACAGGGCCCGGCTGCTAAGTTCATCTTCTACTGCGAGAGACCATGTTCGCCACCCACTCCTCGCCCCTTCAGCCTAGACCCACGACTTCTTGGTCTCCGGCCCTCTTCGGGAGGCCAGGGGACCCTCCGTGCCCCGAAGCAGAGTCTGGGGGTTTGTTCTTTTCTGTTTTTTGGAGGCCCAGGGAGGGGCTGGAACTCACGCGGGCAGAAACCTCCGGGGCCGGCGCTCTCGCCGCGACCTGCTCCATCGGGGCGCCGCGCGGCCGCGCGGGAAGTCAGGTTCGGTCTGGGTTTTGTTTTTGTTTTTGTTTTCCTTTTAAAAGAAATGAACTGAGTCGGGAGACGGGCTGGAGAAGAAGACCTGTTTGGGTGTTTGCCTTTCTTGCTATTTTTTGATTTGTTTGGTTTTTTTCGGGGGGGGGTGTGGGAGGAAAGTTAAAACTCCAGAAAAAGTGTCGAGTAATTAGTTTAGCGATCGGAGCCGGGAAGAGACAAACCTCCCGCGGCAGCTGATCAATACTCAGCGGCTTGTTCATTCTTTAACCCTTTGAGCTCCTGCCGAGCCTAAAATCTGGTAGATGCCACTCCCCCAATAATTTAAAAAACAAAACAAAACAAAAACCTTTCTCTCTCATTTCTGGAGACCGGATTTGCCTCCATTCCCGCCTGGACTGTCGGCTTGTTTTTCTTTGTGTTTTTAGTGAATCGATTTCCCACCCTAATGAGTGAACCCGAAACTCTCTCGCAAAGTTTAGGGCTCCCTTTCCTCATTCCCCGCCAGCCACGCTCTTGGTCCCGACAGCAGGCCCGGAGTAGCCGGGATTGTGTGGGGCCGTGGACAGTCCCAATCGGTGCCCCCAGCTCGGTAACCCCCGAGTTTCGATCCCTTCGCTCGCGCCTCCTAGTTCTCTCCAGCCGGGCAGCGGGGGAACCGGGTCCTCGGGAGGCAGCGGCGGCCGAAACCGGGCGCACCCGCTGGCGAGATTTCGGTCCCAGCCAGGCTGCAACCACATCCCCGGCCTCTGCAGTTTCCCGGAGGAGAAAGATTTAAATAATTTTAAAGTACGTCCCTGAGAAAGCTCCAGATAGCGGCACACCGCCTCTCCCCCCGGGGTCAAAGTTCTCCGAGGGGTTAGAAAGAAGAGAAAGCCGTTTCTTTGGGTCGTGGGCACCAATCCCCGGGCCGCCCCTACTGCCTCCTCCTCTGCCCCGGGCGCCCGGCGCGGGGGTGGCGAGGCCCGCGGCGCCAGGGCAGCTGCGAAGCCTGCCGAGGTCGGGAGCGTGGGGACTGGCCCCGCCGAGGCAGCTGCTGGGTGGGGGCCGCGCAGGTACAGCCCAGGCGGTCGGGGGCTGCTGCGGGGCCAGTGTCCTCTTCGCGCGCCTCCGGAGGGCCACCAGCCCCTCAGGCCGAGCCCCACCGGCTACGCGAAGGCCCTGAGCGCGGTGCCCCGCCAGCCCGGCTCGGGAGAAGCGGCCGGCCCCAGCCAGGCCGCCCCCCTCTAACCAGAACTTCTGTTGTGTCCCCCGCAGGGAACGACACAAGCCCAGAGAGCTTCCTTTTGCACAACGCGCTGGCCCGAAAGCCGAAACGGATCAGAACCGCCTTTTCCCCGTCCCAGCTTCTGAGGCTGGAACACGCCTTCGAGAAAAACCACTACGTGGTGGGCGCTGAGAGGAAGCAGCTGGCGCACAGCCTCAGCCTCACGGAAACTCAGGTGAGCCGGCCCCGGCACGACGACTCCATCCCAGATCTCCGGCCCCACGCAGCTGGCGCACAAGTGCGGAGCTGGGAGAGGGCCTTCGACAAAGAGCCCGGGAGCTGGTTCCAGGCCCGGGCTCAGGATGTGTATGTTTCAAGGTGCCTGGCTTCCTTGCGCTCCAGCAGGGCACTGTGAGCCTATCCACCCCGGGCTCTAGGGGCACGCGCCGAGTCGCTCCTTCTGCCCGGCTGGGCATGCCTGGCAGCTCTTGGCTAAGACACCTGTGCACTTCGGTGAGACTTGCGGTGACAGTCTAGTGACTCGGCTGGGGTCCAGCAAGAGGGAGAGTGCAGCAGGGGGCCGGGGGTGTATGGGACTAGAGGCTGGAGACGGCTGGGAGCGGGTTAAGGGCGACTTCTGTGCGACTGCAGGCCCTCGCTCACACCGACGGCTCCAGTTACTCCCGCTGAGGTGATCGGAGAGTCAGACGGCAGCAGCGGAAGCCAGGCATCTTGGGTGTGTCCCTAAATCAGAGAAACAGAGCTGGAAGGCTGCGGAGAGGGGCTGCCCCAGAGGACAGACCCTTCCTGCGCCAGAGTCCCGAGGCGGGCCTGGCTCTGGCCTGCCCCGGGGCGGGGAGGGGGCTTAGGGCTACAGTAGGCGCTACTGTACGCGGAGCCGCGGGGCGGGGTCAAAGTTCTCGGCAAACTGTAACGTTTTCGGGCCGATTAAGTAGTAACACTTTTTCTGGGAGGCGCAAAGAGGTCGAAGCTTTTGTTTTAAAACGTCCCCCAGGACAAAACCGAGGAGGGCCTGGCGGGTTGGTGCGCGACCGCGCACAGGCGCGCCCGCGGCTTTCTCCTGGATGGCCGAGGCGGCGGTGGTCTTTGTCCGCCTCGCTGCCCACGCTGCCTGGGGGCTTTGTGTGCGTGTCAAGCCCCGAGCGCACCGACGCGCGCCTTGGGCGAGCGCCGGGGAGAAATGAACCGTCCTCCCCCTCAATTAGCAAACTCAAAGCAAATTAAACTCAGCCTTGTTCCAGCTCGGCTTTTTCATGGGGCACTTGGGGGGACTGGGCATTAGGGGAGAGCAAGCAGGAACCTGGGCTGGCCGTCTAAAAGGAGGAATTGGAGCGGACTTCAGGGGCCTGGGGAGCTGCTATCAGGATGGGACAGTCCCGGGAGCAGGGGAGTTGCAGTCACCACATTTCCCTCACCAGTCCCTCACTGCTGGGGACCTGGGACAGTGTTACTGTCTAGTCGGGTCGCTGAATGAGGACCCATCACTCAGCTTCCCCAGAGGGCAATGGGGCTTGCAGCCCAGTTTGCCTCATTGCTCCCCAGACCACTGGCAGCTGCCCTGGGGAGGCCAGGCCACCAGCCCTGTCCTGGTGAGAAGTAATGTGACCCGGTGGGAGCTGACCCAGGCCAGTCCTGGGGCTGGTTAAGAGGACGGGAGAGAGGTCTCTTCCTCTCTTCTGTTCTCTTTCTCAGTTTCTCTCTTATTTCCCCTTTATCCCCACGTCTTTCAGAAGCTTTCATTTTTGAGCCTGTTTTCCTAGCTGGAAAGGTACAACTGGGTTGGTGCCCAGGCCTCTGCATCCCACCGTGCCCCCTGGCTTCCTCCAGCAACACCCCCCCCCCCCAACTCCTGCTCACCTGCAACAGTCCTGGGCAGGGAGGAGGAAGCTCAGGCAAATCTGAGAGCTTACCCAGGGCCCGGGCCTTGCAGAGGAGGCGCTTTATTTAGGCAACGCTGCGGAAACCGGCAGAAAATAGAAAGCACATTGGGCCCTGCCGGAAGCTGCAGCAGGGAATGAGGTCTTTCCTGCTCTGGCTAGGTAGAGGGAGTTAGGAACACGTCTCTTTTTATTTTTTCTTACTTACTATTTTTATAGGGGTTTCCCATGCTTTGCAAGACTTTTGCTCTCAGCGGGACGTGGGTGTCCCGGGCAGGGTAAGGCAAGAAGGGGCGCTGTGCGTTTCCGGCTGCTTGGGCTGGGGAAAGCGTCCAGGAGGGCTCAGAGGGCGGGGAGCCAGGCTTCTCACCCTCCACGCACTAGCACTAGGAGCACTGCTCTCCCAAGGGAGGCCATGGGGAGGTCGGTCCTTAGGATACGTCGCTGGGGGACCGGACTCTTGCAGTCTCAGTCCCGGGTGTCGGCTGGCCAAAGGAGGAAGAGGCAGGAGGGCGCTCTAAAGGAACTAATGCGCCCCATCTGCCTCTCGCCCGCAGGTAAAAGTATGGTTTCAGAACCGAAGGACAAAGTTCAAAAGACAGAAGCTGGAGGAAGAAGGCTCAGATTCGCAACAAAAGAAAAAAGGGACGCACCATATTAACCGGTGGAGAATCGCCACCAAGCAGGCGAGTCCGGAAGAAATAGATGTGACCTCAGACGATTAAAAACACAAACCGAACCCCACAGAAACGGACAACACGGAGCAAAACAGACAGGGAGAGGAGGGCAAGAAGAAGGAAAAAACCCTACAAAACAAAAACAAACCGCACACACACATTCACCGAGAAGGGGAGAGGGAGTCAGAGAGCAGCGGCGCATCGCAGACTTTGGGCAGCGAGGGCGCAGAGTCCTGATCCGAGGCCGCGCCAAGATGGCAGAGGACCGGAGGCTCCTTGTTCAACATGCAACCCTTGTCTAAAGAGGCAGCTGAGTGAGTGAGAAAGAGACAGAGAGAGAGGGAGAGAGAGAGAGAGAGAGAAAGAGAGCGAGAAAGATTGAGAGAGAGAAATGTGGCAAAGCCGAAGGCGCTCTGACAAGGGGAGCTGTCAGTCAAACGCCAAACCAGGAGACAAGATGATTGGCAGGTATTCCGTTTGTCGCAGTCCGATTTTTAAAAAAATGATGATGATAATGATGATAAAAGAAAAAACCCAACCAGGCACAGGACTTTTTATTTTGCACCTCGCAGTGTTTTTTCCCCAATTTTTAAAAATAATTAGTAATAATAACAATCGAAATTCCATATCCAGCCCCATCCCACACCTGTTCAGAAACTTGAATTGCATGTAGCAGTTGTTGGGCGAATGGTGTCTAAAGATGGAAAATGAATTGTAATTTTCTTTTCCTTTTAAAGACAGGTTCTGTGTGCTTTTGATTTTGATTTTTTTTTTTTGAGAAATGTGCAGTCTGTAAACACTTTTTGATACCTTCTGACGTCAAAGTGATTGTGAAAGCAAAATGAAGTAGGCTGAGCGATAGGGGTCCTCTCACAGAGCTATGGGGAGCAGGATGGGGGGCTGGGGGTGGCAGGGGAGGGTGCCCACAGGAGGAGTCAGGACTTGTGCTGGAAAAAAAACCCTAAATTAATTATATTTCTTGGACATTCCCTTTCCTAACATCCTGAGGCTTAAAATCACGAGGTAAACTCCCTTTAGTGGTTGGAGATATTGGCTGAGTTCAACCATTCACTGTAAAGGCCATTCCAAACTTTAAATCTATCTATTGCAAAAACTGAAGGACTGTAGTTAGCGGGGATGGTGTTAAGTGTGGCCACCGACCTGGCGGCAAGTTTTCGAGCACTGAGTTTCTATTCCAAGATCATAGACTTACGAAAGAGAGTGACAAATGCTTCCTTAATGTCTTCTATACCAGAATGTAAATATTTTTGTGTTTTGTGTTAATTTGTTAGAATTCTAACACACTATATACTTCCAAGAAGTATGTCAATGTCAATATTTTGTCAATAAAGATTTATCAATATGCCCTCAGAGTAGTCATCTTGGGAAATGCAAGTGAATTTTTTTTAAAAAGTATCTTTATAATTTGAGTGTGGTCTTTCCCCAACTAGGCTCAGGAAACCCAGGCTCCCCACCCACAAAAGGGCCAGACTGATGGATTCTTGGGCATTTTGAAGGGAGCTGGGGGTGGAGAGGGACGAGGATTAGGAAAATTTAAGTACTTCGCAAAAGGGATGGGAGAGTTTTTCCAACCAGACCTTTGCCCATTGCAAGGCCCACTGAGGGAGTTTAGTTTGAATTTCAGGTTAAAAATGCTTACTTCTCTTAACCTCTAGTTATTTTTTTAAAAAAAAATCTGGACATATAGTTATGCATTGAAGAATAGTCCCCTGCAACTGGGGAAAACGCTTAGCAGAATCAGAATCTTGCAACTTTTAAACTATGTTTCTGAGTTCACACCCCAAAATACAAGTTTGTCTCATTCTCTCTCTTTCTGTCTTTTCCTTCCTTCCTTCTTTCCTTCCTCCCTCCCTCCCTTCCTTCCTTCTTTCCTCTCTGGCCCCGGTCTGCCGAAGGTGATGAGGCAAACCCAAAGGCCTCAGCAGCCTTATAAGGCAAGCATTCTGAGAAACCTTCAACTCTTCATTTTAACATTAAAGAAAAAGTTGTAACCAGTCTTGGAGGAAACTTAGCTTTTTTCCCCCTCCTTCTCCCTTCTAGGGGTACGAGGTTGTTTTTGCATGCTTCATTTGCTTCTTATCCTGATAGGCTGCATTAATCAGTTTTATTTCCATTGATAGAGAAACCTCGTCTGTTCTGTTCGAGCTACAAAGCGTCCTGCGAGCTTTTGTGAAAGTGCAAATCAGTTTAAGCAATTATCATACCAGGAATATGAAGGGGAAAGAGGAGGCCTGGCCCAGTGGTCTCCTTTAATCTCTTAATCCACGGATCCAGGGGGGCTGCCTGGACATAATTTAGGACAATCTCCCCACCCTTTACACTGTGATAAGGCCAAGTTACAATGCAGGGCAAAAATACAAGCTTTGTTAACATCCTGCCTTGAAAAGTTAAGATTAGACATTCCGTGCACGTGTGAGGACTATAGGGCACTATGGAAATTTTTCCTCCTTTCTTTTTTTTCCTTCCCTCCTCTCCTCTAAAGTCGAATTCATTCTTGGTCTCTCTCCTTCTTTTTTTTTTTTCTTTATCTTTTCCTGTCTTTTCTTTTTGCTCCGTCTCTGTTCCTCTGGAGAACCCTGGCCGCTCATGGTGTGTGTTCACGCAGCCTCCTCTGGGAAGGTGTATGTGTTGTGGGGGAGACTGGGCTGCAGGAGGATGCCGGGGCGAGAGGGGGCTGCCTGGGGAGACCCAGCCTCGCCTCTCTCGGGGACAGGTGCTGCCCTGGGTATCCTGGAAACTGAGGAGTTTCCAGCCGCTTGGACAGCGGAGACCTCTGGTGACTGACAGCTGTCTTGAGTGCTTTGCGGTCCCTGCTCCAGCGAGGCATATCTTTCCTTTAAACAACTAGATACCTTTTCCTTCTATCACTTCCCCCAAACCCAGATTGCTTTAAACATGAGCACAGACCTGGTAAGATTCAGATTGGCCTTTCCAGAAGAAATTTTTCCTGTCTTGATTTAAAAGGCTTAGTTCTGCAGGAACCATATACTTTTTTGAAGTATGAGAAAAGGGAGAGAGTGACGAAGATTTTTTTTTTTTTTTTTTGGTAAATGTCCTATGTAGTGTAACAGCAATAAAATCATCAGAGAATACTATTAGCTTTGAAAAAAAAAAACCTAAAAGCTTTATTACAAACCAAGCTTTGAAAATAGGGGGGATTAGGCGGCTGAAAGGGTCCCACAATGGTAAGAAGAAAAGGTTTCATGCTAATGAGGTTAATGCCCTTTGTATCTCAGGCCTCCACATCTTCATTACGCGCTATCTCCGGCTGCACCGAGCGGCTCAGAGAGCCGCAATCCACTCCAACGCCCCCTTCCCGGCCCAAAGAAGGATTTGATAGCAGCTCTGTTCAAACTAGATAATTATATCTTTTCAAGTCGGAATTAAGATAAAGAAAGTGAAGCAGAGGCGGCTCGCCTTGATCCACTGCAAACAAATTTGGCGCACTTTCGAGTCCTTCTCCCCGCCTCAAAAAGGCAGGACAGTCAGCTTATTAGCCGCTCGTTTGCTTTATTAATTCATCTATTTAAAGTGGCAGGATTAGAGCGTCTAATGTGGACGCGGGCTGCCGTGGCGCTGAGGAATATAAATATTTGCGAGATGCCATCCCACGATGACTATCTGGGCGCGGGGCGCCGGGACGCGGGGCAGGGTGAGGGGCGCGTGTGCCTTGCGGCTGCGTGCCCTTCACGATGCGCGCGTGCTGGGCTGCAGCTTCTTGGGCAGGGATGCGTGGGAGCTGTGCGCTCTAGGTCTGTGTCCTCCTTCGTGGTACATGGGTGCCAGGCCTGGATGCCCCTGGCAGGGCTCTCTGGGCACCGAGGGCCAGCTTCTGCATTCCTCCCTGCAAGTGATGAACTGCACGCGTGATGCCTTGTGTCCTGCCGGTTACACTGAATGGGGATGTAGGTTACACGTTTGGCCTATTTCCTGCCCCCTTGTTGATTCCTTGTGGGCCTTTCCTGTGCGTCCCCCTGTGGCAAGTGAATGTGGGTGAGACGAGAGGCGTGGGTTCTTGGTTTGCGTTTCCCCGAGAGTGTCAAACGGAATGTACAGTGCCAGTGCGCCCCGGCTGCGTTCTCCGTCCAGCGAGGTACACGTGGGCTCCTTATGCGTTTCTAGCTTGGGATCTCATTCCCTCAGGCCCGGTAGGCGTGCGCGGGGCTGGGTATGGGGACGGGGGAGGGGGGCTTTTTCAAGGCACCAGAAACTCGTGGGATGGGAGAAGCTTTGGATAGTTACCCCTTTCTGCCTGTCGCTCTGGGTGTCCGGTGCCCCCAGCTCCCTCCGACTCTGCTCCTGGCAGCCCAGCCGAGCCGGAGTGGGAGCGTTGGCGGCGGCCCGGAACCTGCCGGGCCACTTTTGTGCTAGGGGCGGATTGTGGCAGGCAGAGAGCCGAGCCAAGCAGGCCAGGCAGAATGGGGGCTCGGGCCTGCGCGCGGCCTTGGAAACCTCGGCTCCTCCCCGTCCCCGCCTCGAGTCTCAGGAAACAAAGTCTCGGAAGCGCAGGCCGATTGGGGAGGAACTCTGGCGTCTCGGAGGCCTGGCCCCGGGCCGCGCTCTGCGGTGGGGGCATCTAGCGTGGCTGCCCGCCTGTGGGCAGTTTCAAGTCGGAATAAGGGTGTGGATGTGAGTTAGGGCGAGAGGCTGTGGTAGTCTGTACGGTTGAGTGTATGAGTTAGGTCTGTGAAACAGTTGTGTTCGTGTGAGATGCAATTATGTGTCTGAGCCAGGACTTCAGTCAGGATGTGTAGGTGCTAACTGCGCTAATCGCCTGAGTTGGAGGCTGGAGGGGCCAGGGCTACTTGTATAGGTTGTGAGAGTGTCCAGGTGTCCAGCTTTCCTCGTGCATCTAGACTGCATTGAGTCAGGGCAAGAATGTGCAGTTGTGCGGCTGTAATTAGAGTGCCTACAAAGGTGTAGAAATGCAGTTGTGCGTGGAATTTGTGTGCCAGGGTCTGGTCGCCAGGCCCACGCTCCTTTCGTACTGGAGTCTGGCTGTAGTTGTGGATCTCGGAGGATGGGAATGGCCTCAGTGTGTGTGTGTGACTCGCGGCAACATTTCTCCGCGTCCGAGTGGGGTTCTCGTGTGATGGCGTCCATGCTCGGCACCAGGGCAGCGTTTGTGTGTCTTGGGGTCCGGGCATGTGTGTGTCTAGTGAGGAGGCTTGGGGTCGGGTATTGTCCCCTTGCCGCCCCACTCGCTCCGGAGTTGGGCAAGCAACAGCCGTTTTTTGTAACCGCGCATTTTTCAGGCCGGCCTTTATTATTCCAGGGATCAGCGCTTGATTTACTCGGGTGCCACCTCAGCGCAGCGCCCGCCGGGCCAGGCGGAACGGCAACGGGCCTACAGCGTTTGCTCGCGGGGCCCCGAGGCCGAGCTGCGGGGCCGCCGGGGCGCCTGGTCCGCAGCTCCGCTCTCGCGCCTGCCGCTCGGCCGCCGGCCTTACCACCCCCACCCAGCCCCGGAGCGAGGGGGAAGTGGGAGTTTTGAGAACCCGCTGACCCCAGCCGTGACCCGGCTCGGGGAGGCTGCTTCTCCCGGCGCGACCCTGTACGCCAGGAAACCCGAGGCGGTGCCACGCTTGAAAGCGAAAGGTCCATTCATCAGCCGCGCCCCACCGTCTAATTGGCCTTTTGTTCATCAGTGCCTGATGCCTGGCGAGGGGGCGGGAGGGACTCGGCAGGGCCCTGGGGCTGCAAGTAGGGGTGTCCAACGCCCGGGGCTGGGGTCTGGGTGGGGCAAAAAGGCGTCGCACTCCTCCCAGGGGGCGCCAGAGCGCGCTAAAGATCACGCCCACGTGCAAAGATGCTCGGCGGGAGGCTGGCCTCCAAGCGTTCCGGCCGGATCCTCCCAGCTGCGGAGGCCCGGGGCCTCGTACTGCCTCCACCTCCACCTGCACTCTGAGCCCAAGTCTTTCCTCCGCATCCCCGGGATTTCAGACCTGCCTTCCTGCCTCTCCCAGGTTCCCACCCTAGGCGATTGGGGCTGTGTTGGGCTCACGTCCCGCCGCCTTTCTCCGTGCGTCGAGTTCGTTCGCCCCGGCCTCGCCGCGTACCACAGAGAGACTCTGGAACCCCCTTCCTAGGCACAAACCAGGCACTGTCGTCAGGCCAGCACCCCGCTTCGCCGGGTGGGGGGATTAAGAGAATTTCCTGGCCGAAGCCGAGGTCCCCACTACTCCAAATTCGACGTCTCTCTCTAAATCAAACCTCACCTTCCCGCTCCCTGTCTCCCACCCACTGTCCAGACCAAGCCTGGCAGTCCCCCTCTCTACCCCACACCTACTGGCCCTCCGCACTCCACCAGGGGAGCCCAACAGAAGGCGCAGGGTTAAGGTCTCCTCTCTCAGCATAAGCCCAGGCCGACACGCACCTGAAGGGCCGGGGAGGTGCCTGGGATAGGGGTGGGGTCGCGTTTGGAAAATGGTCAGGGCCCCCAGCCCCAGCCTCTCCTCTCTGTCGGGGAGGACCGACTTTGCCTGGCAGTGGTCTGGCTGCCCGGCACCTCGCGGCTCCCCGCCTGAGCCGGGCCCCAGGCTGCCCCTGCCCCCAGCCCGCTCCAGGCCCTATATATAGCGCGGGTCTCCATAGTCCTCGGCTGGACCCTGACGTCAGGAAGAACTTGATCTTGCCTGCTTCGCTCCTGCTTCTGAAACTGATCCTTGAAATGAGAGAACAGACTCTACACAATTCCCATGGCCTTGACATAAGGTACAGCGATAAATATACACCACTAATGAGCAATTACCATATAATCACCTTCCAATTAGCTCGCATAATGATGAATTAAACATTCTAGCAGGCGGGATTAGGTTTCTTACTTTGTATATTATTTACGAAGGCTATAGCTTCTGCAAAGAACCAAATATCAAATTAGATGGGGAATTTTCACTTGGGGGTAATTATGCATTCAGGCCAGCGGGTGTGTTCTGGTCACTTGTCAAATGAGGCCTCCTGCAAGGTACTGACCAGTTCGTTTGGGCGTTTATTTCTCCCTTTTTCTCCTCTCTTGAGGTTGCAATCGCCTTTGCTCTCGCCTTTACCATCCTAGCCCGCGGGGTGGGAGGCTGGGGGCTTGGTTGGGGGGAAGGTAGGCGGGGTTTGGGGAGGGACCTCAGTCTAGCTGGGAGGATGCGGGACCCGCTTCGAGGCCCTCGCAGCGCCTGTCCCTCGGGCCCTGCCCGCTCTGGCCTCGGGTCCCGTTCTTCTCCAGCCAGGGAAGGACGCCCCGGGCGCGTCCCGGGGCCTTGGAGCGGTCTCAGCGTTCAGGGAAGAGCCGCGCGGGCTCGGCGCTCCTGCAGAGTGCGGGGCCAAGGCGGCCGCCCTCCCACCCCCAGCGCCGGCGTCCTGCCCCGCCCCGGGCGCCGCAGCCGCGCCTCGCTCGGGCCTCAGTGCGTCTATTCCCACTTCCACCCGCGCTCGCACCCCAGGAGCAGGCGGAGACGGAGCGTGTGTGGGGGGAATACTGAAACAAACAGCAAACCTCTACCCCGCCCGCAGCCACCTCTCCTGTTCGGAAATGAATTTTGGAAAGAGATTAGCTCCTAATCTGATCTAACGCTGCTGACATTTGGGAAGAAGATGAAAATGGCAGCTCAATTTCATTCAGAAACGGGGTCACTTCGCGGGGCTTCGCTCTGCTCCCCAGAGAGCGTGGATGCCCCTCCCCCCAAACCAGAGGAGCTGGCGCAGAGCTGGGGAGGCAGGGAGGCACCGGGGACCGCCCACCCCCGCTCTAGGTCGGCGGGCGCCCCCGGGGCTCGACCCTGCCTCATCTCCGGTCGAATGGTGGGGATAGAAGCTGGCGCATCGTCTTCCTCCTCCCCGCCTCTCTTCAGCGCACCGTATTTGGGCAGAGGTCGGGGCTGCTGGGCCCCCATCTAGGACTTTTTAGGCTGGAGAGCTGCTTTTTTGTCGGAAGGCCCAGGGGCGATAAGAAAGTTTCAGGAGTCACCAGACATGAGGTCGTTAAAGCCAGGCGTCCCAAGGCGTGCCTTGTGTCATTTTGTCTGTGCTCCCTGGGCAAGGAAAAGTGCACCCGGGGGCTGGGGGGTTGGATCCGGCAACCTTGTCAGAGGGTCTGGCTTATTTAGAAATCATGGCTCTGGACTTGGGCTCTCCCCATTTGGCTCCAAGAGGCTGCAAAGTCTGGGCAGGTGGAAGCCAGGACTCCCTGGGGGCGGAGCTTCCTTGTCCCCCAAACACCCGCTCCCCCGCTGCACGCCCAAGAGGTGGGCTGCCTGCCGTGCTCTTGGCCACCTAGAGGGCCCCACTGTGTCCAGCCTCTCCCCTCGCCTGGGACTGTGTAGGCAGTGGCCTCATTCTGGTGCCAGGCAAGAAGGGACAGGTGGAGTCACTTTTGGGGCGCTTGCCTGATCAGTGGAGCTTGAGGCAGCATTCCTGGGGGCCCTCACACTTCTGAGGCCTGGCCTGTAGGGTGTAAGGCCTGGGATGGGGGTTGAGCCTCATCATCAGCCAGACTGAGGACAAGCATCCGCGCCTGGGTCCCTGGGAGTAAGCATGGTGAGGAAGAGAGTTTTGTGCCTGAGTTTGGCCCTGTACCTTGCATACTGGTGGCTGCATACCTTGCATACTGCTGGCCGCAGATGCAGATGCATGAATGGCTGTACCTGAATGTGTTTGCACGGCATCTAACTTCAAGCACGTGGATCACATACATGGATCTGTAAGTGTGCACATGGCCTCGGGGGACAGAGGCTGCTGTACCCCATACTGTGATGGCAAAGCTTAAAAAAAGACATCCCTTCTTCTAGGTAGATGTTTGCCCTGTGGCTTCAAGAGTGAAATGTGAGCTAGATTTCAGTGAATAGCGCCCCCACACCCCGCCCCGACCTCTTATGCCATATATAATCCGTGTTGCACACATTTGAGCTCTGGTGGGCATTCTCTCTGTTGGGTGTGATATTATTGAGAATCAGCTTTGTTCTGAGCAGTCCCTCCTTCCCTAGCATGCTCTTAGCTGAGGACTGCCTCCTGCCCCCTTCCCAGTGTGGAGGTTTTGGATGCAATAGCCACCACTATCTGCCAGCAGAGTTTCTGAACATCATGCAAGAGGCTGCTAACCACAGGTACGCGTGAGTGAGGCTGAGTAACTGTGAGTACGAATGCACCTAGGAGTGTTGGAGAGTGTGTGAATGTTTGTGAACACTTGTTTGTGTTTGTGGGTGGGGGCCTGCAAGTGCTGTGTGTGGGTGAGCACAGATGTGACCACAGCAGGGGGCATGGCTGAATGTGTTGGTGGGAGCCATGTAAGGGATTGGGGGCACAGCTGGCTCCTCTGCTCTGGCTCCTCCAGCCTTGCAGCACCCGCTTTGGCCCAGCAGTTTGCTTCATGAGGGGCTTACCTCGCGCTTTCCTCCCCTGCTCTCCTTGTCTCACGCTCTAAATGCCTGCACTTATGTCTTCCGTGAAACACAGAAGAGGTGGCTAATCCTGCAGATCACTCCAAGCGGAATGTCACTGCTTGTTAAGTCAATTCTGCTGCCTTGATTCAGATGTCGCTTTCCCTACTTGTCATCTAGGGGCACAGAGGGGACTTTTCAGCTCCAGGGACCCTGGTGGAGGAGGGGGTGGCAGTCAGTGCTGAAGTTTATGGCAAACCAGAGCTGTTTAAAATTCCCTCTTCTCTCCCCACACTCCCTGCCATCCACACAACCTGCTCCCTCCCAAACCTTGAGTTTTCCCAGCCGAATAGGAGATTTTATTTACAATATTCTAGTCCAGCCCCACCTATTGCCCTCAGGAGGGTGGAGGAAGAGAGATGGTTCCACCAGTCTGCACCCGTGTAATGTGCATGTGGGGACTGATAACCTAGGTCCTCAGTTGCTTATTGCCCATCAGCTGTCTGAACAGGTTTTGTCAGAGCAAGTGCAGTGTAAACCCAGGAAGAACAGTCTAGAGGGATCACTTGATTCCTGGCCCGGGGGAAGGGAAGAGGTGGGGCCAGGAGCCTCTGGGAGTCTGCACTGGGTGTGATGTTCATCTCAGAAGCTCCCTTCCCTCTGCTGGCCCCTGTGCGAGATTGTAGGCCAACTCGTGGGCAGGGGGTGAGTAGCCATTGCTTCAGCGCCCAACATCGACTATGTGCCAGCAGTTTATGAGCTGTATCAGTCTGGCACCACCCTCCCTGCCCCCGCGGCCATAGGTCGGGGTCTTGTTACTGCCCTCCAGCCCGAGGCACTCACTGGCCTCTCCTTCTAGTGCAGACCAATGGAGTGATGGAGGGCGCCCATGAGGGAGAGGACCCCTGACTTGCTGTCTCCTACCAGTCAAAGGGACGAAGCTGGGATGGGGTGGGGTCACTGTAAAGAGATAGGAACTCAGCATAACCCCATCCTGACCCTGTGTCCTTCCTGCTGCCTGTCTGATTGTGGTTTTCACCCACCTGCCTGTGTCTGTCTCCAGGAAGGATGGAGAGCCATTCGCCTGAGCCCGGCCCCTTCTCTGGGCATCTCTTTCCTCGTTCCCTCCTTTTCTTCCTTCATTTGTTCATTTGTTCCTTCGTTCGTTCATTCGTTCCTTCCTTTCTTTCTTGCTTTCTTTGCTTCCTCCCACCCTCCCTTCCTCCCTCCCTCCCTTGCTTCTTCCCTTCTTCCTCTCTTCCTTCTTTTTTTTTAAAGATTTTTGTTTTCCTTTTTCTTCCCAAAGCCCCCTGGTACACAGTTGTATATTCTTAGTTGTGGGTCCTTCCAGTTGTGGCATGTGGGACATCGCCTCAGTGTGGCTTGATGAGCGGTGCCATGTCCGCGCCCAGGATTCGAACCGGCGAAACACTGGGCTGCCTGCTGTAGAGTGCACAAACTTAACCACTCGGCCATGGGGCCAGCCCACTCTCTTCCTCTTTTCTTCCTTCCTCCAACAATCTTTCTCTCTCTCTCTTTCTTTCTTTGTTTCACTTATAGGGATTTATTTCACAGATATACTCATTCATGTGAAGTGACTTATATATAAGATTAATTACTAAGTATTGTTTGCTATAGGGAATTATTTGAAGCAATCTAAATATCCATCAGTAGGGGATTGGTAGAATAATTTACCCTAGGATAGGATGTTATGCAGCAGTTAAAAAGAATGAGGCATAATTTATGTGCTCAAATGGGAGAATCTCTAAGATATGTAAATGGTCATTGGTAAAAGCAAAAAGAGTGTGCATGGAATATCATTAGTGTAAAAGAAATACATAAAGGGTGTGTATATTTGTTCGAAGTTCCTTATCATCTTTCTGGGAGGATACAAAAGGAACTGGTAAAAGTGGATTCCACAGTCTTTTTTGAATGTCATGGTGTGGTTTCCAGCTCTTTCCACACCTGGCTGTTCCCCTCCAGATGTGACCCTGTGGTTCTTAAATGCTTGATGTCCCCTTTGTGATGGGGTTCCCCGAATGGAGCACCAGGATCCAGGTGTTTCCCTCCAGTTCTAAGTAGAGCGGGACTCCCCCTTCGCTATTCTGGCCGTTCGTTGTACTTCCGTTAGTGCAGTCCAAGACAGCATGGGCTTTTTTGGCAATCAAGAGTTGGGCAAAGTCCTAGAAGTTGGCCGGGCCAGCTTCCCCCCAGAGAAGGAATCCCGTAGAAGGCCCCACTGGTGGCCGTGCAGCCTCAGCTTGGATTTTTCCAGAGCTGGGAAGCTCACTACCTCCCAAAGTTGCATTGTCTCTTCTGAAACAGCTCTGAATTTTAGGATTTTTTCTGAGCTCTGGAGAACAGGTCTTATCTCCCTGGAGGTTACTTGGTGAGATGACAATTGTTCAAAGCATTGCCTCCTCAAGTGCCCCTTCCCTCCCATTATGATGAAAAATGTTGCCGACTTATACAATAGTAGAGTGAATAGTGAAATGTGTACATCCTCCGTCTTCAGCAATGATGTTAGGAGGTGACTTGTGCCCCTCCCCCACCAGTTCTTATGTTGAAGTCCTAACCCCCAGGACCTCAGAATGTGACCTCATTTGGACACAGGGTCTTTACAGAGGTAATCAAGTTAAAATGAGGTCATTAGGGAGGCCGTGATCCTTTATGGCTGGTGTTCTCATTAAAAGAGGAAATTTGGACCCAGACACAGAGGGAAGACAGAGAGAAGGGGGCCTTCTACAAGCCAAGGAAAGAGGCCTGGAGAGGATCCTTCCTTCCCGACCCTCAGAAGGAACCATTCCTGTTGACACCTTGATCTTGGACTTCTAGCCTCCAGAACTATGAGGAAATAAATTTCTGATGTTTAAACCACCCACAATGTGATCCTTAGCAGCCATAGCCAACTAGTACCAACTATCGACTCAAGGGCGATCTTGTTCCACCTGAACCCACTGCTATTTTGAAGCAAATTCCTGACGTTGTATCTTTTTACTAGTAACAATTTTAGGACATATCTCTAACAGGATTCTTTTAAAAGCTAAACCCCAATGCCATGATTCCTTAATAATTCTACTGTGAGGTGATGCACAATTTGTGAGTAAACATGGGACCACATGGAAACACCCTCCAGCCCCCTCCCCCGGGTGTGAACTCCCTGAGGGTCTGTGTGAGGACAGCCCATCTGGGACATGGGCAGGCCCTTCTACAAACACTGGTACCCTCCTCCCATCTGAAGGGTTTCCTTTCCAAGAAGGTCTGCGTGTGTGTGTTTTGGGGGTAATGTGGGTGCCTCCCTTTTCCTTTGTGGGGACCGTGGATCTTGGTGTTGCCAGTCTGGCCATCTTGCAGACATTAGAAGGGTTCGAGGGTCTCAGGAGGGGGGCTTTGCTCCCTGACTAGGGGCTTTGGTGCCTGTGGTCATGCGCTTGTCCCCCTTGGGTACCAGCATCTTCAGCCACCCTTCCCCTGCTGTGCCCCGGTATGGGTACCCATGGGAGCCAAACTCCAGCAGGGGCTATGAGGATAGTGGAAGCAGAATGTGGGCAAAGTGGTCATACTCTAGAGTCACCTGCTTGGAGGGGCAGCAGGGAGGGACCCACTAGGAGGGTCCGTCCAGGAGGGTCCTCCTAGTCACTCTCTAAACACCTCCAGATGGACTTTTCTGAGCTTCCTGGCACCCAGGTCACTTCCAGGAAGCAGCTGGGCCAGGGCTTCCTTCCTTTATACTGACTTGCTGGGGGCCAGGGCCCTGGAAACCACAGTTATGGGGCCGTAGCCTTGCCAGGCAGAGCTGAGCAGGGCTCCCAATGTCCGCAGCTGTGGCTGCATTGTTAAGTAGTGTCCCTGGCAAGTAATTACACCCGCAGCAGCTCAGTTGCACCCTAAGCAAATTAGGTGCTGATCGGAAGGTGTAATTAAGCAATAACGAGGCAATTTAGCAATTGCAAGGGCCTCTCGTCACTGGCGCAGCACCCACGGGCTGAAAAGCCGAATCCAAGACCTGTTGGAAGCCCGTTTTGTTCGGGACCCTCCCTGCTCTAAGTCTAGGCGGAGAGAGACCTCGCAGCCAACTTCTGTTTGATTTCTAAATATTGGGGGTAAACCTTCGGATGTGTCAGGGTGCTAAACATAATTAGCATTCTTTAGGAACAAAATCCACAACAAGCCTGCTATTGTTTTCTTAATTATATGTTTTCTGATATGAAACAATCCCTTGGTGTTGGTGATGTGTTGATTAATTATCCCAAACCGTTCCTTTTGAAAGGTGGGAAGCGTGTCTCTTGGCCTCCTTCTCCATTTCAAGGGAGCCGACCTCTCAGGTTTCCTCAAGAGCATTGTTGTTACCTGTGCTGGAGTGGTGGAGGGAGAAGCGGGTATGTCTGGGCGGTGGTGGGGCCCCGCTGGCCCGTGGGCTCTGGGGGGCTTGTAGGCCTCGGGGCAAGCAGGGCTGCATGACTTTCTAGGCTGACCCACGGAGATAGGTCTGCAGCCCCTCCGTGTGCCCCAGGCAGGGGGTCCAGTGGGGGAGGGACGTGTGCAGGTGAGGATGGAGCAGTAGTGGCATTTGTCTCTAGTCTCTGGACCCTTTGGTCAGGACATCGTGGTGACTCACTGAGCAATCTCTCCCCATGGCCACCCCCGAGGGGCCACCTCTCACTTTCTCCCACCCTCTTCTGTGTTTGAAGCCTCCCAGCAGCCTCTGAGAAGCGTGCCAAGGCCAGGCAGCAGAGGACACAAGGCCTGACCTGAGACATTCCACAGGGCTGCAGCCAGGGAAGGGCTTGTGGGCTCTGTCGGGTGTGTGTGGGTGACACTGTGTGTGCTGAGGGGTGGGGAGAGGGCCCCTCACAAAGCCATGGGTGTGTATGTGTTTATGGGTGTGTGTGTGTATGAATGTGTGTGTATGGCTGTGCATGTGGGTGTGTGTGTATGTACGTATGTGCATTGTGGAAATGGAGCAATGGTGAGGAGCTTTCCTGCTGGGGTTTCCTTTTAAGTTCCTGGTCTCAGTCTTTGCTCACAAGGGCCTAAAATGCCTCCTCCTGTCCCCTTACTGTCCTGTCACACCTTCCTTGCCTTTTAGGGTGGTCTCCAGGCCTTTCACCTCCAGGAAGTCTACCTGGATTTCCCAGCCAGCCCTCTGGGGCCTCTCGGTCATTTCCCCATCTTGCTGCCCCAAACAGTTACTCCTGTCTAAGCAAGTCAATCCAGTTTCTCCGATGGGAGCACGTGAGAGCAGGGCTGGTCCTCGCCATCCTGGTCGCTCCTCGGTGCCCAGCTCCACAGTGCTGTTCCATCTCTGTTCCGTTACCTCTCCTGCTGGTCTCTCTGCCCTGCTCCCTCCCTCAGCCCTGGGCTCTTCGTGTCATGCCTTCCCTGTCACTCCTGCCACTGTCTGTGTGTCTCTCTGTGTGCCTGTCTTTCCTGCCTCATTACAAAAAATATTTGAGGGGCCCACAGGGAATATAATTAAACTTAATTAATGATACCTATGAGGTATAAACAAATTATAATGTAAAAATAAAACAGTAAAAGGTCAATACTGGGGAAACCATACATTAAAAGAATCATGATGGATGGGGCTGACCTGGTTGTATAGCAGTTAAGTTCACGTGCTCCACTTGGGCAGCCCAGGGTCTGAGGGCTCAGATCCTGGGCACAGACCTACCACTACTCATCAAGCCATGCTGTGGTGGCATCCCACATACAAAATAGAGGAAGATGGGCACAGATGTTAGCTCGGGGACAATCTTCCTCACCAAAAAAAAAAAAAAAAAAAAGAGTCAAGATGGCAGGTGTGGGGGTTTAGAATGCCAAATAAGATCCTATTACAGTTTCTGTTAGCAGTATTGATTGTTGAGTGTGCTTTTAGCTGGCCTCTGAAATTTATGTGCATTGCATCATTTAATCCTCTCAATAGCAACCCTAAAGATGAGGACTCTCATACCTCCATTTTATAGATGAGAGCACTGGGCTCAGAGAGGTTCAGAGTCTTGCCCGAGGTCACACAGCCAGCACATGACAGAGCAGGGATTTGAGCTGAGGTGCTGTCTGGCCTCAGACAAGCCCATCTGCACCTGGTACCAAGGAGTAGCAGGCTCAGCCTGGGGAGGAGGGGGACCTCACGGAGGCAGCAGCGAGCAGGGGGCAGGCTTTGGGGAGCAGGGTGCTGAGAAGGGTGGAGAGGAATGTGGGAGGAGGGTAACCCTGACCGACCCAGGAATGTCAGGAGGTGGATGAAGAGTGATGGGGGACATAAGGGAGGCCAGGGGGCAAGTCCGGGCAGTCAAATCTAGGTTCCAGAAGGAGGGAGCAGGGAGAGCAAGCAGATGCAGCCAGAGGGTCCTTGGAGGTGAGATCCCACCTGGCAGGGTGGCCCAGGCAGCCCTGGCTGCAGGAAGCTGAGCCCCTTCCCCCCGTCACGGCAGGTTGAGGCCTCTTCCAGGAGAGGAAAAACAGCCTTGTCTTGGGGCACACCTGGCTGCCCCACTGGGCGGGCATTGGGTTTCAGGAGCACTCAATAACATGCCCGGGGGCAGTCCCCTGGGGAGGGGCTGTGTACCCCTCTCTGCCTGTATCCAGTCCCCTTTACTGGCCGCCCACCAAAAAACTACTTACTTTCCCGAAAGCAAGGACACAGTACACCTGTGTGGTGTCGGGGGCACTGGGACAAACGGCTGCTGAATTAAGTGGCTGGACTGAACTGAGGATGGAGGGAAGACAGGGGCGGAGGGTGTGGGGGTGTAGAGCCAAGAGCCATTCAGGAGGAAAGAAGAGAAAGTGTCTTGTCTCAAGGGGCACGTTGAAAGGCAAGGTTTACAAGGTAGAAACAGGATCACTTCCGGCCCCCTGTCTGGGCCGTCAGTCTTGGAAACTCTCTTAGTGAGGTGGGTTTAAAAAAAGCTTAGCTGAAATTAACGACTTGGGCAAGAAGGGAAGTGGCTAGGAGATGGAGCTGCCCTTGGCTTGGAGAGAAAGGGTTCAGACCCTGATGATGAAATCATGGCCTGTCTTAATGGGCCTCACTCACGCCAGCTCTTCAGAAAGAAGTGTCTGCAGAACCCGCTTTATCTAACACTAGAAAGCCAGCTTTCTACCACGGTTCAAAGTGTCTGGTTAAAGTGACCATGCACTTAGCAGCTGTGTGACCTGGGGCAAATTTCTTGGCCTCAGTTTCTTCATCCATAAATGAGGGCAGTAATAAAACTACACCATGGAATTGCCATTGTAAATTAAGTAAGCCTGGCATGCAGGAAGAGCCCAATAAATGCTAGCCACTGTTATATTATTTCTGCAGTTTGGGGAGCAAACGGCTCCCACTGAATTCTCAAGAGTTCAACTTTCTCTTGACTGTGCCCTGCTGTAAGAAAGACTCAATTTATGCAGTAAGATGAGCCCTAGGCTAGAACCAGGAGACCCTTATTCCTGTTCCAGCTGTTTCTCTGGTGGCTGTGTGACTTTGGGCAAGTCCCTTTCCCTCTCTGGGCTTCTGTTTTCTCACTGGGGCAGTGAAGGAGTTGGACCAGAAGACTTCTCAGCCGGATAGGTCTGTGATATTCCTTGAACATCTCATGTAGAGTGGCTCCAGGAGGGGCCTCCGATCAGTCCTCAGAGAGAGGCCTGGCAGGAGGGATGCTGAGTTATAAGGAACGATTCCAACGGGAAAGGTGATTGGGAAATCTTTCCTCTTAGTGTAGCTCACCCAGACCCCTGGTGAGTCTTCCTGTACCTGGCATGCTTTGTCAGAGCTGGGTGGAGATGCCCTGTAACCATGCCCTGAACATGCTTATACCTGTGCACACACAGAGCACACTCCCCGTGGGCATGGGAGCCCCTGTGCCCATGCACACACGTAACACACACACACTCACGGAGCTGCTTCCATGGTCCACATAGAAACTAGCCCCCTGCCCCCAGCCAGTGTGGGTATCGTTGCTGGTTTCAGAACGCCTGGACCCTGCCAGGGGGTAGCATGGCCAGACTTAGCAGACAAAAATACCAGATGCCCAGGTAAATTAGAAAAGAGCTTTAACGGCTGAAGTTTTGTCATTTATGGACAGAAACTGAATACTGGACATTTAGTATGTCCTGCCGGCCCATCCAGGACGCAGGACACAGTCAGCAAACACAGGCCATGTTCCATGTACAGGGGCCTGGTAGCCCTATCCTGGAGGCCCCCGAGGCTGAGATGAATCAGACTGAACACTGTGGAGAGCTTCCTGCCCGGAGACAAGCAGTTCATCTGGAATGCTCTCAGGCTGGGGGTTTGGCGAAAGAGAGAAAATAAAGGAAAAGGTCCTTGGGGCTTTGTTGGGGGAGGGGCCCGGCTGCATCGTCTTCAGGGAGCTGATCCGCCTCCCTCCCGCAGGGACCAGCACCCAGCCGCCAGCTCACCCCTCCATCGCCTGTTGTTGCGGGAGCAGCCGGGTGGGAGTTGCTGCTCTTCCAGGACGGAGCTGACTCAGGGAAACACCCCCTTGTCAGGAAGAAGTGCGAGTGGGCAGGACCCGGCTCAGACCCGGCTCAGACCCTGCTCCGACCCCCATCAGGTGCCTAAGTTAGGAACAGCCCTCTTTCTAATTCTTTGCTCACCAGCCCTCCGAGTGGCCAGGGACCCTCCTCACTTTGTAGATGAGCAAATGGACATTCTGCCTGGGCCTCTAAGAGATTTGCCGTGGAAGGGGAAAGAGGCCGCCAGCTCCTAGCTGAGCCCGAGTTGGACTGGCCTCTCCTGACTTGTGTGGCTTCAGCTGCCCCAGAATGGGTGGGGCTGCAGTTGGTGGGCATCCCTGTGCATAGGGGACCAACCAAGCTGTGTGGCAAAGCTGAGGCTTAGGGAGGGAGCGTTGGCCAACCCATCTTCTCCCATCCCCTTTACCTTCCCAGATCAGATCAGAGAGGGGCAGATCTCATCCCAGACACCTCAGAGGACTGACCTGCCTCAACACAGGGCGTGGGGAAGGACACGGCTCGGGGCCTGCAGGCTCGGGTGCAAATTCTTGCTTTGTCCCTTTCCTTGGACAAGTCTTGGCTCTCTGCTCCTCGTCTGTAACTTGGGAATAATAGCACCTGACAGGGTCGTTGTGGGATTGAGTTAATGCAGGTCAAGTACTTGGCCCAGTGCGCAGCACATAGTAGGGCGTCGGGAGAGGATCGTCACTGCTTTATTAGCGTGTATCAAAGTGGTGCTGTAACTCCATCTTCCCACACACATTTATAGAGCAGCTTCATCGAACCAGGCACTGTGCTAGGGACCATGGGGTCCTCAGGGCGACTACTGAGTGCTTCTTGTCCCCTAGGAGCTGCTGACAGTCTGGGTGAGGATCTAAAGAAGCCATATACAACAAATTTAGTGAGCAAGGCAAGCTGGTGGGAAGAGGAAGTCATGGAACTTGGTTTTAAAGCATAGGATGACTTTGAAGGGAAAGGCTGTGGTGGTTAGGGAAGGCTTCCTGGAGAAGGTGAGGTTCAGGCTCTGGTCTCGTCCACTGTGTCCTGTTCAGTGCCCTGAGCTTGTAACAAGGCCTCACTGAGGCATGCTCTTGGTGAGTGGCCCTGGCCATGTGCCCAGGGTCTGGACAGAGGCTCCTGGGAGGAAGAAGAGAGGGGCAAGTGTCCATGGCTAGGCTGGAGTTTGGGAGGGCTGGGAAGACCTCAGCTCTTCACCTGCTCCAGGACCTCAGGCCCAGAGAAAAGACAGGTCAGACCCAGGTGTTTGACGCCTTGTGGGCCTGGCTGGGAGGCTGCTCTGCTGAGGGGTGGATAGCCAGCCCCTCCGACTAGGTGCCCACTGTGGGCTTTGTCCTACTGCACAGGCATGGGAAGACCCTCTCCTCGTCTCAGGGATTCCATCTGGTTTTTATTTTCATGTGTAGCAGTGACGAATGTTACCACAAAACCCGAAAAAGGCAAGAGAAACATACCTCCTCCCAGAATGGGAAGTTTCATCGCTTCGTGTCCACACTGCCTGGCTGATGGAATTTGACATTCTGAGCTCGTTAGCACTCAGAACTAGAGTCCCTTACAGCAGCAGCTTGCCATGGGGAGGTCACAGAGGGGCTTTCACTTTGGCGTCAGTGAGAGTTTGGCTTCCAGGGAGAAGCTGTCCAGCGGGACTGACCCCCCATCCCGAGGCTTCTCCTTCTGCTCAGCTGAGGCCCAGCCAGGCTGTGCATCCCCTTCTCGAGGGAGGAGGGCCTTCCTGGGTCCCGGAGGGCAGTCATGGACCCTCCTTCCCCTTTCATCTCCCAGGTTAAGACTCCGGATTGTCAGAGTTGGATGAGATGCCAGCAAGTCCTACTCCAGAAATCTGCAGGTGGGGAAACTGAGGCCCAGGGAGTAGAGGGATTTGCTCAAAGTCACTCAGCGTGTCGGGAGAGCAGTTGCCAATAAGAGCGTGGGCCCTGAAAGCAGAAAGATGAGGCTGCGAGCCTCGTGCTGCCCTTCACTGGCTGCGTGACCTTGGACAGCAAATGCCCTCAACTCGTAGGACTGCAGAGGGGACTGAGAGAACATGTCTAAAGTGCCCAGCACTGCCTGGCACAGACTGAAGGCTCACCACATGCTAGTTATTGCTGTTCTTCTTGATGTGGTTATTGTCCTTAAGCCCAGAACTCTGTATTTGCAGCATGGCCTGTTAATTCACTGGAAGGACTTTTCTCTGCCTTGGTGATCTGCCCAGCAAAAGTCTAACAGCCTATCTGTGCTAGCTTTGTCCTGTGGCCTGGAGCTAAATCATAGAGGCCTCCCGAGACCGGGCCACAGGCAGGCAGAGCTTTAGTAGGAGAGAAAATGCTCCCTGTGGGCAGCGGCACATGTCATTATTGTCATCACCCGGCCTAGCTGGGTTCCAGAATACTCCTACTGAATGAATGAAGGATGGAAGGTTTGCCTGTTGATTTCTCCAGACCCGGGCCACCTTTGGAGCTTGCCTCTAAGGCAGAAAGCATGAATTTTGGAGCCAGCTGGCCTGTTTCTTCATCTGCAGAAGGGGTCATGTTTGTCCTGAAGGACGCAGTGGGAGGGTGTGTGCAGAGCATTTGGCACAAGGCAGGTGATTCTGCAACAGAAGCTGCTACTGGGGCTCATCCCCTCTCCACCAGCACAGGCACGCACCTCCTTCTACCCCGTTCCTCCAGCCCTTTGGACAGGCGGAACACGCATTCCTACTCCCACTGTGCAGCAGAGGAAACTAAGGCCCCGAGAAGGTAAGTGACTTGCCCAAGTAACCATCAGCAAAGCCAGGGCCTCAGGCCAAACCTCTGGGCTGCCCGGCCATCCTCCTGCTCGTACGGGGCTTCCGGTTCGGCAGGCTGACAAAAACAGGGCTGAAAGGAAGCAAGTCAGCAGTTTCTCAGCCCTTCTCTTCTCCTGCCCTGGGTGATCCGTTGCGTTTTCCTCTTCCAAGGCAGAAGCAGCCCTTCGGGTGAGAGTGTATTGGGTTTCCACCCACTAGATCTGGCTCTAGCTTTTAGCAGGGCTCCAGGAAAAACGGAAGGGGTCCTGGACCACAGGATGGGCGACGTGAGCAGGGGCCTGTGACCCCAGGCCGGGGGTCCTGTTTAGGCCGGCTTGCAGGTAAGATGTGCAGGATTTGCTCCCTGAGCGCCTCTCACGCAGCCCCTGCCACCTGGCCCAGCGTCCTGGTGATTAGGACTTAATGAGCTGGCTGCAGGGAGCTCAGCGGCTGGGGCCGTTCCTCCAGGCCCGCGGAATGCACCTCCACCCCAGTTGGGCCTCTGAGTTTTGTGTTTCAAGCCAACCTGCTCCTTGTATATCTATGTGGAACCAGCAAGCCCCCCAGAGCATTTTATCGGGTTATTCTGAATTAGGAGTTTTAACAGCCTGCAGTGCAAATGTAGAAGTCTTTAAGGAGAGAGAATAAATGAAGTTGGCCTGGGGGGAGTGCGCAGGGGAGGAAGGAGGAAATCCCAGGCTGAGTTTTGGAATAGCGCTTGATTATGTTGGTGACAGCAGGCTGCATCTTCCAGGACAGGAGTCCCCCTGTGGTTTACAAAACACTTTGCCACACGTAATTCTATTTAAACCACCCAACCACCCTGAGAGATAGCGAAGGTTTGTTTGCTTTATTATCTTGATTTTACAGATGGTGAATCTGGAGCTCAGAGAGGTGCTGAGACTTGCTCAAGATCACACAGCAAAGAACAGGCAGGGCTGGGATTCCGGGCCAAGGCTGGTGTCTCTTCCTGACACGACAGTATTACCCCAAAGTCTTTGTTTTCCATTCTCAAGTTCAACATCAGTGGTGGAGCTGTAGCGGGGGCTGCCGAAGCTCCGCCCAGATCCACAGGGCCCCTTTATCCTCTTGGTGTGACCACTGCCCGCTTCTGTGCGCTTTGCTTCCAATGGCCCTCGCCTGCAACCTTCTTCAGGAGGCGACCCTTGGGCCCTTGGAGCCATTGGCCCAGACACAGGGCTGACCGTGCCTGTGTTCACTGGGGTCCATCGCCAATGGCTGACGGGAACCAGAGCATTAAGCCCAGCTCCCTCACCTCGAGGCAGGACAAACTCTGAGTTGTGATTTACCCTCCAGAGCTCCTCGTGCGCTCAGGCTGGTCCTAGGACTTCGCCTGGGATGGGATGGCACCTTGCTTGGTTTCTCTCTCTTCCCTGTCCTGCTCCACCCACTCCCTCCCTCCAGTCTCCCCTGGGAGCACTTCCTTAATACATCCATTATAAATAAATTCTCACTTCAACGTCTGCTTCTGAATGTGACCTAAGACAGGCGCTGACCAAGGGCTCCAGCATCAAGATTGCAAAAAGAGACGGGATCAGAGAGGGAGGGGACGCTCCTTTGCTAAAATCTGACCTTCGAGGGGAGCCCTTAGTGAAGCTGTGGCCAGCCACGGAGGTGGGGAAGAAGTCATCTGAGAATGTGCTGGAATCTATTTGCAAATGAGCTGTGATCTTAAAGGACTGAGGTCTCGTCCTCTCCTCTGAATGACAGAAGTGGGAGCTTGGGGAGTGAGTCCTGGCTCTGGCCAGGGGCACAAACCTGCTGCGTGCTGCCTTGGATCTGAGACAGAGGTTAGCATGCAGGACATCTGCTAGAGGTAGATTCTTAGGAACAAAACCTACAAAGGAGTGAGGAAAGCAGGATTGGGCTGAGAGAGATGGGATTGCGATGCAATTGTATCAGAGCTCCCAGGGGATCCCACGGAGACCTCTGGGGCTGGGAGGGCCCTGAGAGACGTCCTCAATCAAGGCCAGGGGCTGGGGTCTCATACTCCTGCCAGGACTCCAGATGAGGACAAGTTCTGGAGAAGGGCTCAGCTGTGAGGGCTCTCAGCTGCAGAGCAGAGCAGACACTTGTTGACTGACCGTTGACCTGTTCCCACCTGGCGTTTTCTTGTCACTGTTTCGTCCGATCTTTGAGGAGAGAAGTTGTAGAAAGGAAACCTGTCTGCTTTCAGTTTCATTTAAGTCCACGTAGATTTCCTGAGGACTTCCTGTGTGCTGAGCCTTTATAGGCCCTGTGGAGGACCGAGAGATGAAGAAGTCAGGGTCCTCACGGAACTTCAGTCCAGCTGGAGAGACACAGCTTTGCCTATGACAAGTGGAAGGACAGCTCAGAGGAGCTTTTGTCATAATGGTGAGTATTTATTAAGCAGTTACTGTGTGCCAGGAACTAGGCTAAGTGCTTTATAAGCATTAGCTCGTTTATCCTCTCCTAACAATTCTTGATGGCTAGAGGGTCTTTTAGCCTCATTTCACGGATAGATTCACTGAGTTTCCCATGAATAGCTGGTAAGTGGTCAAATTGGGATTTTTAGCTTGAGACTTCTGACTCTAAAGCCTGAGCTCTGAAGAATCACCTTCTACTGTCTATGTAGGAACTGAGAGGATGCTGGAGTTCCCTGTAGAGTAAGGTAAAGACTATCAGGGAAGACAGCCTGGAAGCGCTGGCACTGAGTCTGGTACTGGAGCATGTGTGTCGAGGGGGTGGGTTTTGCCCCAGTGCACATAGAGAGAAGGCAATCTCTCACTGGATAAGTGGTTTACAAAATGCTCTCTCCTTCTAGAAGTCTTCCTAGATTAATCAGTGGAAGTTTAATGATACCCTCACACCTGAGTGGAGAGAGAACTTTCTTGTCTGTCCCCTTTAGCTTTTGCAGTGGCCTTCTTCAGATCCCATCCTGTCTCTGCTGTCACCCAGTGATGCACTGGTAAGTGTTAACAACTTGCTCTCTGAACAACAACAACAACAACAAAAAGCACCTGACTTGTAGTGTTTGCCAATTTCCATGGTGTAACTATCTCTACTATGGCGCATTCATGCTACTAACGTGATGTTGCTGAAGGCAGAGTTGGGAAGAAATGCACAGTTGGCTCTTGTAAGCCAGTGTGGCTGGCTCCTGCAGACCACTGCAAGTCCGTTAGCTTTGGTGTCTCCCATACCTCTGTTGCCAGAGCTGGATTCTAAGGGCCAGATCTTGACTTTTACCGTGTCCAGGAAGAGAAAGGATTCCCTGGGTCCATTTGGCCATGGCGCCACGGGCGTCATACTGACAAGCTGAGGACATGGATTTCATCGTGAAAGTCAGCTGTTTCCACAGAGTCACTATCTCCCACCCCCGGCCCTACAGCATCACCCTGCCCACCCACCTTCCTCTGTGTCGGATGCTTCCAGGTCTGGGGTCTGCACACGGCCCACGCCTGCTCTGATGTCATGATTCCCCCTCACGCGTGGAGAGCATTTCATAGTTTGCAAAGCACTTTTCACAGCCGTCTTCTCTCATAATCCTCCCAACAAGCCCCGAGATTGGCTGCGCGGGTGTGATTACCATCGCTTTATGGTTGAATAACTCAAGGCTTGGGGAGGTTTAACGACTTGCTCAAGGCCACACTGACTGGTAAGTGGTGGCAGAGCAGGACCTAAATCCCATGCCCTCTGTAGCCCAGTCAAGTATATTTTCGTCTGTTTTGGACGGATTGAGCATCATGGATCTCCCAAAGTGCCTGCTAAATCGAAAGCTGGGTTAAAAACCATATGCCTGGATTTATCCTTTTAATTTAGAAATATTAACCTTAAAAGTTCTGCCAACTTATATCCAATTTTTTTTTAACATCGTTCCCCTTTTGGTCTTGGTAGGTGAAAACCAGGAGATTTGGGGAGGGGAAATGATACTATTCACAGGTGATTCCACCCCTCCCTGACCTGTCCATTCTCTCCCCAGCCTCCCCCAAACCCAAAAGCTGTGACAGCCCAGGTGACCACGGAGAGGTAGGCAGAGCTAATATTTCAGTCCAAGGTGTTTCAGGTCAAGAGCTTCTTTAGTCGAGATGACAAAGGTATTTATTACAGGAAATCCCTGGCCAGAACAGCCTCTGCTTCGCAAAGGGACAGCAATAAAGGCAGACTTTTGCCCGGAGCACCGGACTTCTGAGGCTGGTCTGCACGGATCTGACTGAGGTGGCATTAACATTCCTGCCGGAGATGGAATCTGCTCTTCTGATTAGGACTTTGTGAACATTACACACCCGCGCTCCAGCCGGGGAGATTTCTATCTGTGACTTTGCTTATGATCTGCTGTGCCCTCAACTCCGGGGATGTAACAGCTGCAATGTTTGACTGGACGTTCAGAAAAGATAAACCTGCCGTCCGTGGGTTTACACACCCACTCACCTGCACACCCACACCACACTCTGTGAAGTCTCGCCTTTGTTTTCTTCCAGTGCAGTGTTAAATGTGGGTGAATGTTTCCCAAACCTGCCTGATGGTGAATTTGCCAGAAAACACAGATTCTCAGGTCCCCTCCCAATCTGATTCAGCAGGTTGGAAGAGGGGTTGTATTAAGAAGTTATAGTTTTAACAAGACCACAGGAAATTCCTATGATTGGAGGAGTATGATTGGATAAATTCAGCAGGGGTGGCCCAGTGCTTCTCAAACCACAGCAGGTGCCCGGAACAGCTGGGCGGCTTGTTAAAAACAGAGCTGACCTTCTTATCTGGGCCTGAGAAGTTACATTTCTGACACACTCCCAGGTGATGCAGATGCTGCTGGCGTGGAGACGACACTTTGAGAGCCACTGGTGGAGACAGACGTAAACTGCTCAGCCTCGGTTTCACCATCTGTCACGTGGGGTTCATCAAAATTTCTACCTCCTGGGTGTCGTTATGAGGATTAACTGAGTTAATACTTGTAAAGAACTTCCAGCAGTGTCTGGCACATGGTAAATTAGTATTCCGTGTTTGTTAAATAGACGAACTAAAATGCCAGCCTAGGTTATAGGTAACTTTTCATTCATACACTCAGTGAATACATAATGATACCACCCTGTGCTGGAACTGTCTTGTAAGTAGGGAGCACGCGGTGGTGCAGGAGGCAGATAGAGTCCCTTCTCATTCTGTGGTCAAGAACGGTGGATTTTCTGGTTATGGCTGATGCGTTCTTCCAGCATGTCATTCTTGGAAGCCCATGTATCTCCCAAGACCTTAAAAGCCCAATGATATGATCAACATCAAGACCCTGTCCTGCTGTGCTTGCACGCTGGACTTAGCCTTCAAGGCACCCATCCTGATTCTTAACCGCACATCTGTTCGTGCAATGGTTTCACAGCTGCTTCCTCGTGGATGGCACGGTTGGTAAGGCCAGGCTCTATCTCTGCGGCTCGTCCCTGCTGAGTCCCCAGCACATCGTGCTGCGTCTGGCACATCATAGCTGCTCAATGAATTTGTTGAATGAGTGGATGGTGGTTGGATGGACAGACAGATGGACAGACAGACAGTTGGAGCCTGGTCACTCACCGGCCTCTCCCAGGTGACCAAGCAGTTTCCTGTCAGGCTTCCCACCTCCATCCTTGGCCCCTTCAATCCATTTTCCCCACTGCAGCTGCAGAGATGGTTCTAAAACCCAGGTCTGATCCTCTTCCATGGCTCTCTCTTTTAATAATTTTCTTCTATGGACCACGTGTAAATCAAACTCCATAACTTATACATTAATTCATGTCTCCATTTACAAGTAATCAAAGTCATGTGCCTGCCAATCGAATTGTTGGTTACCAGGAGATAAGAAGTGCTAATAAAATTTCAACTCAAAGCAAAGAAACTTGATGTCTTACTGAACTATGCAGCTTTATCCTGGGTAAATGTACGGTTCCCCCTAAGCTTCTAGAATCGCTGAAAATAGCTCATCGATCCCCTCTCCCCATAGCTGCTACTTGGACTCTCAGGGGTCAGGACGCCTGATGGGGAAACCACATGATTAGGGGGAAAACGCAAACTTCCTGGCCTGGAGTATAAAGCCCACATGCTTGCCCGATCTTTCCTTTTGAGTTTCGTCTCTTTGCTACTTCCAGCTGGTTGGCTGCTCATGGGCATCTCCTTGACCAGGTGGGAGCTCCTGGCCGGAGTCTAGTCCAGTACAGCACACGCTCCAAAGCTGTGGATGAATGAACAGCTCTGCCTTGTGTACAACAGATTTACTTTGAAGTTATCTTTTCAGATTCTTTTTTGCTTATACTCATAATCTGAGTTTTTCAAATTTTAATGCCCAGCAGGCCTTTATGAAGACTGTCTGTCTAATTTCTCCATCTAGGTATTTGTCTAGATATAATAGGGTGCTAAAATGTTACCCCCAGGAGGTTATAAAAGGATTGAAATAAAGAGGCCAGGCAGAGGATTTCTTTGAAGGGAGTGGTTGGAATGTGGTACGTTTCCCCATTTCACAACCTTTTCTGCCCTAGTCTCTTCCCATCGCTTCCCCAGGAGGTGGTATTTCCTCCTCACTTCAAGCCAAGGGAGACAGCCTCAGGGGGGCCACTCAGAAAGCTTGGCATATGTCCCCTAGGACTGGGGGCCTGGTTGCACGAGTGTTCCCATGAGACAAGGGGATCTGCAGTTGGCCAGTGGGGCCATGTGACCCCAACTGGGAACGTCTGAGTGGGGGGACCTTTGAAAGCCCAGGGCGTGGGGTGTCCCGAGTAGCAGGAGAAGTTTCAGACAAACCCAGAAAAAGCACCCTCCCCCTCAAGAGAAAGAGTGAGGTTTGAACGTCCACAGCAGCCAGCAGCCTGGGATTACATGGCAACAAGGGAATTACAAGGGAACAAGCCCTCTTCTTCCTCCTCTCCTCCAAACCAGGTGGGCTGGCGGGGGGTGGGGGAGGAGGGGAGGAGAAGCACAAGGCCAGGAAGTGGAGAGGCCTCCTCATCACTGCCCACGGCGGGCCTCCCTGGCTAAAGCCGGCCAGAGCTGGGGAGGCCCCTCCGTGGGGCGAGGGGAGAGGGAGGGATTATAACCCTGGGCCTGACATTTTAATTACTGAAGTGAGGCTGTGCTTGGGACTGAAATTGACCGCAGGACTGTTCATTATCTCAGAATGGCCAGAACAGCCGTGGGACCTGCCTGAGATTTTATCCCCAGGGCAAGAACGCCCTGCAGAGCTGTTCTGAAGGGACAGTTGGGCGCGAGGGGGGAGGATGGAGAAAGTCGTTCAATATAATGGTCACACAACCACATTTCTAGAGACCTATGAAAGCATATTTACATAAATATGCAAATATAACAGTTTATATCAATATATGTACATATGATATAGCCATATGTATAATACGTGTATCCATATACACAGACTGCTGTTTTTGAGAATCCCTTACCAAAGGTGTGCTAGGCCAGGCATTTTTATATATATTAGCTTTAATCCTCAAATAAGATAGATATCATTCCTATACAACAGGTGATAAGACTGAGGATCAAGGACATGAAATCTTTTATCCCAAGATCACGTAGCAGGTGGCAGAACTACTATTCGAATGCAGATCCCCTCTCATCCAGACTGTACCTGCGGCTCCCCTGCTAGGTGCCAGCCCTGAGTTGAGCCTGTCCCCACCGCCCAGGTCTTTCCCATGGCCTTATTCGGCTTGGAGGTCTGTCAATTCCTGCGTCTCTATACAGAGATTTTTCTCTCTCTGCATAGATAGGTTGTGATTAATCCACAGGCTGCTGGTCCAGGCTAAAGGATTCCCCCTCCCTTTTAGCTTGGTCACGTCTCATGTGGCTTCTTCTGAACAACACGAAGTCACATGGCGAAGGCAGATGAGGAAGGTGAATGAGCTGTTGAAGCCTTGGGGTAGGCAAGGTGGACGCAGCACAGAGCCTGAGCTCACAGCCTGATTATTTGGTAAAATGAGCCCCCTTGCCCTGGTTGAATTTCATGGGCAAGTGCATCTCCCTCCTTCCCCTTCCAGGGCCCCCCTCATCCCCAAATGCTGTGGCCAAGAGAAGTCCTTTGTCCCTGGAACAGTCACCATCTGTGACCACACATAGGCCACACGTGGCCATTCATCCCATCTCATTTGACACTGTTTTAGGAGCCTAAATCTGGTCTCCCTAAAGCAGGCTGTAATCCCTTGGTGCTGTCCTGGGCAGAGGTGGGGCAGAGCTGGGGCCATGGGTGTGCGACCTGTGCACTTGGTTTAATGCTCTGCTGGTGTTGTCTTGACATTCTTTGAACAAGTTACCCTGCGATTTCATTTTCCCCCGGGCTCTGCAAATTGTGTAGCCAATTCTGGTGGGGGGCACCTTTGTCTGACAAACCCAAGCGTCCTCTACAGAGCTCAGCACCATGCAAATTCAGCCCAAACCACATGGTGTGTGAAATTGTTAAGCAAACAGCAACAGGTCTGAGCTGTGTGTGGTCGGTTTGAGGGTGCCGTGGGAAGGGTGGAGAGGTGTGTGTGTGTGACAGAGGAAGGGACCTGGTGTCCAGGGTTCTGCCCCATGGCAAGAAAAAATCCTCTATCAACTGGAATCTCAGTCAGGAAGTTACTCTTCTCAGCTAAAGGAAAGGGATAAAATACTCCCCCCATTGCTGCACTAGAGACGAACTCCAGAAACAAATACGCAGAACCACGCATCTGGCCATAAAACCTTGAAAACAGAGAGAAGCCATCCCCTTGGGTCATAAGGAATTAGCAGGAGGTATTTTACTAAAAAGATCAGAGGGATGCAAAGCTTCCTCCGCAAAGCAATTGATAGAGAGCCTACACTTACAGTGGACTCTGAAGAAGCACATACACAACGACAATTAATGTTCTGCAAGTCCCAAGGGTTCTGTGTACCGGGTGACCAACTGTCCGTACGCAGTCAGGGGCTGACCAGGAACAAACAGAAACCACGTCAAGTATTTATAACAGAGGGAATGTAATACAGGGGATTTATTACACAGGTGATATGGAGGAGCCCAGAAGACAGACAGGGTTCAGTGAAGTAGCTCAGACATTCGTCAGAGCAGGAAGCCACTCCCACCTGCAGCTGGAGAAGCAAACAGAAGGGTCGGTGTTACTGGAGCCCAGTGTGATCTGGAATCAGGCAGGCCTGTTCAGAAAGCCAGAGCCATGAGAAGCTGCTGCTAGAGAAGACGTCCCAGGCAGAGGGGCGGGAGGAGAAATACCCTGGCTTCTTCCTTTTCCCCCGCCCTCCAATCTCTCACCAGTGCTTCCCACTGGCTGACACAGGAGTCTGGGACATGCAGCCTGTTGGATGATCCCCTCTGTGATGCAGAGCAGCTCCATCTTCTTCTCCTGTGAAGTGTCTGTTCACATCTTTTGCCTGTGTGTTTTTCTCATGGGGTTGTCTGTCTTCTTACTGAGTTGTAAAAGTTCTTTTTTCTGGATGCATATCCTTTGTGATATATATATATATATATATATATAGTGGATTTTTTCTTATGGTCTGTTGCTTCCCTATTCTTTTTCTTCATAGTGTTCTTTGAAGAGCAGAAGTTTTAATTTTGACGGAATCCTTCCTTCTAGGAATTTTATAATTTCAGCTTTTATGTCCAGGCCTATGATCCCTTTTAAGCTTATTTTTGGTGTATAGTGTGAGCTCTAGGTCAAGATTCATTTTTTCCTGTACTGATATCCACTTATTCCAACACCATTTCTTGAAAAGATTATTCTTTCCTTCATAGAATCAGCTTGGTGCCTTTGTGAAAATCAATTGACCATTATGTGTAGTTCTATTTCTGGACTCCGTATATCTATTCTTACTCTAATACCACTCTATCTTAATTGCTGTCGTTTTTTAGTAAGTCTTGAAATGAGGTAATGCAATTCCTCCAACTTTACTCTCCATGTTCAAATTTCGTTGACTATTCTAAGTCTTTTGCATTTCCGTATACATTTTAATCATCAGCATGTCAATTTCTACAAATAAGCCTGTTGGGAGTTTTATAGAGATTGTATTAAACCTATAGATTAATTTGAGATGAAGTAACGTTATCACAATATTGAGTCTTTCAACCTGTGAACATGGTATATTCTTCCATTTATTTAGTTTCTTTCAAAAGTTATTAATTTCTTTTGGCAATGTTTTGTAGGTTTCAGTGTAGAGGTCTTACAAATCCTAAAGCTTTGTTCCAAAGTATTCTATGTTTTTATTGACACTTTTGTAAATGAAATTGATTTTTAAATTTAATTTTCTAAGTGTTTCCTACTAATACAATTGATTTTTGTATATTAGCCTTGTTTCTTGTGACCTTGCCAGATGATTTGCTAGTTTTCATAGTTGTTTTATAGATTCATTCAGATTTTCTACCCAGGCAACAATGTTATCTGCAAATAGAGACTGTTTCACTTCTTCCTTTCTTAAGCCTTTCTTTTTTTTTTTTTATTGCTTTTTATTGCTTTATTGCTGGTTAGGATCTCTAGTACAATATTGATTAGAATTGGCAAGAGAGAGCATTTTGCTTTTTCCTTGATCTTCAGAAAATACTTCTTTTATTTTTCTTGATCTCTCTGTCACCGTTTAGTGTGATGTTAGCTGTAAGATTTTCATGGATACCATTTATTAGGTTGAGGATGTTCCCCTCTAGTCCTAGTTTGCTGAGCATTTCTTTCTTTCTTTCTTTTTTTTTTTAATCATAAATTTGTGTTGAATTTTGTCAGATGCTTTTTTCTGCCTCCATGAGATAATTATGTAATTTTTCTCTTTTATTCTGTTAATGTGGTGAATTCCATTGATTTTAAAATTTTAAACCAACCTTTCGATTCTACTTGGTTGTACTGTATTACCCTTTTAAAATGATGGATTTTATTTGTTAATATTTATGAAGAATTTTTATGTCTATGTTCATCAGAGATATTAGTCTGTGTTCTATTCTTTTTTTTTTCTTTCTGCTTTTTATCTGCAAATCCCCCCAGTACATAGTTGTATATTTTAGTTATGGGTCCTTCTAGTTGTGGCATGTGGGATACCGCCTGATGAGTGGTGCCATGTCTGAGCCCAGGATCCAAACCAGTGAAAGCTTGGGCTGCCTAGGTAGAGCCCGAGAACTTAACCACTTGGCCACAGGCTGGCCCCTGTGTTCTATTCTTTTAATGTCCTTGTCTGGCTTTGTTATCAGATAACATTTGCTTCATAGAATGAGCTGGTAAGTGTTCCTTCCTTCTCAATTTTCTGAAAGAGTTTGTGTAAGATTGATGTTAGTTATTTCTTAAATGTTTGTTAGGATTTACCAATGAAGTAATCCTGGTCTGCAGTTTTCTTTAGGAGATTCTTTTCTTATCATGAATTCAATTTCTTTAATTGATATAGAAATCAAATTTTCTCTTTATTTTTGCATTAGGTCTGGTAATTTTTGTCTTTCCGGGAATTTTTCCATTTCATGTAAGTTGTTGAATTTATAGGCATAAAGCTGTGTATAAAATTCTCTTACGTGTTTTCTTATGATCCTTTTAATGTCTATAGGATCCGTAGTGATGTCCCTTCTTTCATCTGTCTTGGCAATTTGGCTTTTTTTCTCTTGGTTTTCCTTGTTCAATCTAGATAAAATTTTATCAATTTTATTGATCTTTTCCATTAGCCAAGTTTTGATTTCATTGATTTTCTCCATTATTTTTAAATTTTGTATTCCGTTGATTTTCATTCCTATATTTATTTTTTCTTCCTTCTATTAGCTTTGAGTTTAATTAGCTCTTCTTTAATTTGGAAGCTTATAGATAATTTATTTGAAACATTTTTTCCTTTCTAATGTAAATACCAAAGCTATGATTTCTCTTTAAGTTCTGTTTGGCTGCATACTACTGATTTTGATATGTTGTATTTTTATTATCATTCAGTTTGAAATTTTTTTTTGCTTCTTGTGATTTCCTTTTTACCCATGGATTATTTAGAAATGTGTTAATTTCAAATACTTTGGAATTTTCCAAGTGTCTTCTAGTTATTGATTTCTAATTTAACTCTGAGAGAAAATGCTATATAATTTTCAATCATTTGACATTTTTTGAGACGTTTTGATGATCTAGCATATGGTCTGTCTTAGTGAATGTTTCATGTACACTTGAAAAGAATGTGCACTGTGCTGTTGTTGGGTGTGTGTTCTATAAATATCAATTTGTTGTAGTTTGTTGATAAAGTTGTTCAGATATTCTATATCATTACTGATATTCTGCCTGTTCTATTAATTAAGGAGAGAGGAATATTAATTTATTTCTCCTTTCAGTTATGTCAGCTTTTGTTTCACGTAATTTCGAGGTGCATACACGTGTAGTAGTTACGTCTTATTGATGGATTGGCCCTGTAATTATTATGAAATATCCCTCTTTATATGTGGCAACATTCTTTGCCCTGAAGTCAAGTTTGTCTGGTGTTAACCTTGCTACTCTAGCTTTCTTATGGTTGTTATTGTCATGTTCTATCTTTTTCCATGCTTTTAATTTTAATCTATCTGTGTCTTTATATTTAAACTGTGTTTCTTGGACAGAATATAGCTGAGTCTGGATAATTTTTATTTGGTTTGACAGTATTTGCCTTTTAATTGGTGTGATTATTCCATTTAAATTTAATGTTATAATGGTGTGGTGGATTTAAGTCTGTCATCTTACTCTCAGTTTACTCTTTGTCTCATTTATTCTTTTGTTCTTTATTTTTGATTTTTCTTGGATTAGTTGATTCATTTTTAATACTTTATGCTATCTTCTCGATTGGCTTATTAGCTATACTTTTTTCTTTTCTCTTTTTCTTTCTTTTCCTAGTGATTGCTCAAGGGTTTACAAAATGCATCTTTAACTTTATCATAATCTACCTTTAAACAATATTATATCATGTCATATAGTGTATGAATCTTATAAGTATATGCTTCTATCTCCTGTCTTTTGTGCTATATTGCCATATATCTTACTTTTACCTGTGTTATAAACCCCACAATATGGTGTAATTCTTTCCTCTTAGTTAACTATCTTTTTAAAAAATTGAAAATAAGAAAAAAATATGATACGTTGACCCACGTATTTGTCATTTCTGACACTCTTCATTTCTTCATGTGGATCGATCTGAGTTTATGTCTGGCATTAAGTTCCTTCAGCATGAAGGAACTCCTTCATCATTTCATGGTAGTGCAGATCTGCTACCGATACATTTTCATAGACTTTTTGGTTTCTTTTTTGTGTGGGGCATATAAAAATGTCTTTATTTTGTTTCCCATTTTAAAGGCAATTTTTTTTCTGAATGTAGGTTCTTGTTTGACTATCATCTATCTATCTATCCATTCATCGATATCTATCCATCTATCATCTATCTATCTGTCCATTCATCGATATCTATCCATCTATCATCTATCTATCTTACTTTCAGCACTTAAAAGCTGTTATTCTGTTATTTCCTACATTGCATTTTCTTATCAAGGGTCAAAAGTCCTTCTTACTTTGTTCCTTTGTAAGTTTGTTTCTCTGCTTTTGAGATTTTCTCTTTGTTTTTTTTTTCCAGCCATTTGATTTTGATGTGGCCTGGTGTGGTTTTCTTTGTGTTCATCTTGCTTGGAATTCATTGAGATTCTTGGATCTGTGGATTGAATGTTTCATCAAATCTAGAAAAATTTCAGCTATTTTTTTCTTTGCATATTCCCACCCTCCCGAATTCTGAAATTCCGATTATATGTATGCTAGACTGCTTAATATTGTCCTACATGTAACTGAGGCTCTATTAATTTTTTTCAGCATTTTTTTCTCTCTGTGCATCTGATTAGGTGGTTTCTGTGTCTCTGTTTTCAGGTTTACTTATATTTTCTTCTGCTGTGTCTAATCTGATGTTAAGTTTATTGAGTGAACTTTTTATTTTATTTATTATATTTTTTCAGTTTAAAAGTTTCATTTGATGCTTTTTATATTTTCTTTTTTCTTCCTAATTATGTTAATGTTTTCCTTTAAATCTTTGAAACTATTTGTAATAGTTGTTTTAAAGCTCTTGTCTGCTAATTCTATCATCTAGACCATTTGTAGGTCTATTTCTATTGGCTTATTTTTCTCTTAGCTATTGATGACATTTTCTTGCTTCTTTGCTTGTCTAGTAATATTTGATTGGATACTAGACATGTTATTATCATGTTGTCGAGTGTATATATTTTGTTGTCTTTAAAAAGTTTGTGTTTTATTCTTCAAGGAGCTACGTTACTTGGAGGAATAGCTCCATCATTTCAAGACTTGTTTTTGGTAGGGTGTATCTAGACTAGCCTATAGTTTAGTACTTCTTTAGCCCTATTCCTAAGGCATGGACTTTCTGGGGTCAGTATAATGCTTTGGTTGTTGAAGGAAGTCTCTCAAATATGGCTGGTTTGTACTTGAACATCTCCCAGTCCTGTGTGAGCTGCAGTAGTTTTTCTTACCCTAGTAGTTGTTCTTTGCTTGGTTCTGTGGACTCTCTTTCTATGCATGCACTGCTTGGTATTCAGACAAAGACTCAAGGGATATCCATGGAGATTTCTGGAAAATTTCTCTACGTGGGTTCCTCTTCTCTAGTATTCTGCTTCCCAAATTCCAGCTACCTTAACATTTCTAAACTCCAGTCTTCGTCTCCTTATCTCAGCAAGCCTACCATACTCCACATGAGTTCCCCCTCTCTGTGCCACAGTATAAAAAGTACTCTCCACCCCGAGGCAGAAAAGTTGGGTCTATAGGAGGGTTCATCATTTTTATTCCCTTTCTCTCAGTGTTCACAGTCCTACACTGCCTGCTTTTCAATGTCAGAAAACAGTTGTTTCAATTCAATCTTCTAATTGCTTAAGAAGGGATGGCTAGTTTTTCCCTCATGACCGTAGGTGGAAATTCCCTCTCTATTAAAACATCTGTATAATATTCCATTGTGTTGTGCTATAATTTATTTAACTAGTTTCCTATTGATAAACATTTATGTAGTTTCAATCTCTTCCTTTTGTAAACAATGTGGCAGTATAAGTCATCATACCTAATTAATTCCATACAAGTCTGAGCATATGTTTTTTTTGTTTGTTTTTTTGTTTTTTGTTTTTGTTTTTGTTTTTGCAGAAGATTAGCCCTGAGCTAACATCTGCTGCCAATCTTCCTCTTTTTGCTGAAGAAGACTGGCCCTGAGCTAACATCTGTGCCCATCTTCCTCTACTCTGTATGTGGGACACCTACCACAGTATAGCTTGCCAAGTGGTGCCATGTCTGCACCAGGGATCCGAACCAGCAAACCCTGGGCTGCCAAAGTGGAATGTGCTCACTTAACTGCTGTGCCACCAGGCTTATCTGAGCATCAGGCACCCTGAGCATACCTGTAGAATAAAAGTGACACTTCTTGAAGGTGTCAATCAAGGATCAAACAGCATGTTTATCTTTAATATCTCTATATATTTTTGCATTTGAAATTTGGTAGACATGTTCACATTGCTCTCATTGAATTTTCTATTTACATTTTCACCAACAATGTAAGAGCATGCCTCTTCTCTACACTTATGGCAACTTTTTGATTTTCACATATTTGGTGGGTAATCTTCATTTTTCTTATTATGCATCAGGGTGACCATCTTTTCATATATTTAAGAGCCATTAGTGATTCTTTTTCTGTGAAATGTCCATTCACAACTTCTTCTCTACTTTTTGTAACTAAAAAAAATCACACAAGGGAAATGGAAATAAAAACATAAATAAATGAGGGGGTTGGACTGGCTCTTTTTGATCTTGACATCTCTAAGATTTTAAAGCAAAGCTACCCAAATGCAAGTCAAACCAACAACAACAACAAAAAATAAACTCTAAATGACACAAACAGACCTTGACATTCAGAGCAGAGAGTTGAATCAAGGAAGTTAAACTGTAACAAAGATAAGTGTAAGATTCAGGTATGTATTAATCCAGATGCAACCACCTAATGAGAAACCAAGGGAGTGTGGCTTATTGACATGTGTGAAACAGACCTAGTTGGCTGAAAGGAAGTCAAATATGAGCCCAAAGTCTGGGAGGAAATGCTGCTCCGATTTCTATCTGTGCAGATAAAAATGCTGTTGCTGGGAAGTGGGGTTGGCGGGGCGGGGCGGGGGGGGGGGCTTTCCCTGCTCCGGGTATGAACTCACCAATGGCTTCCATCCTTGGCTTTTGGAGCTACGAAAAGAAGTAGGAACCTGTCCAGAGAAGAGAGATCAAGTTGCTGAAGAGACTTGAAACGGGGTCATGTGAGAAGTGACGGAAGGAACTGGGGATGTCTGACAGGCAGAGAAGGCTCAGGGGCTCCATGAATCAAGTCCTCAGACAAAGGAAGACGTATCCTATAGAAGAGAAAACCGACAGGTTCTGCTTGTTTCAAAGGAGGAGATCAAAGATTCACTAGTAGGGTAAGCAGGGAGATAAATTTCAGCTCGCTGTAAGCAAGGACTTTCCAATTTGAACTGTCCAAAGATGATAAATGCTTCCCCAGAAAATGGCAAGTTCTCTGTCATCAGAAGTATTAAAGTATGGGCTCCATCTCCTCCACTGGGAAGGGATTCAAGTATCTTGTGGTGGGTTGGACTAGATGGCCTGCAAGATCTCTCGTAATTCTGGTATTCTCTGATTTTTACACCCTTTCTACAGATGAAGAAAATCAGGCTCCAACAGAATGACTTGCTGGGGATTAAATGACTGAGAAGTGGTAAAGTCAGGTCTAGAAGCAAGGTTTTGAAAGTCATCATGCAGTTTGTTCTAATCCATCTCCATCTGTGTAGTCTTGGATTTGAAAAGTTGTGGGTGAGGGGAGGTATTATGACAGCATGGACATACCTGGAACCAAATGGAGGAGAACTGAGCTCTAATTCTGGTTCTACCACTCTCATTGTGCCAGTCATTTCATCTTTCTCAACCTTAGTTCCCTTATATACCAAACATCAATGATCCCAAGTTGCACCATGTCTACTCAACCAGCCCAGAGGAACTTCTCCTTCCTCAAAACTTCTGAGGATTTATCATCTGCATCAAGTATTGTCTCCTCTTCCTTGTGATTGTCCCACGTGTGTGTACTCTCTGTGGGCAAGGACCAGGCCTTGTGGCTGCTTGCATTGCTGAAGCTCCTGGTGCATGCCTGGAACTTAGCAGGTGCACCCTAAAAAGCACCTTGTTTTCTAACATCTCCTTGACCTCAATTTCTGGAGCCTGGGGAAACTCCATGAGCAAATGAATGGGATCTCCCTTTACATATGTTGGGAGAAGGTAATAAACCAATAAAGGTGTTCAGCAAGACAAAAGGAAGATCAGGGCATCTGCTCTGCCCAGGTGGTTGAAATCAGCATGTTTCCTGAGGAAGTTTTGCCCAGTCACCTCAAAAGTGTCTGCTGTTTTAACTGTTAGAAGGGGTTTAATGATAAAAATATGTCCTGGACAGAAGTCTCTGTCAGATATGCAGCTCAGCCAATAGCCCTGTTTTCAGCCCTGACTGTAAGATGCTGGTCACTTTGGATACCAGAAATGATGAGAAGTGTCAAAATAGGCAAAATTGGACACTTCTACTCTGATATAGGTAGCCCCATGACCTCAGGACTTTCTCCTCTGTGAGAAGATGGAACCTTATCCCCATGCAATCTCTCCAGCCATGTCAACCTTATGCTGATAGAGAGGCTTCAGGGAAAGTACTGGCCACCTGGAAAGACCAGGCTGGCTGACCTGCTTGTTACCTCCGGCTTTCAGGTGACTGAGCTGGGCTAGGGGTAATGGAAAGGCAAGAAGAGTTAGGGTGGGAGGTTGTGGTAGATTGAAAAATGGAACACTATTCTTCCCTTCTATCTAGAAGTATTCCACATCCATCTAGGAGTATTCCACATCCACACCTTTGCCATGGCTGCATGGTGGGCAGGGGCAACTTCCTGCTCTTTGACTTTGGGCTTAGCCATGGGACTTGCTTCGGCCAACAGGACGCTTGCAGAGGTGATGTAAGAGAGAACTGAAATGTGATTGTGTGGTTGGGCTCTCTCTCTCTGCACTTCTGCTATTGCTCTGAGAAGTGTGTGCCCTGGGTAGCCACTGCCCTTTCAGTCTAAACCCCAGAAGGCGACATGTGGAAGAGAGCAATCCCAGCAGAGTCACAGACCTACAAGCAAGAAAAATGAGTATTTGTTGTAAGTCACTGGTATTTTGAGGTTGTTTGTTATGTAATATTATGTGTTAATAGCTGACTAATACAGACGTGAAAGCTGGTGTGTGTATGGGAGGGGTCATGCTGGTAGAAAGTTCCAGTTCCTTCTGTGTTCCAGCTGGGCCTGACAGCTCTCAGCGAGCTACTTCTTGATCTCACTGGCTCTCCCGGTGGTCTTCCATGCTCCGCTTCCTGGAGGAGTTTATGGAATGTGGGCTCAGTCGAGCCTGTTCTGGGTTCCCTAGTGTGGTAGATTGTTGCAGTAATGGCCACCAATAAATCTAATGCTCCTCTGTCGATGCTTTTGTATAGTTCCTTTCCACAATGACTCTGGGCTTGGCTGTGTGACTTTCTTTAGCCAAGAGACATTAGCAAATGTGATGCAAGCAGAGTCTTAAAAAGTGCATAGGCACTGGGTTTGCATCCTCTCGCTGCTGGGAACTTGTCTTCCATCTTGTGAAATAGCTGGACTATCCTTCCTGAGGATGAGAGACCATGTGGAGAGACGTCTCAGTCATCCCAGAAGTCTTGGACATGTGAGTGAGGATTTCTGGCCCCGGCTGAGGTGCCCAGATCAGAACTGCCAGCCAACCCACAGAATCATGAGAACTAGCACGTGTTTGTTGTCTTAAGCCACTACATTTTGGGGTGGTTGGTTATATATCAAAAGCTAACTAATACACCTAGGCAAAATATAGTTTGGAATATCAGTGAGACAGCATTCATGCATATATACATTTTTGGTGAGGAAGCTCGTCCCTGAGCTAACATCTGTGCCAGTCTTCCTCTGTTTTGTATGTGGGATGTTGCCACAGCATGGCTTGATGAGCAGTGTGTAGGTCCACGCCTGGGATCTGAACGCATGAACCCCAGGCTGCTGAAGTGGAGCGTATGAACTTAACCACTATGCCACTGTGCTGGCCCCATGTGTACATATTTTTTGAGCACTTACTATGTTCTAGACATTGTGCTATGGGCTGGGCTTGAGATCTTGAAGTAGGAGACAAGTTTTACTTTTCAAATGCAGAACCAGAAGACAGATGGCATTGCAGGGGCTTTGTCTAAAGCACGATTAAGGTGGGTCCTGTGAGCGGTGGCTGTTGACAGAGCGGAGAGCAAGGCACTCAAGGCAGAGAAGAGCAAGCTAGGGAAACACTGAGTACTACAAGAGCAGAGTCTGAGCTTCGGGCCCAAGTTAGGCTATGAGAGCAGCAGCAGGGGAAGAGGATATAAGGGCCTAGAACCTGGGAGATGCCTGCTCCAGACAGGAAACTCCCTTAACTGCAACAGGAGGATAATGAGAATAACCCTGACATCTGTTGAACACCCTCACACCTATTTTCTTATTTGATTCTCATGACCCTGTGTGTAGGTGGGCCAGGTGTTCTTAGCTGCATTTTACCAAAGTGGGACTGAGCTAGAGTGACGTGCCCTGGGCTACATGGTCACTACGGCAAAGCTAGGACTCTGCTTGAGTCTAGGGCCCACTACGTATACCTGTCCACTACACTGAAAATCTTCCAGGACCTGGAGCCCAGCACTGGTCCCTCAGTAGCCCTGGAAGTTCCTGAGGATGCAGACCCATGGGGGAAATAGCAAGCGCTGGGGTGAAATGGCAAGTGCTGCATGTTGGTCAGGGCCGGAAATTAGGCTCAAGGGAGTTGGGTGGGTGCCAAGGACCCTGGAAGGAAAGGTTGTACAGTGGGCAGGAAATACATTAAACCAGTTCCTGAACAAACCAACCTCTCTACTACCCATCCACCCAACCATAAACCAATCATTCATTTACTCATCACCTATCCACCCATATATCTATCTAACTATTCAACCACCCACCCAACCAATCAACTATCTATCCACCTAACTATTAACCAACTACCCATTCATTTATCTGTCCAGTTAACCAACTATTCAATCAGTCAACCATCCAAATAACCAACCAACCAGCCAGCTTCCCATCAGACAATCAACCATCCAACTATTAATTTGTTCCTGTTGTGAGCAATGAAGGGCACTAGAAATGAGGGGCATATAAAAGTGATGCTGAGTCTCACTTGATTCTTTTTTCCCTCTCATACCCCACATCCAACCCATCAGCAAGGACTTAAAAATATCTACACTAAAAACCTATTTCAAATCTGACTCCTTCTCTTCATCTCCATTGCCTCCTCCCTAGTCCAGGTCATCACCGTTGCTCCTTGACCACTGAAATAGCTCTTATCTGGTGCTTCTGGTTCTGCTCCGCTGTTCTGCAGTGAGGTGGATCACATCCCTCTCTTGAGTAAAGCTTTCCAATGGTTTGCTCATCACACTTAGAAATAAGTCCAGGCTTCTTCCCAGGCCCTCTTTGCTGGTGCCCTGCTGATGTCTCTGATCTCATCTTCTAACACTCCTTACCCTGTTTACTCCATTCTCACTGATCTTTTTATTACTCATGCACATAAGCTTGTTCCTGTCCTAGAGTCTTCTCACTCGCTCTGTACTCTGGAATGATCTGTCCTCAGTCTCACCAGGGCTGCTGCCTCCTCAAGATTTTTTTTTTTTTATTGTTTCCATAGTTTTCCTTTTTCCAGAATGTCATATAGTTGGAATCATACAGTATGTAGCCTTTTCAGACTGGCTTCTTTCATTTAGTGACATGCATTTAAGGCTCCTCCATGTCTTTTCATGGCTTGATAGCTCATTTCTTTTAGCACTGAATGATATTCCTTGTCTGAATGTCCCACAGTTTATTTATCCATTTACCTACTGAAGGACCTTTCGGTTGTTTCCAAGTTTGGGCAGGTATGAATAAAGCTGCTAAAAATATCTGTGTGCTGGTTTTTATGTAGATCTACGTTTTCAATTCATTTGTGTAAATATCAAGGAGCACAATTGCTGAATCGTATGATAAGAATATGTTTAGTTTCGTAAGAAACTGCCCAACTGTCTTCCAAAGTGGCTGGACCATTTTGCATTCCCACCAGCAATGAATGGGAGTTCCTGTTGCTTGGGTCTGCTTTTGATGGCTTTCTCTTTTACTGTCAGTTATTGTCGCTTGTTGTCACCAATCTTCCCTTCAATATGCTGCCTCTAGTCACGTTCATTTCCTTTCCAGTAAAATGGGAATAAAAAGAGTTGCTTATTCTGTAGGTTTGAATGTTCATCCGACAGACACCACTTGAATCCTCCTATGCACATTGCGTGTGGAGAACACAGAGATGCCCAACGCGGCACAGAGCCCACGCCCTCAAGGAGCCCATAATCTAGTGGTGGTGACAAAACAGAAGCATCCTCAAGGAAGGTCCCCTTGAGAGGTCAGATGGACCTGGAGCAGAACCTTGAAGGTTAATGCTTTCCAACCTGGGCATAAGGAAGAGTTCATTGCTGGAGAAAGTTGGAGGTGGCCTTGGGGACCTACCTAGTTGTTGAGGGGATGCGGCTTATCAGCCATCAGTTGAAGACAGACTTGAATGGGACTTTTCTGGCAACAGCCTTGCCTTTTCCACCTCCCAACTCAAGAGCCAACATGTCCCCATTAAATGTGGCCTAAGGACTGAGGTCCAGTCTGCTTTTCAGCAGCCCTGCCGTGGTGGATTGACTCTCACCGTCAGGAAACATTTGTTTGGAGTCTTTGTCATATGCAGGCACCTCTGCACTGAGGCCCAAGATGGTGGGATGTGGCCTGGGAATCATATACACTTGGTGTGAGTTCTGCTCTGCCACCTTCTGGGTGGTGGTGAGTTTTAAATTGGAATGTCTTTTGAATAGTTGATACCTTTACATAGTTCAACACTCCCAAGTACATTCAGGGAAATTTGTATCGATTTTGTCACCTGGTCGCCCAGCACTCCCTGCTAGAAGGTGCCTGCAAGAAGCGTTAACCACTCTTCTTGGTGTCTTACATATACCTCAGGGATTAAAACACAGACACAGCAAATGCCACTATTGATTCTTATTTTCCCCTCATTAACACAAAAGGTAATAAATTACTGGTTCATTTTTTCACTTCATAATATATCTTGGAGATCTTTACATTCGCATTCAGAGACACCTTGCTTGTTTGTTTGTTTATCTGCTTATTTATAGCTACATAATATTCTATTGTATGGCAGCTCATATATATATATATATATATATATAATTTTTTTTAAGCAGTCCCCTATGGTGGACATCTGAGCTGCTTGAGTAGGAGTTTTAAGCACAGCTTCGGAAGGCTCTCCCTGTTGGCCTCATCCATGGTGAAGGCCTCTCTCTTGGCAGGTGGCTGGTAGCAGTGGAAGGCTGGCCGCAGCCCCTAGAGAACCATTAGGGTACATAGGACTAAGGCCAGCCTTGGGGATGATGTCCCACTCAGGGAAGCAGCCATGAGCCTCCATCAGTGGATGGAGACTCATGCTTTGAAGGCAAAAGAGAAGGACCTGCTTCTTTGCACAGATGGGGAAGCTTTGTGAGTCTTGAATTCCTGGGTGCATCTGCTGCCTGGAGGCTTGTGGGGGGTGGGCAATGGTCCATGCTTGGAGCAGCTGCTCACAAATGTGTCCCTTTGCAGCCCTAAGAAGTGTGTTGTGCTTGGAGGGGAATATGGAGCAGTAGACCTAAGGTCTGAGTGGGTGGTGTGGTGGTTTATGGTAAAACCTCTCATTGCTATAGTCTCTTCTTTATTGGATGTGGGACCGAGTCTGGAATTCTCCCATTGCTAATTCCTAGCCTTGCAGGGCAGAGGTGACCCTAGTTATCTGGCAGCTAAACTCATAAACTCATTGTCAGTCATTGATGCCTTTCTGATTGGCTAATGGGAGGTGGACCAAATGGGAGTCCTGGACAGGGTAGCGGGTCTTGCTAAAGAGGCATCTGGGGCGCAGGAGGGAGGCTGCCTGTCCCTTAGTCGGAGCCAGCACAATGCAAGAGAAAAGTGTATTATGGAGGTCTGCCCCATGCTCATGGGAAGGAGAACGCATTTGAAAGACTAGGAGATGAGTGGTGGGATGGGGATTCTGCCTCTGCCCTTGACACAGAGTCCTAGAAGGATCGGGTCTTCGGAATCGTGCAGACTAGTCCTCATTTTAAGTCCTGGCTCAGCCACTTACAAGTTGTGTGGCCTTGAGCAAGCAACAACTTCTCTAAGTCTCAGTTTCTTTATCTATACCATGGGGATACTAACACCTACCTTGCAGGGTTTCATGAAAATTAAGTGAGGTGTGGGTTTGAATGCCTGGCATATGTAGACATCCAATGCATACGAGCCTTTTTCATCTCTCCCTGCTTAAAAAGACAAAACCCTTCTTTTCTTCCCTCTTTCCCTTCTCTTCTTCTTCCCTTGTCTGAGTTGAACCATGTGCATGTTATTTAAGTACTCTGTAATTATGAAGCTTGGAAATTGGGCAGGAAAGCCTGCAAACCTGTTATTTCTGTGTAGATTGAGCGTGTGCATATGTGTGTAGGAGAGATGGGGCGGAGGGGAATTTAACTTCCCGCATTCTAACCACAAACGTGCTATAGGTACCGCGACCTCTGTCTCCTCTTTGTATCTCGCATGATTTATTTTAAGGTCTGCTAAAAACCAAGACATTGCTTAATTGTCTTGCTATAAAATATGTAAAGTATTACACTACTGGGGCTCATTAGCTAAAGCAGAGCTGCTGTTTAGTAATCCATAAGGTGATACTTGTTAATGAACGCTGCAAATGGTTCTCCTAACTACCTAAAGAGTAATAATAGATCTGTCAGCTCGAACAAACAAGTCCCTGGTCCCCAGGGGGCGTGGAGACATTGGATCATAATTAGACAGAGGGGCAGGGCAGACACTTGTATTTTCATGGGTATGGCTCTCGGAGCGCCTTTCCATCCTCCCTTCCGGGTCTGCAGAGCTGGGGGGCCACTTGTGTCTGCAGCCTTGTTTGGGTGAAGGATCTTTCCCTGCTCACAGTGGAAGTCGCCCCTAGGTGTTACTGAGAGTCAAAGTTCCAGTCCCCAAAATGTGGGGCAGTTGAGAGCCTTCTTTAGAGGTCTTTTTGGTAGAGGGGTGTTTTCAGTGGCCCTGTCGATCCCTTGAGGCCAAAGCTGAAGCTCATTATCATTATCCACTCCATGGCTTTGAAGTCTGAAATAAAGCAGAGAGTAGACATGAGGGGAGGGGAAGTATTCTTGGGCTCTCGTGTTAAAAGCCATTTTGTCCTTGGAAAACAATATGGTAGTTCCTCAAAAATTAAACATAGAATTACCACATGGTCTAGCAATTCCACTTCTGGAATATTGACCCAAAAGAATTGAAAACAGGGACTCGAACAGATATTTGTACATTCATGTTCATAGCAACATTATTCACAATAGCCAAAATGTGGAAACAACCCAAGTATATATCAATGGATGAATGGATAAATCAAATGTGGTATGTGCACACACTGAAATATTATTCAGCCTTAAAAAGATATAAAATTCTGATACATACTATAACGTGGGTGAAGACATTATACCAATTGAAATAAGCCAGACACAAAGAGACAAATACTGTATGGTTTCACTTATATGAAGTACACAGAAGAGTCAAATTCACATAGATAGAAAGCAGGACAGTGGTTCCCAGGGGCTGGGTGGGGGTGGTGTGTGTGAGCGGGGAATCATGTTTAATGGACACGGGTTTAAGTTTATGATGGTGAAAATTCTGGAGTTGGATAGTGGTGATGGTTGTACACATTGTGAGTGTACTTAATGCCACCGAACTGTACACTTAAAAATGGACAAAATGGTAGATTTTATGTTATGAATATTTTACCACAATAGAACAAAAAGCCAGCTGGTTCTAATTTAGGTCAAACTGGTACCCTGTGGTCAGATGTGGCTAGGAGCAGGGCCCACCTTATGCCCTGACCCGGTAGCAAGGAGGACATGGGATATGGACAGGTCAAAGGGGTACACAAGTGTTGGGATACGTTGTGGGCAGTGACCTACGCCAGCTCAGGAAAGCTGGGGCTGAGGGCAACCGACAGTTGTCTCTGGTGCAATGTCGTGGGCTTCGGTCATTGCCAGATGCTTTTGGGATCTGTGCTGCCTCTGTTCTTTGCTTTAGTCCTGACAGTGTCACTGGACCCCTTGACCATGCTGTGAGACCCTAGAAGCTGACATTCCCTCTCTGGGTTCATTTTCCCCTCTGTCAGGGGAGGGGGCTGCTGGAGAGGATCTCAGAGGCCTCCTGACCCCTCACATTCTAGGAAGCCAGGGTCACCCCCAGAGGCCTTTGAGAAGTGAAAGGTCCCCATATTCGGGGCTTATTCAGAGCTTTTGAGGTTCTTGAGGTTGGGGGTGAGAGGGTGGTATCCTGGACCCCTGCTCAGGCTGGGCCAAGGTAAAACCATCTCTCTAGTGCTTTTTGAATTTTCCACATGAAAGGGGTAGGAGCCAGGTCTTGGGAGACTGTGTTCACGTCCTGATTCCTCCACTTACTGCTGATTTTGGCATATTAACCTCTCCAAAGCATCAGTTTCCTCATCTAAAATAATGAGACTAGCGTCATAGGGTCGTTGTGGGAATTAAATGAGAGAACGTCAGGAAAGTGCTCTGTATGTGCCTGAAACGTCACAAGAGCTTAGTAAACAGTGGTTATCATTATAATTAATAATTGGGGTTTTTAATGGTAGAAGAGAGTGCACCTGTATTCCTGTGGATCTTGGGCAATGGCCTGGACCAGCCACTGCAAACTCTAATATTTATCTTAATAATTTATGAGCTCAGAGGGCACAAAATGAGAATCTATGAATTCATACTTATGATATAAATAAATAAATGAATAAATAAAGAGGAGGGAAGCTTTTCATTACAGTGGCTTTCAAATAATAGATGTAGGAAGAACGATGGAATTGAAAATTAGCATTTGACATCTACTATAGTTAAAGTTGTTTCAGGCAAGAATCATCAATGGATGCTAAAATTATTGGTTGGAATTATGATGAGAAACAGGATGTTGACATAGTTTCAAGGTCTCCCTCCACAAGATTCTTAAAAATTACAGAGGAGCAAATGGTAACTCTGCAGTAGAGAAACCTGGCAGATAGCACATGACCTAAGGATCAGAGGTGACGTTACAGTAGCAGGGACAAATCAACCTCGCGTCCCTGCCAGTATGATCCTCCAAGAAGGTGTAACATCCTTTCTGTAGTATTCCTGCTAAACATACACAACCGGAACGGGATCATAGGAAAGTGTTAGACACGCTCAAATGGAAGGCTATTCCACAAAATAACTGCTTTGACTCTTCAAAACGGTCAAGAGCAGGAAAGATAAAAAGCAAAGACTGTTCCAGATTCAAGGAAACTAGAGACAAGACAAGTAAATGGAATGTGTCATCTTGGATTGGATTCTGGAACAGGAAAAGGGCAGAAGTGGGGCAGCTGGTGAAATCTGAGTAAGGTCTGTAGATTAGACGAAGCTATTTTATCAACGTTAATTTCCTAATTTTGATCATTGGGCTGTGGTTATGTAGGAGAATGTTCTTACTTTAAAGGAACTATACATGGAAGTATTTAGAGATAAAAGGTCATTATGCCTCCACCTTACTCTCAAAAGTTTCAGAGAAAAATTTAAATCTATACACAAGCGAGTTTGTATATGTGAGAAAGAAAATGAGAGAGAGAATGATAAAGCAAGTTGGGAAAATGTTAACCTTTGGGGAAACTGGGTGAAGGGCATATGGCAGTCTTTGCACTACTTTTACAAATTTTGTGTCTGAAATTATTCGAAAAATACCTTCTAAAAAATTTTTTAAAAATTATGAGCATTATTTGACTATACATTTTCTCTTACCACTTTTCTCATTTAATTAATTTATTCTTTAAGACCACCGTGGGCGGTAGGTACTGTTATTTTCCCCATTTTACAGATGAGAAAATGGAGGCTCAGCAAGAACACTAACTTGCCCAAGTCCCAGGGCTGGGGGATGGCAGAGCTGAGATTTGACGATCGGTGGTTTCAGCCCAGTGCCTGCGTGGTTAAACAACACTTCATAACAAATATTAATTGTCTATTAGGTGCTAAGTACTAAGCATACTAATGCTTTACTTAGTTCTTGCTGTAACCCTTTGCCACAGGCAAAGGATGGGAACATGGCTGCTCAGAGAGGTTAAAGGACGGGCCAACGTCCTATAGCTAAGAGACAGCAGATGTGGGATTTGAACTCAGGTCCTCCTGAGGCCAAATATGTCTCTTCACTATTGCCACAGGCTTCCAGTCCGGGTCCTGGCTGGGAACAATCCACAGAGAATCGGGATCCCAGCTTACATCGGGCTGGTGGGTGTGCTGCCCCTCTTCCTTGGGAAACAACTATCTATCAGTCACGACCACAGGCTCCATCTTCCAAATCTGGGGAGCGAAGTGCCAGCTGCACAGCAGGGTGCCCCACCACTGGTAAGGAGCCACACTGGTATCAAGGCTGGGAAACCGGAGACTCCTCCGGAAACGCCTACAGAGAACGCGATCCACTCAATGATCTGATCCTGGGATGTCGTGCCTGGCTCTTGATGCCCCCTCACTGGGAGAGGGAGTGGGCTGGGGCGGGGGCTCCTATTCTCCCAGGAGCGTTTTCACTTGTGGCCAGTGGGACTTGAACTCAGGGACTCATCAAGAGAGTCTGCAAAATCTGTCCCCAGCCTGCAGGCCTGCCTCTCTCTCTGAGGGGCGGCTGTGGACAGCTTTGACTCACAGTTTTGGCGAGGCAGCTCGATCATGAGTTATGTATAAAAATATTCAGGGGAAGACAATGACTCATAATTGGGGAATTCGAGGGGACACACGCGATGTAACGTGGTTTTAGCGCAAAATCCAAGGGGCCACCACGGTGTGAAAGAACTCCATCCACAGAGGAAGAGGCCCCAGGAGGGCCTATTAATTCCTGTAAGCAAGCTGTACATGTCATCCTGATATTTTCTTAGATTAAAAATATGTATGATGTTCATAGATGTGGGTCTTGGAATATACAAATACATCCGATTCTGGAACAGAATCTTAGGCTGTGAGCACAGGCTGGAGCCGGCAGATCGTGGAGGTCAGTGCCCACAGTTTGGCCAGAGAAACTGAGGCTGAGGAAGCCCCACCAGGCCTGACTCCCAGCCCAGGGCTTTTCTCACTAGGTTCTCTTTGCCTGGCGTCCCCTCTGAGGCCTTCCCTGGCTCACACAGGCCTGCATGCCCCAGGCTGTTTTGCATTAGAATTCCCCTAGGTCAGTGGTTCTTAAACTTCTTTATTGTATTACCCACAATGAGAAATATGTTTTTTATCGCGACCCAGGACACACAGACACACAGAGACACAGAGACACACACACTGGATCAGCACTAGTCATGTTCCCAGGAGGAAACAGAATTCTTCCGAACGATTCAAATAAAGACACTGTATTGAAGGGTCCGGTGAAGGAAACAAACACCGTCTGCTGAGGCCCTCAGACACTAGCGACAGGGGGAGGCCGTTACCGCCTCCAGGCCTGAGGGGACAAGATGAGGAAGGGTGTTACTGGGGCCCGTGAGAGCTGGAGCCGAGAAGGAGGGTCCTGGCAGGAGCTGTGGCCCTGGGAGGTGCAGCCTTTATTGAAGGCGTTGTGCTGAGGCTGAGCTGTGCTGAGGCCAGGAGAGAGTGGGCAGAAGCGTCCAGCCTCTCTCTCCTCCGGACTTGTGATCTCAGACAGGGCCAACCACTGGCCAAACCCAACGAGCAAAAAGGCAAGGAGACGCATTTGAAGGAGTCCACCCGCAAGTGCCGAGAGCAGAGCCGGGAAGGGTGGAAAGTGGACAGTGACTAGGGTGTGGCAAAATGGATCAGAGCCAGCTCGTGCACACACAGATACCATTAGCCCGTGTGGCACCATTGTGAGTGTGAGATAAAGGGGCTCCCTCTGAGTAGACACAGCCTAGTCAGCACACAGCCTGGCACACAGGAGTGCACACCGGAAAAAGAGGCCCTTTCCTCCTGTGGATGTGCCCCCAAGTCAGAGCCTGGGGTTGGGGAATGAAGCTTGGGCTGGAGCACAAAGGCCAGCCTGCCAACCATTCCCCATGGCCCTCACGCACAGGCACAAAAGTGAAAGAAAATTTCCTGAAACAATACTTACATTTGCTGGTGTTGTGTTGACCTAGCTTATTTCCATTCCATTTTGTTCCAGCCCATCCCAACCCATCCCATTCGACTCTTTTGTTAAAAAATGCTGGCTTTGACCTAACTCATGGGTAGTCATTGCAGTTTAAGAATGTTGCAGTGTGGGTTGGGGGACTTTCAGAGCCCAATAACGAGGTGCAGCGTTATTTTCGGGGCACTGGATGGACTTCACCTTGGCGCTGCTCACCCCCTAGGGCCAGACTTCTCAGGGGGAGCCCAGGCTGCCTGCAGGGGTGCACAGGGCTTGGGTCTGTGTGGCATTATTGTGGCTCTGATGTTAAAAGGATTTGGGTTCAAATCTTGCCTCCAGCATGTGTGACATTGGCTAGGTGAAGCAACCTCTTGAACCCTCAGTGTCCTCCTCTGTAAAATGGGCATGATAATTACCCAACTCTTAGATTTGTGACAACATGAGATTAAACTAGACGAGGTCAGTAACACACACAGCACGCGTACGTGCTCAAAGAGTACTGCAGCTGTTATTACTATTGTGATTACAGCTCCCAGGGCCTCTTAGGCCTTGCGAGGAGTCATCTCCCACCCTTGGGGATGGCAGGCAGAGACCGTGGCAGATGTTAAAGACTCGGGGTGACCTGGTCTGGATAAAGAGTTGGCTACCAGCTTCTGCTTTTCCAAACTGTGAGCTAAACAGGCCAAAGGTCAGCTTCTATGGGCCATGGGGCACTCGGAGGATGGGTAAGGCCCCATATGGTCACTGGACAGGTATGCACAGCGTCCTTCTGTTTACCCAGAATCTGGACTGGAAAGTTCAAATATGCAACATTTTTTTCTGCACTTTGCTTTTATGAAGGGGAGATACATACAGATGAAGTAGCTGAGAACTGGGATTTGTGCAAGAAAGCAATTTCCTGGGCAGGTCCTAGAGTAAGTACAGACTCAGTCCTTCCACACCAACAGTCCCCATACAGCCCACTGCCGTCACCCCAGCCTCGGTGTGGAGCAGCCTCATCTCCTCAGTGCACAGCACCGCAGAATCTAGAGTCACCAGCTATACCCTAAAGAGAGGATAGTGTGTCACCCTTTCCTTAAGCTTTGCTTGGTCCAGTTTGAGTTTTAGGGTCTCACCTTAGAACTCTTCGAGAAAGCCTCTGTTCCCATCCCAGGTCTAGGAGCCTCGGTGCTCCCTCCATGCCCACACAGCTCCTCCCACACTTACTGGAAATTCCCTTTGCTTATGGGACCCCTGGGTGAGACAGAGGGCTACCTGGAGGCAGGGCCCGTCTGACTCGTCTTTGTGACCCAATTCCAAACAAGGAGCTTTGCACGTGGCGAGCGCTCGTTCCGTGTTTGTGAAATGAATGGAGTGAAAAACATTCAGATAAAGACTTTTAGAACTTTGTGGCATTTTCCCTGTTTGCTGTGAGCTGACTGTATTTTGAGAGGGCTACTTAGTTAAATTAAAACCAAATGTAAACCCAGATGAAATCCCTCCCACCCAAACGTCATTGGTGGCAGAGGACCAACAGGCAACAAAACTTTGGAGACGGAAAAAATCAGGGTCCGCTGATTTCATGATGTTTCTTTCTCTTTTTAGCCTCTTAGCTGAGGGTTTCTGGATTCTTCCTTGTGCCTTGACTCCTAGGCCACTGGGATTTGCCCTCTCACTCCCCTCTCCAATAAAATAGCTTCATGCTGATCACCAAAGTCATACATACTTATCATGAAGAATCAGACAATACAGGGGGGAAAAAAGGGAAGAAAGTAAAAATTACCTGTAAGCCCAGTCCTGAGAGATAACCCCACTATCGGATTTGAGTATGATCCTCCAGACTTTTCTTAGTGTACAGATGTACATTAACACATTTAAAAATAAATGTTATCACCACTTACAGAGTGCGTTGTAACATGCTTTCATTAATAAGCATCACACCATGACAAGTTTCCACAACAAGAAATACAATTCTGAGCCCTGTCGTCATTTTAAAGGCTCCTTCATGTTCTGTTCATTCCATGGCTTTACCTACAGTCCCTCACGATTGGACATGCAGGTTGTTTCCACTCCCTTTGCTAGTGAAAACACTTGCTTTGGACACAGCCAGGAACACATGCCCAAAAATCTGGGTGGAGAATGATATTTCGTGTCCTGTGAAAGGCTTGACGTACAATTGACTGTTTATTCTCCCACTAAATGGACTAATTAGTGTGTAGACAGCCTCAGAGTAAGAAGAATGTTTTCTCTCCTGCCAAGATGATAGGCAACCTTATCAGAAGGAAGAAGCAGCCTTTCAGAGGGGGGTGGGGGTTTCTCAAGTTTGGGAGGGAGATCCCCGCAGCCCGCTCTAGCTGAGTGAGCTCAGCGAGGAGAGTGTTTTCCCTGTGGCCATCATGCCCGCCCGTCTTAGGGGTTGAAGTCCTCCCTCTGCCAGTACACAGATGCGTGTTTTACTCTCTGGCATGACAACCTACTAGGGAAATACAGACAGAAAGCCCCAGAGAGCTGGATAAAACGACATAAACATGCCTATGTCTAGAAGGTGAGAATTAAGACCAAGACCTGAAAATCTCCTGTCAACTTCCTTCCTTTTCATGAAAAAGTGTTTTATTCCGACAGCCGGTAATCAAACGCAAAGGCGAGCCCCATGGTACAGAGCCTCGGAAATTCGTGAGCGCCAAGAAAAATCCTGGTGATGCAACTTGATTGCGTTGACAAATTAACCTAATGAGAATAGTTTCCCACCACGAATTCATTAAGCAAAAATGTGCAAAGTAGGTATTTGCAGCCTGTTAACCCTTAATTGGCTCAACACCGAAAACACTTAATTGTGACGTGTGTCACCAAAATCCCTAATGTAGTTAGTCGCTGTTAGATTTACAAAATTATACATTTTAAATGATGATCTTTAATTAAAAATTATTTAGGATTATCTTTAGCCCGTGCTTTAAAATGAGCAGCTTTGTTACACTTGAGGAAATGGTGGCAAAGACAATAGTAGCGGGAGTGTTGTTTTTTGCTTGTAATCAAACTTGGACACATGGGAAATATGGACATAAGAAACAGGCGGTTTTGAAATAAGCTTTGAATACTTCAAAGTGGGATGGGGGAAAGTGCTGGACCAAAAGAGAGGAGGGGCTCATCACTTCATTGCTGTGTGATCTTGGAGAAATCACTTTTCTCTGGGACTCAGGGTCGTGATCAGCAAAATGTGGGGGATTGGGTTAGGCTGGATTTGAAAAAGTCTGGTGCACACGGGAGAGAGATGAAAAGGAACATTTTAACATATCCATGGGTCCAACAAAAGTCAGGACACAATTAATAAGCTTCTCACTTGATGGGTCAACGAGCGAAGGTGCCGGAGATTCTAAAACATACCATGGAAACAAAAAAATAAAAACAGCAGAAAAAGGTGGGGCTCAATTAGATTTTCTTTCTGGCTTGTGACACATCTGACTTCAGAACATTCACTGACAAAGACATCTAATTGCCTTCCTCCTTCCTTGGTGATCCCAGTAGGTGGGTAGGAAACTTTTCATCCTAACCCACAAGCCCCATATTGCAAAGAAAATAGTTTTCCTAAGTTAAAGAAAAAACAATTAAATTCTGGAGTTGTGCTAATCTTCTTTGTACCTTCTATATCCTGCACGATCCATTTCAGTGTTCAAATACAAATTATAGTAGCATCTTTCGGCTCCCTGGTGATCCTTTCATCACGTACACAATTTTAATGATCTATATTCTAAGGTGGTTGAACAGTGGTCTCTCCCAAGAGACTTGGAAGTCTCCAAGGTGTGTGTTCAAAAAACACAGCTGATGGCAGGCCTTGAAACCTCAGTGGGGTTGAACATGGAGCAGGTGGGGGAAGGGAGGAGGCTGACACGATGACCATATCTGCACAGACTTCTGCTGCCACCTCAGCAACATGGTGGCCTCTGGCATTAACCACAATAAAAGGAGAAGTGTTGGGAAGAGAGTAAGGATGGACTGGAGTGGAGCTGAAATGCCAGAAATATCAGTCAAAGGGAAATTGGGTGCTCTTTTTCCTTTGTTCAAGGCCAGGAGCAAAGAATGCCAGGTGGTCTGGGTGAGGCTCACCTTTGTTCTAGTGTGGTCCGGTCGTAGTCAACTGAACTTCACCCAATAGTCATTGAGTGCCTCCTGGGTAGCAGGTTCCATGCTGGGCCCTGTGGGCCATGCTAGGATGGAACGGCGCCTCCATCCACTTCCTCCTTCTCCTTCCACCTCTCCCTTCCAGCCAAGGGGCTCAATATAAACAGACCACAGCTGCTCCCCGGCCAGCTCTAGAGTTGTTGCTGTCCTGTTCTCCCTGGGGCTCTAGGCTTGTTGACCTCTACTGTTTGGGCTTGGCTCTACCCTAGACTGCCCTCCTTGTCAATGGGTAGGACTCCGTGTCTCTTTGGCTCACTATGCTTGGATTGGGCTACATTTCTGGGCCTCCTCCTGGCTGGGGCAGGCACCGTGACTGCTGGTGAGAGGCACCCACTTCCACCACCACAGGGATACCCTGCCCAGAGAGGGGACCAGATGACACCTCATGAGGCATCACAAGGGGGACACGGAGCATGGTCTCTGACCTCATGAGCTTCCAGTCTGGTGGCGAAAGGCTCATGGTGTCCATGAACTATAGGGTGGCATGGGTCCCATGAGGAGTCACACTGAGGAAAGCCAGAGGGAAGTCCTTTGCAAAAATCTGTACAACCTTGCCCCACTCCCCCAAAGAGAAATTCTATATCACCAGGTAAACAGATAAAAGTTGAAAGCAGAGCGTTTCTGGCTGAAGTGAGGGATGGCGTCTCCAGAGAACATTTAAAAGATTATCAGCCACTCAGTGAATACTTGCCCCTGTCAAAAAATTAGAACATTCAAAGGTTAAGCTAAAATCTATTGGCTCTCCACCTGCAGGCTTGCTTCCCTTGTGCCCTTCCTAGAGGTAACGAGTTACAATTCGGTGGGTATTCTTCCAGACCCGTATCCCATGCTTATAGGCAAATCTTTGCCTACCTACATAGCGTGGCCTTGTGTGTGTTTTATATCAAAATTACCACACTGTGGACCTGTATATACCTGGTTCATTCCTTTTAACTTCTGTATAGTATTCCACCCCATTTTACAGAGCGGCCTCCTACTGATGGGCATTTAGGTTATTTTCCATGTTTCATGGTCACAAACAAAGCTTGTACATGTCTTTTTCGGGACAGGTGAGAGAGTTTCCCTACTGAGGAGAATTTTCCTGACGGCTTGGAAACAGTTGTGCCAGGGACTTGGGTGGGGGGTGGTGGTGGGGTGGGGTTGGGAGAGGGGAAGGACAGGATAGGAAGGCCTCACAGAGGAGCTGGGCTTGCACCAGGCTTTGAAAGGTGAGCTAATACTTCAAGTAGATGGAGAAAAGGGAAGGGGGTGTCCAGAGCAGAGAGAGGCTGGTGGTGTGGGCAGGGGCGCTGACACAGAGGCCACAGGAGGTTGGAGTCTGGTGCCAGGGTGGGCTGGTGTGGCTGGAAGGGCATAGCTGTGAAGGGGATGCTTTCTGGGCGGCAGGAGTGGGGGAAGAGCGGCTCACCGAGGTGCTCACGGCTGGCCCTTCATTAGGCACCTGGGCTCACCTCTGCCTTAAAACACCTGGGAGGGGCTGAGCTTGTGCCAACCCTCCTCCTCTTCCCCTGGTCCGGTAACCCAGGCCTCTGCTCTCTCTTGCCAACCCGCTACTGCTCAGCTGTCACCCCTGCACAGCAGAAGGGAGGAGCCGGTAGCCAGCATCACCAGCCTCCCCAGGGGTCGGGGGCCGGTGGGCAAGGCCCATCCAGATGCTCGCAGGACCCTCAGGAGGCTGGGAGGGGGTGACTTGAGTGAGTCCTTCTCTTGGGCCCTGGGTGGAGCCTTATTGCTTTTCATGATGCCGATCACAGCCATTGCCTCCTCGCACTTTTGCTGTGAGACTGGCAGCGAAGGCCTTTAAGTGGCCCCTCAAACTACTCTGAGGATGTTGGGGGTGCCCTTCCAGATTGGCACTGGGAGGCATGGAGAGGAAGAGGGACCTGGAAGCCAGAGGAGGGGGGCAGCTCTAGTGAACTTCCCCCCTCATATGATGGGACATCATTCCCAAAGCTGATTCCTGCCCCAGCACATTCATATCAGCAGACATCTCCCAACTGTGCCTTGGTTTCCCTATGTGCCTCAGGACTGGCTCCCAACTCTTGACATCTCCCAAAGTCGGCCTACGAGTCTGTGTCCTGCCTCCTGGGTGAGAGGTTCTGAAGACCAACAGGGAGTGGGTGCATGGTGTGACAGTGTGTGGGAAGTCTCAACTGTCCTTCCGTCATCGGTCAGCGTCTCTGCCAGCTGCCTCTTTCTCTAGCCTGTGTGGTCAGCATGTGTTCAGAGCAAGAGGTCCGACACTCGGTGGGCTTCCAGGAGTGGGTGAGGCCTGAAGAGCGGGACTAAGGTTGGAGAGTGGAGGGCTGTGGGGTTAGAAAGGAAGCTGTGGCTGCCTTGGGCAGATCCTGAGTGCCAGGCTAAGGAATTTCAGCCATTTCCTGGTGGGCAATGGGGAGCCACTGAAGGTCTCTGAGTGAAAGCAGCAAAGCGATCTGCTAAGGAAGTGAAGGATGGATTGGGGGGCGGGGGTCAGAGACAGAGTCCAGGTGGGAGAGACTGGGTTGTCCAGGTGTGACAGATGAAGAGTTGAACTACGAGATAGTGGAGCAAGAGGCAGGGAGGGAAAGGCTGCAGGAGAAATTCTGGAAAACTCAGTAACTGTCTGCAGTGGAAAGCGGGGGAGGTGATACACACCCAGTGGGACAACGTGGCCCAGCCCCCACCACCTGCATTTTCTTTGGGAGAGCCTTCCTAATTAAGACGACTTTTGTCAGGTGGATGAGTAATTAAAACAGCAGAACTTCTAACCTGTGAGGCCCTTAGCAGTCCCAGGTCAAAAATAATGGTCCGGTCCTCAGAGACACCTAATGCCAAGGTAAGGCGGGGAGCCTCCTCCACGGGAAGATGGGGGCCACAGCCTACAGCTACACCTGCCTCTGCCCCGACTGGCTGTGTGCCCCAGAGCAAGGATGAAACCTCTCTGAATCTTCGGTTTCTTATCTGGCAAATGAGCAGTCTGTATGTTGCGGAGCGATTAAACGAGCTAATGAGTGCTGTGCGTGTAGAAAGTGGAGCCTGGCACATGGCAAGAACTTCATAAAGGGCAGTTGTTAATAATGACAACCTGGCTGAGGCTTTTCTGGAAGGTTCTTCCTTCTCTCAGTGCCTCTCAAGAGTCCTGGCTGTTTGCAGATGGGTCTCTGCTCTCAGGATCCCCCACATGTCACTGTGTCGTGTGCCATCACAAGGGCTACTTGAACCTCAGCTGCTTGTGGTTCCGTGGGGCTCTCCCAGGCCACAAGGGAGTTGGGACTCAGTGTCTCGCCCAGCTGTGAATTTCTCTCTCCTTTTTCTTGGCTAGCGATATTGAAGGCAGGTATTTTTCTGGAAGCTGGGGTGGGGAGAGTTGTGTGCTTTTTGTCTGTAATATGCACCAGAAATTTTGATGGTCCAACACTGCCAAGTATTTAAGACAATAGCTTGGCCAAAAGCAGTGACATAAAAGGGACTTGCTAACACTCTATCCAATTAGCGTGTAGCTCTGAATGCAACGCCTTCAAGTGTCCTGCTGCTCTTATCGCATTGGCTGCTTCTTCCCGGCATTAATAAGGTGGGTGGATGCCAAATGTTCAGCTGAGAATGGAGGGGAGGAGCCTCTGGTGCCTCTGGGGTGGAGAGATCTCAGAGTGACGGGAGGATGGGTGCATCTGGAGTGCAAGGAGACCAAGTTATTCACTGTCTGATGAAAAATGCCTTTATGGAAGTGGCCTGTGGCCCAGGGCTGAGACCCACGAGTTCTTGGAATGTGCCTGATGGAGAAAGGGGAGGATGGGTGGGTGTTAGGATTTCTTCCCTTTGCCAAAAATGGAAATAAGGCAGAGCATTGAAGTCCACTCGAAGCTGGTGGGGCATTCCTGGCGGAGGATGGAGCTATCCCTCTGACTTCAGAAGTCCAGAGGATTTTGTTTTGGGGGAAAAGTCTACTTCCTTAGCATATCCATTCGGATTTGTGTGGGTCCCTGGATTTACAGGAATGTGGATGGAAACAGGTGCATCCATTTGAGGCCTAGTCACTTGCCTGTGCATTGTGGCTGGAGGACTCTGTCTTAGGAATGCAAAAAGGGTTAGTGAGCGTGACTTCACATGTGCGGGGCAAAAGGAACATGTGGGCAAGAAGCCTTGCCAAGCAAGTCCTAGAATCTAGTAGGCTGGAGGCGACTGTAGATGCTGCTTAGTTGTTTTGTTTTTACTGGCTCAGCATCCATTTCAACCTTCACTGGAAAACACAATCCATTTTTTTCCCCTGGGAGAAAATTGTCCCTTTGTATTCTCAAACCATTAGGTTTGAGTGGATTGACATCACTTCCTGATCCAGTATCAGCACATGAGTCAGGCCTGGCCAATCAGAGCATTCTACCCCCTGCTGGCCATGATGAATGGTTCAGGGATGGGGCAGGTGACCCAAGCCCATCTGATGAAGCTGAATCCAGAGATTTTTCTTGGTACTATTGGGAATGAGGAACATTTCTTCTACCAGCATTTAAGCCTGGAACTATTAGCGGTCATGTGGGGAAGCATATGTGAAAATAAAGCAATTAGAAAGGAAAGAAGAGTTTAGAGATGGAGAGAGACAGATTCCTTATAACGTTGTTTGAGAATCTGGATTGAGCCGTGCCTGAAGGCCACTCAAACTATTAGTTATATGAGCCTACAGACAGCTCATCCTCCCTTGTTTGACTTGTGTTTAGGTCCCTATAACCCAAAGAATACTGGCTAACTCGAGGTCTTAGAGGTGGACTAATCCAATTGCCTCTGCTTGAATACCTCTGTGGATGGGAATGTCATTCCTTCTGGAGGCAGGAAGACCTAGATTTAAAGTAGAGCTCTTTCAGAAGCATGAGTTTGTGTGCATCTCTTCTGGAAGAAACTTGTAAATGCTATGAGCTTCTGACTGTCCTTTTTGTTAATTCTTTCTGCCACACTCAAACTTGATGACACTGCCAAATGCTCTGACCTGGGAATGCCTGATATGTGACAATGTCCTGAAATTGGTTAGCAGGCCATCTTGGAAAGGCAGGCAGCTGCGGGGAACTCAACACTATCCAATCCCCACACTGGAGCTGTGGGCTCATGACCAACTAAATCAGGTACATGAAGCTATGGCACCATCAAAATACCTGCCTATTTATTTTGCCACCGTTTTTTTTCTTGTCCAACAATGAGGTTTTTTCCTTCAAAGATAGGACTTGGCTACATCCTGGCCCACCTTTTCCTTGCCTACTTACTGGTACTTTGCACGTGAAGACCCAGGCTCTGAGAGTGTCTGGGGGCTGCTCTTAATGTGGTTGCTAGAGTCCTTGCAAAGGGTTTGCAGGGAGCCATCTGAGCTCCCTATGAGGGAGCAATTTGTGTAAAGAGCTTGAGGGTGCAACGATGAAGGTTGCATCCACAGAGCAGGCAGCGTGAACAGATCAGCCCCATCAGTTCCAGACCCTACTGATTTCAGCCCAGGCAGACTGTGGCGCAAAGCTGAGTTATGCAACTCCCCCGCTAGGACCATGGCATTTATTGACTTCCACTGCATAACAGAACTGGAAAGTTCATGGGGTAGACCTGGCTTCATCCATGGTTTAAACAATGTCACCAGAGCCTCTCTCTCCCCCTTGTCTCTACCCTGCTTTCCCCAGCATTAGCCTCATTCTCAATTCTCAACATAAGCCCCAGGCTGCCATCTTCCTGCGGCCAGTGGTCCCAGACAGAGAGATAATGCCCTCTTTCTCCCACATCTGTCTTAATCTCTGAAACAGACTCTGATTGGCACTCTTGAGTCACATGGCCTCCCCAATCAAGTACTAGGGTTTGAACATGGAGTACTCTGATTGGCCAGCCATCCTGGAGGAAGTAGGTGTGGCCTCTTGATTGACAGCCCTATCAAAATCAGGGGGAGTCAGTGTGGTTAATTTCCAAAAGGAAGGAATGCAAGGCAGACCCAAAAGTAAGTGAGTCTTCCATAGCCAGCACAGTGATAGATTTCTTTTCACATGCAGACTCCACCAGACTATTGTTGACTGCCCACAGTTAGTGGATTAGAAGGCTGCAATGGATTAGCAGGGTCTGCCATGGATGCTCCGTTTTTTTTGCTGTGCCTGACCTTCTAGGGCGTGAGAGGCTGGAAAGTTCACACCACCTTAGTTTGGAGAAAGTTCCTAGTTGTACATCAGAGGAGCTGATCCAGAAATCCCAGGGCACATCATTAACTTGCTCCCAGCCTCTCTCCCCTGTCCTATTTCCCTGCTTCACAGGAGCGTTTCCTCCCTGTCGAGGGCCTCTGCTTGGGCTGGGGGAGGAAGCCCAAGACCCTCAGGCTGAGGGCCCTCCTCTTCCCATAGTGCCTTGCAGAGGTCCTCAAATATTCCCCTTCTTGGGGGAAGGGGCTGTTCTGGGACCAGATGCTTCCTTCTTGCCTTTCATCCTGGGTGGAGAGGAAAAAAACCAGAAGAAGAGAAGAGAGCTCTGAAACAATTTGGGCGTTTTGCTCTGAGCTGGTTGTTCTCTCCCCAGTCAACAGCATCCTGGCCGAGGAAGGGAGACGGGAAGTGACCTGAACCCTGGGTTTGAGAGCCAGCTCTGACTCCATGAGTGGGGACCCTCGGCACCTTCCCTGGGCTCAGTTTTCCCATTCCTAAGACATGGGGTAGGAGCTTTACAGCCTTCTGCAGCCCAGGCTTTCTGGGGCTCAATGGCAATGTTGGAATTAAGAATGAAATCCAAGAGTAGCTGTTGTTTCCTTCTCACATGGTGCAGCGAGAGTGGTTCTTTCCAGTCACACACAAGCAATCCCATTTTTTTTTTTTTTTGCAAAGGTAACTTTCAAGAACAAAGAGAACTTGGACCCACACGGTCCAGACACATTTGAACTCCATGGGCTTTACTCTCGCAGGGCGATGGTTTAACTGACCTCCAGTCCCTTTTCAGTGACCAACTCTGCCTTGTTTTTTTTTTTTCCTTTTTGCTGGGTGACCTTGGGTAAATCACTTTGCTTCTCTGGACCTTATTTTCTTCCTCTGTAAAATGGGGATGAGGATATCCACCTTATTGGGCTGTTGAGACGTTCAAATATGATGAGGGCTTTGGGATCATAAATAATGGTACAGGGATGAGCTGTTACTAAACTCTCACTCAAAACTGGCCTAGGAATGGGCCAGAAATTCCTTTAGGCCTGTTTGTACTGTGCCTTGCACGTAGTGGACACGCGGCAAATATTTGTTGAATGATTGGAATCCCAGGGGCTGTTTGATTGTAATGCAACTAGACACGGCTCTTGAGCTGTGCTACTTTATGTCCCAGCAGCAGGTCTCTGGTGGGGCAGCTGGAGTGGCAGGTTCGGGGCCAGGACCAGGGCTGTCTGGTACCTGTGTGGTGCTGAGGCCACTTACTGGCCTGGGATTGGGCATCTGTCAGGCAAGATGGGGAGACAGACTCCTAACAGCAGACGGGGCTGGGAGGGGGGGTTTGTATTTTTCTGCTCGAGTTGTAGCTGTTTTTCCTCTTTCCTTTTGGGAATAAATTACCATGGTTTTATAGCCCCTACAGGAGTTTCTGGAAACTCCGACTGGATGAATCCCAAAAACGGAATTCTTTTTTGAGTTCCCAACTCCTCCAGATCCTCATTAGAAGAAAATGGGGTCAGCCTCCTTGCCTGACAGACACCCATCACCCTCCATGCGGGGTCACCTCTCCTTGATCTTGGAAGATTTTTTTTTCCCCAATGATCTCCAAGAACATGGCTGAGTCACACAGACCCACAGCCACCCCCCGAGGGTGAAGAGCCGTGTCACCTCCTTGATCAAGTGCTCAATCCAATCAGGACAGAGCTCAGGGTGAGCAGGGCCGACTTGGTGCCCAGTCTCATTGCCCCGGCCTGTGTTTCTTGCTCCTAAGAAATATACAGCGACAGCCATCGTATGCTTTACCCCCATGTAGGTGCATTTAGCTTAATAAGCATGGCCATGCCATATTGTCAATTAAATTAAACACCCCCCCCCTGCATCTTAGAAAAATGCTCTCTGCAGCCAAACAGCTGTAGCTCTGGATATGTAATCTCTGTCTGTTTTGTTTTGCTCCAGACAAAATGGTGGAAAAGCTGAAATTTATGCCTTTGGAATCTGAGGCATTAACCATTGTAAATCAGCCTTTGGTGCCCAAAGGTAACAATTACTGCTCTCATTAATAGATTTCCCCAGCCTGGCTCATAAAACAACTCTGGAAATGTCTCCAGGGACAGGGTGGGGGAAGTGTGCCCGGGGATCATTAACAGCCAAGTACCCTGGGCGGAGAGGGATGCCTGGCCCTCTCCCCAGGGCCTGCCCAGCGGACGTGAGAGAAAGCGCACACAGGGGCCTCGAGACAGGGCTGGGGTGCTGTGCACGCGGTGGGTGTGCTGGCTCAGCAGGAGTCCCACGTCCGTGCGATCCCTCCCAGGCAGGGGTTCAGAAGCTGGCTCTTGAAGAGGAAAGGACTGGGGCCGGGGAGGGAAGGAAGGCTTACGCTTCCATCATGACAGGTCATTTTCTTCTCTTGGGAGCACCAGGGCCGGAAGGGATCTTGGGGTCATGGGGTCCACTCCTTTAGTAACCACGCAGGGACTGCAGGGGCCTGGGGACCTGCCCAGGGTTGCCTGGCAAGTCAGGGGCTGAGCTGGGTGCCATGACAATGAAGAAACACGCAGAGGGCTGCCAGAACGTTGAATGTGTTTCTCCAATGGCTTTGGACCCTTCTTGTCCCTGTTTGGTTGGAACATAAACTGGATTTGAACCCAGGAGTGCTATCTTCTGTTCTGTGGGCGGAACAGGGGTAACAGTCCTGAGTCACCCCTGTGGCCGCTGGAAGTGGTAGATGAAGGGCTGTGCTCTGCTGCGTGGGAGGGGCCACTTCCCGTCCAGGCGTCTGTTTGTGCCTGGGTTGGATGTAAATGCTGGACTGTGGGACAGAAAGAGCAGACAGTTCTTTCTGCTCCTTGATGATACCCCATCCTAGTTTTATTTTATTTTTATTTTGGGGTGGGATTCTTGTCTCCTTCTGGGATACTGGTTTGTTGGAAGAATCCATATGGGGTTGGAATACGACAGGACCTGCGTAAGAATCTCAATTACATTGTTGGTTAGTGAGCAAGCTGTGGGGCCTTGTAAGTTGCAGAACCTCGCTGCTCCTTGTTTGCGACGGGCACCCCGGTTCTGCCTTGAGACGGTGCTGCAAGGGCAGGTGCCTGGCTGCGCTATGTGTACCTAGCAGAGCATTTGATCAGTTGTAGGTGCTCACAAAGTGTTTTTGAGTGAATGAAAAGCTATCTATGGTAGCACAGGAGGAGGCCATGCTGCCCTCCTGGGCCAGTTTAAATCCCCCCTGCAATTTATTCAGATGTAAGTAACCAAAGGCGTCCTGGTCTCTGGGACGCCCTTCTGGCTCTTGGGCAAAGCTTGGCTCAGAGAGGCTGTCGTGCTGCTCAGGGCGCACAGCGCCATGACTAGCAGGCAGGCGGCTTCCCAGGCTCCATGCCTCCTGGCTCTGGACATCATTTGCAGCTCATAGCAACTCCACCAGGCTGATTGACAGGGGCACTTACTCCTGTTTGTTTGTTTTAGTTGTGGTAAAATATATACAACATAAAACTTACCATTTTCACCATTTTTAAGTGTACAGCTCAGTGGCATTAGGTACATTCACACTGTTGTATAACCATCACCACCATCCATCTTCAGAACTTTTTCATCATTCCTGCACCCATTAGACAATAACGCCCCATCTTCTTCCATCCTGCCCTTGGTCACCTCTCTTATTTCCTATTTCTATAAATTGGACTACTCTAGGTACCTCAGGGATGTGGAATCATGCTTTTGTGTCTGGTTTATTACACCCATCCTCCTGTCTCTAAGGTTCATCCATGTTGTAGCATGTGTCAGAATTTCATTTGCTTTTGAGGCTGAATAATATTCCGTAGTATGTATTTACCACATTCTGTTTATCCATTCAGCCGTCAATGGGCATTCGGATTGTTGCCACCTTTCGGCTTCTGTGAATAATGCTGCTATGAATGTGGGTGTGCAAATATCTGGTTGAGTCCTTGCTTTCACTTCTTTCGAGTATATGCCTAGAAGTGGAACTGCGAAATCTACGGTAATTCTATGTTTGAGTTTTTGAGGAACCCCCAGACGAGCCCTTCTTTGCCCAATGGAAGGGCAGCGATGCAGGCTGGTGTCTGGTGGGACCACCCGCCACCTCGCTGGGCCTTTCCTAAGTTAGGAATGGGGGCTGTGGCTGGACAGGGTGGGGGCGCTGGAGCTGGCATGGGGCCCCTCGGCGGTTCAGCACCCCCTGCCCCATGCACCAGTTTTACACTACGTCCCGGGAGAGGAAACACGGGAGAGGAAAGCTCTGTCCCCCACACAGGCAAAGGGATTCTTTTTGTTCCGATGATTAAGCAACAGCTGAGTCCCCACCCGAGGCACGTATACGCAAGCTCCAAATCTGCTTCAGAAAAGAGACTTAAAAAGTTCTAAGGTGTCATGATGAAACACACAGGCGTTGGTGCCAGTTCACATTCTGGTTCAGTCACTTACTAGTTGGGGCAAATTGGATAAATCATTGAACCTGTGAGCCTCAGTGTTCACATCTCTAAAATGGGGGTCACGGGTTGTTGTGGCCCCAGAGAGACGTTGTATGTGAAAAGCTGTGTCTTGGGCCACAGGCAGTCCTGTCCAAGGACTGGGATTCCGTTCTTAGAGGCCAGTGACCACACCAGGAGTGAAGGTGGTAGATGTTCCCGATGGGCCGTTTGGCTGTGCCCCGCCTGCCTGCTCTGGCTGTGGAGGCCCACGTGTGGCAGGTGCTCAGGCCCCACCTTGAGCCCCGGGGTTACACATTCACTGCAGGGCCTTCCGGATCTTAAGGCTGGCGCTGCCCGTGGGGAACGCTCGCAATGGAAAATGGCCCACAGTGGGGGGATTTATTATCTCTGGTCTCTGGTGCTTCACGGGTCGTGTGACATGGCTAATCCTTAATTACACCTCATGTTAAAGGTTAGTCCACCTCTGGGATGTTTCCCAGCTTGAAGATGCCTATGGAAAATTAGTTCATTCGTAAAACAACGTGTCAGGTTACAGACCCACACTCTGGCGGAGATGAGGTTGGTGGGGGCTGCTGAGAAATCCCCGAGCTTGCCTCCTGCCTCATCCGTTCCCTCTAACAGGGTGTCGGGTCAGTGTTTCGCTTCCAGAAAGATAGTATCGTGCCCAGAGGAAGAGCTAGTTAAAAGGGCTTCAGAAGCACTGGACGATCACTCAGATGGACAGAGGTCAGCGTGGGGAGGGAGAGGCCCAGGAAATTACATGGTGACAGTTCAACTTCGCTGTTGCTCCACCACTGTCCCTCACCCCCACTGCCGCTGTGCTTTGTATGGTCAATGGAGACATGGCTGAATTGCTGAGAGGGGCTGGGGCCCTCAGCTCCCCCCTGGGCAGTGCCCCACGCGGCCCAGAAGTCATCACAACCAGGCACCCGCGCTCCAGGGCAGCTTTGTCTGGGCCAAGTTCTACTTGCTCTAAGAATGAGTTCCTGTCGGTCCCTAATTTATGTCCTTCAACAAACGTTTACTGGGCACTCACTGTGCCAGGTACTATTCCAGGATCTGGGGATATATTGCAGTGACCCACAGAGACAAAACAAAGCTGCCTACCCTCCCACAGCTTACTTTCTAGTGGTGGGAGATGCAGACAGAAAATGAGCGAAATGTATTAGTAAAATGATAGTGCTATCAGATGGTGATAAGTCCTATGGAGAGAAAGAAAGCAGGGGAGGGAGAGAGGAAACGCTGGCCTGGGTGTGGGTTACAAGTTTTGACAGGGGAGTTAGAGAAGGCCTCACTGAAAGTTGAGAGTGGAGCAGAGAACAGGAGCGGGTGAGGGAATGGGCCATGAAGAAAGCTGGAAGGATGGATGTTCCAGGCAGGGCGAACAGCAGATGCCAAGGCCTGGAGGCAGTGGGATGCCAGGTGTGTTTGAAGAGAAGCAAGCAGGCTGCGTGGCTGGAGCAGAGGGAGCTGGGGAGGAGGAAAAGAGAAGGAGGTCAGAGAAAACCAAGGCCGTGCGGTGGTTTCTGCACGTCCAGCCCTGTGCCCAGCCTTTCCTGCCTTGACCAAGGTGTGGCGTGTCTGTGCAGTTTTAGAACGGGGATCAGCAATCTGCTGCCCCTTGACCAAATCCATCTGGCTGCCTGGTTTTGTAAATAAAGTTTGATTTGAACACAGCCACACCCGTTCCTTTACATATTGTCTGTGGCTGCATTCAAGCCACAGGGTCAGAGTTGCCTACTTGTGACAGTGACTGGATGAGTAGCAAAGCCTAAAATATTCATTCTCTGGCACTTTATAGAAAAAGCTTGTTGACTCAGGTTTTAGGTCCTGGGCTTTACAGTTAGACCCCATGGGATCAAACCTCTGCTCATTTATTATCCAGGTGCCCCTGGGCAAGTTACTTACCTTCTCTGAGCTTTAGCCTCCCGTCTGTAAAATGCTGACAATATCCATCTTATCGGGCTTTGTGAGATTAAACAACTAACGTGAAACACACACAGCACCTGATGGGTCCAAATGTTTTTGTTAGGAGGCGTCAGTGGGCGCAGTCTTGGACTCACAAGGACAAGATCACATGGACGAAAGGCGTCAATGGTCTTCATCTCAGTTTCCCTGTCTATTAAGTGGGGATATTTATTTACGAAACTAAAATGAGATAAAGTGTATGGCTTGTAGGAGGCACACCTTAAATGGAAGTTGCTGATTTTGTTGTCGTTAGCCTTACTCTCCATCATCTCCTATGTGCCAGGGCATCTGCACATTCTCCAGGATCTGGGAGAAAAATCCAACATCCATCTCAATATCCGTGTGCCACTGCCATGCCACTGGCTCCCAGCACATCCTCCAGCTGACAGTGCCTGGGAGGGGGTGGGTATCACGGGGCCTCCGTTTCTACAACTTGGCACCTGGCCTAAACCCACTGCTACCTGAAAGGGTGCCAGCCTGTTCAGACATTTGAATTTGCAAATAATCTCTTGTTTACTGTCGGAGTACCCACAAAGGCGAAGCTTGTCGTGGGTTTTATTATGCTGCAATGGGTAGTGTTGGGAAAGTCTATCTTTGCAAAGCCCAATTAGTGTATTCATTTACTAGGATCTTGCGTCATCAGGTAAGAGTAATAAGAGGATCATGACAGCATTTTGCCCGCTAGACCCAGTTTGAGCACATGCCGTTTTGCAGGGGAAGGGAGGAGGCAAACAGCAAGAGTTTTGGTGACGGATGGCGGTCTGGGCTTGGAAAATGTTCACCTTGTTGGAGGACTTTGTCATGCTGCTTGGCTGTGATGACAATCCACTTGAGTTACATTGCATTAAAAAAAAAAAAGGTGGCGAGAGTCCAGTGGTTGAAATGCAGACACCCACATGTATTTATATTTGCAACGCTTGGGCCATGTGTGCGGTGATACGGTGGACTAGAAAGTTGTGGAACTGAAAATAACATATGTCAGTCTCAAGTGCCAGAGGAAATTGTAGCACTGGCGAGGAGAGGAAGGGTACAGATTTAGAGAGGGGGGAAGAAATATGCTCCTTGTTCAGCCGTGGTGTTTATACACAAGCCCTCATTTCTCCTCACACATAATGAACAGCCTCAAAACCGGCAAGAAAACAAATGCAAAATGGGGTGAGTTGATTGGTTCTTTGTGAGCTGGTTGGCTTAATCGACTTCTGGATGGGAAATAAAGTTCTGGCAGGTTGAACTTTGACCCCCCCACCCCTTGCTGTAGTTTTCTGAGTTCCTTGGGATCCTGTTCATGAGAACGAAGCTGTGGATGTGGCTGGAACAGGTCGAGGTGGAGATGGTAAGAAAGGAGTTCCCCTTTGCCACAAAACCTCCTTGACTTACAAATGATTAAAAGAAAAATTACAAACCAATTACTTTTGGTCTCTTGAGAGTCAGAAGATCGGCTAGGATTTTTCTGGACTCAGGGACCCCTAAGATCACATTTCTCTCCTGGGTGGGGTGCTATTTTTAAGGCTTGGTTACCACTCTCCCCCTCTAATTCCATGTGTCTATACGTATAAATAGAAGTGACTAAATTAAAAAAGAAATAATAGCTTGAATTCACATCTTCTTTTTTTTTTTTTTTTAAATCTTCATGAAAGAAGCGGCTGGTTTGACTTCATTTTCCACGTTTCACTTTGCCGTTCTGACGTTATCAGACACAGTCTGAGACCCAGGGCACATTTGGTCTTTGCAAGCAAAACTCAGTAGAATCTGTGAGTCATCTCTCAGGGTCACCCTGACAACCCGAACCCCAATCCAGACCCCAAAACCAGCTGGAAGCCTCTTACCACAGCCTTGGGCTTGAAATGAGATCACCAAGATTTTAACATACACATTGGTCAAGCCGCTTACGCCCTGCCTCACATTTTCTCTTCTGCAGAATGGACATAATCCTCTCCCCACCTGCCTGGGCCAGGAGAGAATGGGACAAGGTGGGGAGACACCCAGGGCTGGGCTTGGAGGAGCTGGTGAATGGACAGCCTCTCAGCTCTACGCGTCCTGCCTCTCTCTCACCTTACAGGCAAAGTATGGTCAACACCTAGTTTCCATATTCTAATCTCCCTTCTATTCAGGAGTGAGTTCAGTCTGTCGGGTGCACTGGGCCTGAGACCTTGAGGCTGGGGGCTGAACTACCACAGCGCGAGCACCTCTCATGGGCTGGCACCCAGCACCAGGTACTTCACTTTAGTTTGCTTAGTACTCCTCACCTGCAAGAGAGGCATTGCTGGTCCTATTTCACAGAGCAGAAGACTGACAAGCAGCTGCTCCTTCAACACCATTTGAAACTTAACACCCCCGGTAGTTTAAAGAATATTTTACAACCAACCAAAGAAAATGATGCAGCTGTCTGTGGAGAAGGATGGGCGGGTATGCAGAGCAGGGCATTTGAAGACTGGAATCTTGGGAGGGAAGCACCGGATCCTTCCACATCCTGTGTAGTGGGTTGAATAGTATTCCCCTAAAATTTGTGTCTGCCCAGAATATGACCTTTGGAACTAGCATCTTCACAGATATAATTAGTTAACGATCTTGACAGGAAATCTTCCTGGGTTTAGTATGAGCTCTGAATCTAATGACTGGCAATCTTAAAAGAAGAGGAGAGGACCCAGAGACCCAGAGGGAAGAAGGCCATGTGAAGACAGACAGAGATTGGAGCGATGCAGCCACAAGCCAAGGAGTGCTGGGAGCCACCAGAAGCCGGAAGAAGCAAAGAGGCATTCTCCCCAAGAGCCTTTGGTGGGAGTGTGACCCTGCTGACACCTTGATTTTGGACTTCTGGCTTCCAGAACCGTGAGAGAATAAATTTCCATTGTTTTAAGCCACCGAGTTTGTGGCAATTGGTTATCGCAGCCCTAGCAAATTGACGGATCCTGCAGTCCTTAGGGTCAGCCGTTCAGATATGGTCGCCAGAGATAAAGGCAGGCAGGAGCTTGCGTACTTAAACATAGGAACGCCTTGGCTCTGTGAAGGGAAACGTTAAATCTCTTTGGTAAAACAAAACAAAAGGCAGAAATTCCCTTGCTCTTCCCTGGGAGCAGGCCTTAGAGATGGGAACCCCGAGTCTGCAGAGGGGTCCAGCAGCGTGAGGGGTGGGATGGAGGAGTGACGTGAGAGATTATGATTTGTTGCTTTGTTACACAATGTTTTCAGCCATGGATCTTGCTTTCAAGCTTAAACTGTTGCCGAAATAACAGGCAGGGCAAGGGGATATGAACACACAGAGAATGTCTCTGGTGAAGGGAGAGTGAGCATGGTTGACTTCTATTGGGAAGGTGGGAGGTAAGTGGTTTGAAGACTTGATTATGGAAAAACTGCCCGGGGGGACCCAGATGACATCGCCAATAACTTAGTGACACAGGGTATGGGGAATATTGAGGTAGGCTGGCTGAGCCATATCTCTAAGGGAATGACACAAAAAGTCCTTCAAACGGGGACCGTAACTGGGGGCCTCTGACCCCAGCAGGTGAGCGGGCAGTGGGGTAATTAGCATGGCTGTGGCAACCGAGAGCCACAACTCGAGGCCAGATTGTGAAGAGGACAAACGATATAATAGATGAAGCAGGACCAGCCAAGAGCCAATTACAGCAGTTCAACTGGGAGATGACTAAAGCAAAAACTAGAATCTTGGCAACTGTCCTCGTTAAGTATCTATCCATGTGTGTGAGGGCGTGTGTGTATGCGTATTGTATTTTTTAAAAGAGATTAAGATCTAATAATTACAAGGCTTTATTAAAGCCTCCGAGGAGTCAGAAATGATAATCTTCCCCAAAAGGACACCAAATTTCTAACCTGGGGCTGAGGGTGTGGCTGGAATGATCTAACCTCAGGAAACTGCCATCTGTCCTTGGGGGGAGGGTGAAGACAGACCTGCTGGGGGGGGGGGGGAGCTAATTCAGGGGGGTGGGAGGGGGTTCCCGGACTGAAGGGCTCCTTGGCTGGTCTCCGCCCAGCAGAGGAAAGGCCTCATGCGTGTGTCCATCTCTCTGTTGGTGTCCAGGGAGCTGGGCTTCCCATCAGACTCTCAATCTGCAGCCAAATCGCAGAGGTCAATAATTATTCAAGTCGATGGAAGTGAAGATGTGTTTCATAATGAAACAACAGCTTCCCCAGGTGGAAGGAGACAACACTGGGCAGTGGCTCAGAGCCTGCGCTCTGGAGTTTCAAGCCGGAGTTTGAATCCTGCCTCTGGCTGCATGACTCAGATTATGAGATCAGCACCTTGTATGAGATTATCGCATTGCCTCATCTCCTATGTTGGAGGATTGCGTTCTAGCACTATTAACAGCAGAAATTGAATGAAATGATGTGTGTGAATGAGGGCGTGCCGGCATGTAGTAAGCCCGAGCCAACATAAGCTGTTGTTTCAGGGGCTGGCTCTTTGCTGAACTACATTATCCCCTTTAACATATGCTACTGCCAGGCCTGGGGACATAGGTGCTTTTCCTCCATTCACGCAGGAGGAACCATGGACGCCGGGGACTGGAGGCATCTGCCTGAGCTTCCTCACCTGGTGAGCGCAGGGCCAGCATTTGAACGCAGGACCGTGAGCCTCCAACTCTACTGCCCTGGCTCTGGGTACCATATTGCTCTGTCTCAGATCAAACTGAAGGGACAAGCAGCAATGGGCACTCCCGTCCATCACACAAGTTAGTGGTGTTGCTGTCCCAAAGGCACCATGGAAGGGCTGCACACCCAGGGGAACAAACCCACTCCATCCTGCTGCCTCTGTGGCCCTGGTACCTCCACATTCTCTGTCTCCTTGTCTCAGTCTTTAATCTTAATCACCATTTGGATGTTCATGTCCTGCAGTAGCAGATATCACTAACACACACACACACACACAGACATGCACAAACACCTGTCAGATGCCTGTCTCATGGCTTCTTGCTTTGACAAGCTCCTCGCGGAGTTTTGTCAGGTTCCCTGGAGGTACACAGGTCCAAGACAGAGAGGGGATGGGAGGCCGCTTGTCAGGGCTGTCAAATGACAAACCTCCCAGATCCAGAGCCCTGCTTTTTGGTGGGAAGGAAGCAGTCTCAAGACAACTCATGGGTCCACTCCCTACTCATTCCCTCCCACCCCTTCCTTGATGGTCGGTCCTGTAGCATTCCAGGCCCCATTAGCCTCTCTGCTCTGCTGTTTTCTGCCTGGGGATGGAAGGTCAGGCAGCTGCCTGGGGGTGGGTGTATCATTCCAGAACTCCTCTGGTTGCCTGCACAGCCCTCCTTCTGTGGCATCCTTATTACCATCTATATCCCATTGTGTGACTACTACTCAGTGTGTGTATCATCCTCTTGCTGATGGATACTCGGATGGTTTCCGGTTGCGGGCTACTGGGAATAATGCTGCAGTGAACATTCCCGTACTTTGGAGCACATCTTTGTTGAATATATACCTGAGAGGAGAATTGCTTGGTTATAAGGTTATGTATATGTTCAACTTTAGAAAAATTCTGCCAATTTTTTCCCCTGTGCACTTGTACCAATGTATATATTACCACTGGCAATGTAGAAGCAAGAATTCCAGTTGCTCCACATCCTTGTCAAGACTTAGTATAATCTTTTTTTTTTTTTTAACTGTTCTAGTGGGTGTCTAGTGGTATATCATTGTGATTTTAACATGCCATTCGGACATCCTTTTTTGTGAAGTGCTTAAGTCTTTTGCCCTTTTTCTATTGAGTTTGCTGATATGTTTCTTATTGAGTTATAGGAGCTCTTTGTATATTCAGGATCTGTCTCTTAGGCTTGCCTTCTCACTTTCTTTGCGGTGTTTTTGTTGAACAGAAATTCTTAATTTCTTGAGTAAGTTAGTTATGTTTTAATAGATGCTAATGATGCTAAAAGACTGCCAATCATCATAGGAATTATTTCCTTTTGAATGTTATTTCCTACATCATTAAAAAAATTTTTTTAATTGTGGAGAAATTCTTAATTTTAGTTATGATTATTGCTTTTTTGCATCTTGTTTTAAGAAATTTTTGCCTATCCTGAGGCTACGAGGAATCCTTTTATGTGATCTTCTAGAAGTTTCATTGTTTAACTTGCACATTTAGGTCTATATTCTATCTGGGATTGGCTTTCATGTATGGTGTGAGGTTGGGATGACCATTAGCTTCTTCCACATGTAGACATCCAGTTGGGTCCTGTCATATACGTGGACCATCTTTCCTCCATGCATTGCAAATGCATCTTTATTGTAAACTGGGTAACCATATGTGTGAGCATCTGTCTCTGAACTCTGTTCTATTGGCTCAGTGAATACTTCAGGGATGAATGGTGGCTGGTCTGGGCCTCACCGTGTCCCGAGGAAGATGGTGGTGCCAGGCTCTTGCTTTCCGAGGCGATCCTGTGCTTCCTCTTCTGAATCACTTATTCTATCTCTACCCTTTTCTGACTTCTTCCCATAGACACAACTGATTAGCTGGCAAAATTACCAAAATAGCAAAAGCTCATGTAACATTTACCATGTGCCAGGCCCTGTTCTAAATCTGCTTTAACTCATTTAATCTTTACGCAAACCCATGATGTAATTACTATTATTATCCCCATTTTCCTGATAAGAAAACTGGGGTACCTGAGACCACAAAGGTGGTATGTGCCTGAGCTGGAATTTGAACCCAGAGATTCAGTCTTGAAGTCCACGTCCTTAAGCACGACACCAGGCTTTCTTTCAGCCAGTGGCAAGAAGGGAAACGGTGGAGGAGGCTGTCACCCTGGCAGAGAAGTAAAGACATCTGAGTTCTTGTCTTGGTTTCTACACCTACTGGATGGGAGATTGGACCATTAATTAATTCCTCAACTGGAAAGTGAGAGAGTGACGTGATATCTTCAGCTCTGACATTTTACAGTATCATCTACTGGGAAGATTCCTAAAAAGACCGTGGGTTTTTTGGAGAGAAGAAAATTGTGCAGCAGAGACCAGGGTTGAGGCGCAGACGAGGAGGAGTTCAGAGAGGGTGGTGGGAGCCGAGCGAGGAGGTGAGGAGGTGGTGGGGGAGTGGCAGGAAGGAACGGGCCCTGCACTCTGGTCTCATCCTTTCCCATCTGCTTATCCCCTTCCTGGACCCTCAGATCCAGCCTATCAGGTTACATGCCAGAGGAAGGGGTGATTGCTAGGTATCAACTTATCTAATTGTCGCCCCTTCTGGAAATTAGTTTGAGAGCATTCCAGTTTATTCCCAAGGCCGCGGTTCCTGTGTGAGCCTCTGGGGAGGCAGTTTCTCTGCCCAGAGCTGGCTAATTGTTCACCCACCATGTCCATTCGCTGGTGAAAATCACCCCGGGCTCTTCCACACGGACACCAAGTGTCCACGGGGGGCAGTCACGTGACCTCGGAGGCCCTCATAGCCCGGGGCTAGGGGCCTGGGAACAGCCTTTTATCATTAACTCCTGGACAGGGACAGTGGTGGTGGTGGGGGGGTGGGGAGCAGTTAAAAAATAACTTGGAAATGTCACACAAGTAATATATGCTATTTTAAGAAAAATTTAGAAAATTGGGATACAGAAGAAAAAGGAAACAAAAAGTTACCTGTAATCCCTTAATCCAGAGATAGTCACCGTTAACATTGAGTGATTCTCTTTAGAGGTTTTTTGGATCTTTTCATTTCCCTCTTTCTTTGTAGACCTCTCTCTGTCTCCGTATGTATGATATGTATTGATATAAATATGCAATAAATATACATACACACATATATATTTACCTTTTTTATCAAAATAGATTCCACTTCTCTGGAGCTAGATTTTCAACTTTGGCAGCATATCATAAGCATTTTCCACATCGCTCAATGTATATTATTACCCTTAAGACCTGCGTGAGAGCCCAGAGGAGATCGTTTCCCGTTAAACATCGTGAACATGCTTATTCAGGCATTTTTTAACACAGTTTTGATTATTTCCTTAGGAAATTTTTGAAAATATCAGAATGAGTATGTCCCAGTGATTTAATATGTCCCACTGGTAATAAAGTTCTTAATACTGTCTTCATCATTATCAATAAACATTTATATGCAGTCATGCACTGCCCAACGATGTTTCAGTCAATGACGGACGCATATATGATGGTGGTCCCGTAAGATGAGTACCATACAGCCTAGGCGTGCAGTGGGCTGTACCATCTAGGTTTGTGTAAGTGCACGCTGTGGTGTTCGTACAAGGACGAAATTGCCTAAGGATGCATTTCTCAGAACGTATTCCTGTTAAGTGAGGCATGACTGTAGTACCAACAACATTAACAAGTACTTTTTAATCGAATGCCTTATATATTACCAACTCTGTCTACACGTAATCTCATTTAATTTTCCAGAGAGGTATATAGCTATTAAATTCATTTATTCTCATTTGATAGCTGTGAAACCTGAGACCTCAGGAGGTTAAATGACTTCCCCAGGTCACCCGACTGAGAAAAGGAGGGACATGGACCAGGTCTGGGTTGCTCTCGCTCTGCTGTGCTCCCCGCTCCCAGCAGGTGTGCGGGGCCTCCCGGAACGAGGTCCAGCTCTCAAACGCTGTGGACGGGAGAGTGGCGTCTACAGCTGACTGGAGATTGGCATCTGCCACGGGAGAAGCCGCATGGGGCGTGATGCACGCCGGGGCTCTGTGGGGACAGGTGGGCTGCGGCTTCAGAGCAGCCTTCCTGGAGCTGAGCCTCCAACGATGGGGACAGGGAGACACAGAGCTGAGAAAGCCCGCCAAGCAGCGGGCACAGCCTGAGCAGAGGGGCGAAGTCAAGGAAACCCGACACTCCCTTGGGCTCACGTCCCCTGTACCAAGATCCGCTTACAGCAGACCTGTTCCAGCACCTTCTCCAGACACTGACATCGAATGTGCAGTGTCACAGGCAACAGGGGTAATAATGGAAACTTAATTTTCTGTTAAGCCGTCTTATATATATTTAAATCATTTCATTATATAGATAGAAATGTTTTCTGATTTCTTTTTCCTCAAAATGGTAATAGCCTTTCGCCTGATTATAAGAATGATATCTATTCAATTGTGAAAAATAAAATTTTACACAATACAGACAAGCATAAAGACAAAAGCAAGAACAAGCAGAAACCCCCCCACCCCGGGATAAATACTTGACATCCCAGCTTCCAGCTTTCTGAGCCCACAGCCTAGAGGAGTTCTACACAAATGGGATCAGGCCAGACTCACTCTCCTATTGCATGTTTTCCCACTCAACAGTCTGGTTTGGACGCCTTCCTTGTCATGACGTTTGGATTTCCATCATTATTTTTATTTATTTTTGCAGAGTCTGACTTACAGTCATTCAAATGGACAGATTTCTGGTGTATAAAATGATCATTAAAGTGCACAGAAATTGGGGTTTGACTCTTGAAATGACGTCCTTGAGCTTCTCAAAGTGACGCGGGCTTTGTGAGCCGTGGTGGCCTGTGCATAAGGGGCCTTCCTGTCTAGGTTTTTTATGTTTACTTTTTTATTATGCAAATTTTCAAGCTACTTAATGCAGAGAGAACAGTACAATGAACTCTCAAACGCCCATGGCCGGATTTGACAACAATCAAGATTTTGCCGTATTTGCTTGGTCTCTCCCTTAGTTTTTCTTTTGCTGAAATATTTTAAAGCAAATCCAGTTATCTTGTCACTTTATCCCTGCATCACTTAGAATGCATCACTTGGGGAAAAAAAGATACTTTCTTATGTAGCCATAATGCCAGTACCACACCTAACAAAAGGAACCCCGATTCCCTGGGGTCACCTGGTTTGTCATCAGATTTCCCTATTAGTCCCCAAACTGTCATTTTTACAATTGTTTTGCTTGAATCAGGAACCAAACAGGGAGAATACTTTTCATTTGGTTGTTGTGTTTCTTAAGTTTGTTTTCTAGAGCTATCGTCAAATATTAACTTACACAGCAAAATAGTAATTCATGAATTTCAATTATCCTTCAACCCTTGTGTTTACATCAAGGGGAAAGTCTCAGCTCATTGGCAGTAGGTTTTTAGCCCTTCTCTAGAGGACTTCTTCTTTTTTTTTTTTTTGGTAAGGAAGATTGGCCCCGAGCTAACATCTGTTGCCGATCCTCCTATTTTTGCTTGAAGAAGATTGTCACTGAGCTAACATCTGTCCCAGTCTTCCTCTTCTTTGTATGTGGGATGCCACCACCACACAGCTTTATGAGCCATGTGTAGGTCCATGCCCATAATTCAAACCCACGAACCCCGGGCACCAAAGTGGAGTGCGGACACTTAACTACTATGCCACCAGGCGGCCCCTCTAGAGTACTTCTAAGATCTCCCCTGCTTGCTTATGATTTTCTTTCCGTCCAGCCCTCCTTTCTTTCTTACTTTCTAAGTAAGCAGCCCTCAAGCCCACAGTCTTAAACAGGCAACCTTATCTAGACAGATCTTAATAACATTCTTTCCTCTGCATTGTGGTTCCCAGTACTGGGCCATTTTCTATTTATGGCAACTGACACTGATACTCTGTTGAGGGTTGTATGGTTTTTGGGTTTTTTTTAAAGAAAATACATTTATCTGAGTAAATGAATGGAGCAGTTAAAGGACATCCATGCCAGGGATGACATGCAGAGACATCAGCCCTTCTGGAAAGTGGCTTCAGGACGGAAGACGCTGCTTTTCCTTCTCTTTTGAAGGGCATTTAGAGCATTCCCAATTCTTCCAATACTAAAAACAATGCCATAATGAATAATCTTATACGTATACTTCTGTGCCCCTGGATGATTGTTTTCTTAGGATACATGTTTTAGAAGTGGAATTGCTGATTTCAAAGGGTGCGACTCTTAAAAAGCCGTGGCTCCCTAATCAGAGTGTGTTCGCTTAATTGAACGTTTGTTTCTGTTTCTATCACTTGCTGACTCAGCATCACATTGGGAACATCAGTTGTACAGGGTTGGCCTCAGGCTTCCTGGACTTTTTCTCTGTGTCCCCAGACTGTGATGGTGGAGTTTTTACACCTGCTTTCCATGGTCTTTCTGCCTCATCCCTTCCAGTAACTTCCTTTCTCATTCTTCTACCCTCCCTAATATGTTACTTCTCAAGTACGATGAGCTGGGAAATAGATAAACAAGTTTGATCTGATTGTGTCTAAATTAAGGGTAAATAGGCTCTGAGTGAGGGTCGGATGGGAGGAATATGAGGGAAGGGCAGCTGCTGGTGATGATAATGGGAGTTATTGCTACTTATGGCAGATAAAGTGACAACGAGAGGATCATCGGTCCCTTGCAGTCCCATGGAGATTTTACGGGATACAACGTGGGTTTGCTAACTGCCTCCCTCTGTCCTTACAGCAGTTTGATGGAGATGGAGTCAGCATGATGACCTTCAATTTGTGGAGGAGGATCTACAGTTCAGAGAGGCCAAGTGATTTTCCAAAGGCCACACAGCTGGCTCACGGCAGAGCTGTGATGCAAATCCAGATCTCCAACACCAAATCTGGTGAGTTTTGCACTCTTTCCTCTTGTCTGCTCACTGCCTGGGCCAGAGGCACCCCTGGGGGTTCTGAACAATGAGTGTCTGCTGGAGGAGGGGTGCTAGGCAGGGAAGAGTCTTCTAACAGCAAAGAACCAGCACATCATGGGGCTTGTGCCCAGCCAGAGCATGGACAAGGTCCAGGGGGTGGGACAGGCAGATTCAGGGGAGTTGGGCTGCTAGGGGTGAGGCTTTTCCATGGCTCAAGATGTCCTCAGCCAAAAGGACAGCTGGGCAGGACTAGGGGCCAAGAACTCTAAGTCCCCGTGACCCCTCAGCCTCCCGGCTGTGGAAGGAGGAGCAGGGCCCCAGGATCCCTGAGCTGGTTCTGGAGCCTTCATGGCTGTGTGCCCTGCGCCAAGAACACCCCATCTCTGAGCCTCCGCTGAAAAGATGGGCTCGGACCCAGCTCAGGGGCCTTTCCCCTGCAATCCCGGGGAGGTCAGCCTCCCTCGGCCCCTCTCTCGGGAACCCAGCAACTAAAGCAGCTCTGTTCTTGTTTTCAGTTTTTAAAAAAATTCTTAAGACTTAACTGGAAGGATTCTGATGCCAACAGTTTTCTGAACAACTGAACAAAATGATCTTGTATGTTCCATTCTCGTCTCCTCCTGAGTTTCCACTCCTGGGTCACGGTACTCCCCTGGCCCCATGTTAGGCAATGCCCTGGGAGATAGCTTCGGGTGCTCCACCTCCTCCCCTCCAGTGCTTTCTATCCATCCCACTTCCTCCATTTTCCATTTAGCCCCCTGCCACCATCCTGGCCCTGCACAGCCTCCTTGCCTCCTCAGTGGCCTCCCTGCCTTTAGGGCCCTGTCTCGGCTCTCCACACAGGCGTGATCAGAGGCTCCCGCTGTGGGCAGGAGGAAGCCCAAGGTGGGAGGCGACCCAGCCCTCAGTCCTGCCCTCCTCTGCCTCTCCTTGCCCTCCTGCTCCGTGTCTAACCGGGGAGACTTTTTCAGGTTTCTGAACACTCTCTGTTCTCTCTTGTATCGGGCCTGTGCCCAGGCTGTGCCCTCTGCCCCTTGTCATCTCGAAGCCATCGGACTTGTCCTGCAAGACTCAGCTCAAGTGTCGTGTCCTCACCGGGTCTCACGTAGCACCCCGCCCCCGCGGCCAGGTCACTCCTGTGTCCCCACAGCTGTTATGAAGCACTACCACATCCCTCCTCCCAGGTCTGGGTTCCAGTGGACTCGTAGATCCTACCTGCCGACCCTTGGAACTCTCCGTCTGCAGCTTTCTGAACACAAACTGTAAAAAATCCAAAATGTACAACAACAGAGGCATTTACACTGAGCCCCTAGAGCAGACGCCATCAAGCCGATTTCGTTGATTGATTATTTTTCTAGAGAGCACAGTTAAACGGTTCCTGATTTTCTTCCATTATCATCAGTATCAATTCTTTTCCAGGTAGACTGTACGGTGAATATTTGTGTCATTGATCAGTTTTTTGGCCCTTGTAAAGTTTTATAAGTTATAACAGTTTCTGTTGGAATTTTCTTTTGTGGGTGTTATTTCTACCCAATCCAGGCTTTCTGGAACAAATTTTGTGGTAAATTAAAAAAAATTAGTTAACATTTGGGGCCAGCCCTGTGGCCTAGAGGTTAAGTTCGGTGCACTCTGCTTTGGCGGCCCAGGTTTGAGGGTTTGGATCCCGGGCAAAGACCTACACCACTCATCAGCCATGCTGTGGAGGTGTCCCACAAACAAGAGAGAGGAAGACTGGCACAGTTGTTAGCTCAGGGCTAATCTTCCTTAAGAAAAAAAAATTATTTTTTAGAGCAGTTTTAGTTTCATAGCAAAATTGAATGGAAAATACAGAGAGTTCCCATGTACCCCCTGTCCCCACACATGCACCACCTCCCCACTGTGGACCTCCCCCACCACAGGAGTGCATTTGTTACAACAGATGAACCCACAGTGACATGTCATTATCACCCAAAGTCCATAGGTTGAGTTAGGGTTCACTCTTGGTGGTGTGTGTGCTGTGGGTTTTGAAAAATATATAATGACCTGTATCCACCATCACGGTCTCATACAGAATATTTCACTGCCCTAAAATTCCTGTGCTCTGCCTATTGGTCTCTCCCTCCACCCAACCCCTGTGACACCAATGCCATCAGGATGACTTCAATCTCTTCTTAATTCCAAATCTATTATAAGTTTTAACATGTTCAATTTGAACTGTTGTCAGTATGACTGATTAAAAATTAATCTGTATTTATTTCTCAGGTTATTTATGTGAAAATTGTGAGGAACCTCCCATTGGATGTTCCAGGCTTCCTCTAGGAGCAAAGATTAGCCAGGTGAAAATGGAGGAGTCAGACTGTCCCTTTTCAGACTCTGCCATCTGTCTTCTCTGAACCAGAGCTCATCTCTCTCCCAGCAACTCAGAGAGCTTACGTCTCCGCTCCAGGTCATGGAGCTGCCGTTGAGGTCAGAATCAGGACCCAAACCCAGCCAGCCTGGCTCCAAAGCTGATATTCCTCCGTCGAGCCCCTGCCCTGCCCCACAACTGTCCCAGGTGAGTCCTCTGGTGGAGGGTAGCAGCAGCCGACCATGAATGATCATGGAGCAGACCGCATCTGCCCTGGCTGCAGAGGGTCGTGGCGCACTGTGGAAGCCTCTTAGAAGCGGGAGTCTGGCTTCTAGACCCAGACTCCACTCTACCTTCGGTAGGAGCTTATTTAAGTGCTTCACCTTTTCTGACTCCTGGTTTCCTTATTTTAGGATTCATTCATTTGACAAATATTTATCGGACTCACACTACAGGCCAGATGGTGTGTAGGTGCCAAGGATACAGCCATGAACCAAAGAAAGCTTCTGACCCCATGGAATTGACCCTGGACGAGATGGTCTCTGAATCCTCTGAGCTTGATGATTTTGTGGGGAGGAGGGCCAGGAGAAAGGAGAGGGGACATATTGTAGGGCTGTGGAATCAGTTCAAGGCCAGTCTTTGTCCAAAAGCAGTTTCTCACTGGGTGGGGAAGACAGGCTGCCCACTGTGAAGCAACCAGAGACACAATGTCCCTCTGAGGACGTCAAGACCCTGCATGATTTGGCCCCTCTTGTCCTCTCTGGCGTCCTTGCAGGCCAATCTTTCTTCAACTCTCCAGCCAGATCCTTTCCAGCCTGTCTTGGTCTGGATCCCCCAGAAGCCAGCTCTGAGAGTAGCAATTTGAGTGCACGTGGTTGATTTGGGAGGTGATGCTGAGAAGTGATAGTGGGGGAGTGTGGAAGTAAGACAGGGAAGACGTGTGTCTCCTATTGGCAGGTTATTGCCCAGGGCAGTTGGAACTCAATCCTGATGAAGGGCTCTGGGAAATGGTGTGGGACATGCTGTGCTAGGGGTGAGAAAGCTCGGGTGTTCACCCACCAACTCCTATTGGGCATTACTGGGGGCTGCTCCTAGAGGCATCGACTTCCCAGCACTCCAGCCTGTTCCAGGCAGTGACCAATAGAGAGCCCTCAGGCAGAGACTCATGGGTGTGTGCAGGAGGGCACTGTAGGTGTGTGCTGGAAACATAAGTGCTGATATGGAATGTGGGAGACGCTGCTATAAGGCCTCAGGGCCTTTATACTTACTGTTCCTCTAGTTGGAGCAGCCATCTCCCTAGCTCTCTGAAGGGCTGGCACCTCATCCTTCAGCTCTCAGCCCAGAGTCTCTTCCTCTGACAGATCCTCTCTAAATTAGCACCCGCCCCCAGAACGCTCCATCATATCATCTCGTTTATTTCTTTCACAGTGCGTGTCACAATCGGAAATTAGCTTGTATATTTGCTCGTTTGCAGGCACTGCTGTATCTCTAGTGCCTAGGGAAGCATCTGGCTCATAGTTGCACCTCCATAACTATTTTCTGCACACACATGTGCCTTGTCATCTACGCTCCAGCTAGATACAAACACGCCTTCCTCTGCCAACCCCACACTTACTACCAGCTAGGGGCAGTGAAGATTGAGTTCGGGTTATGGGAACATGATGGCACTGCTCAGGATTTCACATACATTGGCTAGACGTTTGCTCATCAGAAAAGTCTGCGTTTTGTAACGTCCCTGTGCTTTGGGGACAGATGGTGCTGATATACCAGCAAGGTGAGGGAGGCAGTGCCCAATATCGATGGCAGTAATTGAGCTTCCAAGTTCCTGAATGACTGGGTGTTTTTGCCTCTGATGTAAACGTACGGATCCTGTCTGACAGCCGACTTGTAGGTATTAAACGCACGAGAGCCCAGTGAATGTCCTTCAAGATAAATTTCATGTCATCTTTTCTTGTGCAAAGAGGTTTATTCCATCCCTTCGAAAATCTGTAGGGTATCCTGCTTCTATTTTTTTATAACTATATTTAGTTTGCTTTGAAGATGAATAAAACTGAGATGCTATTATGTTCCTTTCCTACTTTGCAGCATCCAGAAATTCCTTTGCTATTAATACTCCAGAGAAACAGATTTCTTTGATTTTTTTTCTTCGGTTTAGAAGATCAAAAGCTGCCAGAAATTGTTTCAAAAGAAAAATAAATCTCTGAAAAGTTGGATTTGAAATTCCGAGGGGCCAGCGCCTGCGTCCGCTGTGTTAGGAGCCATGTAATGAGAGAGTTGCTCTGACTGTGGCGCCTGGCCCCTTCGGCGTCCCCTCCTCTCCTGGCGAAGCCCCGCCTCAGCCTCTACCATCTGCTTTCTCTTGTGAAATCTTAGAATATTGGGCCTAAAATTAAATTTCTTCTAAATCTGAGCAGGCAGCGTCATTTCCCAAAGAGAATGATTAAAATAAATGACTGTCAATCTTTGGAAAAATCCAGTATTTCTTGGAGATGAGGACGCAGATTGTAGAAAGTTTTGAATGAAGGATTCAATTTTCTTTTTGGGTCTGAACATACACGTTGCAATTATGTTTCATCACATTATGTCTCATCAATTCTATCATAAAGAATTGGACCAGGGCCTTGCACTGCCGCTCCTCTCTGCTTTGAGGGTGTAGCAACCGTCTCCCCCCACTTTCTTGTGTGCCTTGGGACGTTTGTGCTTTGGGCTGCCAACAGGACGTGGGGTCTTAGGATGCTGGTGGATGGCGTATTTGGGAGGGGGACAGAAAATCTCAGAAACTCCACTGGTGGAGTTTGGCTACCTGGTAGGAGACAGAAATCAAGGAGGAGAGAGGTCTAAGGGCGCCTGAGAGATGCTCTGGGGTAAAAGAGTAGAGACTGGATTCGAAGAAGAATCTCCGTGATGACGCCATTGGAGCTGAATCCTGAAGATGGGTCCTTCCCTGGTTCCCAACTCAGCCTTGTTCTGAGATTATATAAACATTAAAAAGAAAAAAGTTAGAAAATACACAGTAAAATGGATTAATGACAAGAATTAGAAAAAGAAGAAAAAAAAAGAAAAAATAACACCATTCACAATCCCACCCACTCTGAAAGACTAGTAACACTTGGTATCATTTTCTACTTTGACTATGAAATGATATGATATTAGCATATATACACATAGGCTGTAAGTACATAAATATGTATATATGTACACATTTGGACCACACATGTATATGTATACATACATATTTTGATAAGTAAACAAGCATATTATATATTCCTATTTTTGTGACTTGCTTTTCTCCTGATATATCGTAAAGATCTTTCATGTCCATAGACACATATTTTCATTTATATAATTTTTTAGTTTTTTGGGAAATAATTTTAGACAAAAGAAAGTTGCAAAAAATAGTACAGAGTCCTGCATGGACTTCGCCAAGCTTCCCCTAATGTTTACGTCTTTCATAACCACAGCATGATGATCAAAAATAAGAAATTAAGGGCCGGCCGGGTGGAGCAGCGGTTAAGTTCGCACGTTCTGCTTTGGCGGAGGCCTGGGGTTCGCCAGTGCGGATCCTGGGTGTGGACATGGCACTGCTTGGCTAAGCCAGGCTGTGGCAGGCGTCCCACATATAAAGTAGAGGAAGATGGGCACGGATGTTAGCTCAGGGCCAGGCTTCCTCAGCAAAAAGAGGAGGATTGGCAGCAGATGTTAGCTCAGGGCTAATCTTCCTCAAAAAAAAAAAAAAGAACGAAAGAAAGAAATTAACTTTACTGAACCACAGACTTCATTTGGACTCCTTCAGTCTTTCTACCGATGTCTCTTTTCTGTTCCCGGATCCAGTCCGGGATCCCACACTGCATTTAGTTGTCTCCTTAGTCTCCAGTCTGTGACAGCTCTTCAACCTTTTCTTGTTTTTCGTGGCTTTGACACTTTTAAAGAGTCAGTTATATTGTAGAACGCCCCTCAATTTGTTTTTTTCTGCTATTTTCACATGATTAGATTGAGGTCGTAGATTTTTGGTAAGGATACCAAGCCTGTGTCCTTCTCAGCGTATCATCGGGGCTACACCTGGTGACATATCTCATCACTGGTGATGTTAACCTTGATCGCTTGCTTAAAGTGACGTCTGCTGGATTCGTCCGATATAAAGTCATTATTTTCCCCTTTGCAATTAATAAGGCTTAGGGGAGATATTTTGAGAGCATACAAATATCCTTTTTCTGCTCAAATGTTAGCCTGCTGATTTTAACGTCTGCCAGAGGATTAATTGCAACACTATTGCTGTGATGTTCTAACGGTGATTTTCTTTTTTCTTTTTTTGGTGATTTTCTATTTGCTTTGTTTCAGTCCTTCATTTATTAACTGGAATTCTTCTGTACTGAAGAACAGTTCCTTCTTTCTTTCTTTCTATTTATCTATCTATCCATTTATTTGTTTATATGAATATGGCCTCATAGATATCTGTTCTAGTCAATGGTTATAATCCATTGTTATTTTTATTTATTTTGTTGTTCAAGCTGTTCCAGCTTGGAACTTTGGGAGCTCTTTCTGGTTGGTTCCTGGGCCTTTGCATGGCCCCCTCCCAGCCTCCCTGCCCCCCACCCTGCCCCACTGGAAACCTGCACCCTCCTTTTGAGCACTTCCTTACTGTCTGGCACCTGGAGATGCTTCATGTATATACGAAGCATTGTGTATTTTCTCTGCCCAATCTTGAATCAGCCACTTCTCCAAGGAGCCCTAGTTCCTTTTATCAGAAAAGGGTGTTTAGAAACAGCGATCTGGCTAGATGTCCTCATGGCTGTTTGGCCGTTGTTGCTTCTCTGCCTTCTCAGCAGACAGAGCTTGCAAATGTAGATATGCGAGCTATTCAATGTGTACACACATAGTTACCTTCATTTCTTTAAAAAGTCCATGAATTTATACTGATACCTCTCATTCCAATCCAACATTTTAGGGCTCATTCTATCTTTCTCATTTTCTTTCTTTATAACTTCCTCTGACATGAGAAACCTGGCTTTCATTATCTACAATGTGTTTATTTAATTGTTCAACTATTCTACACACATAAAGCAGTTTCAGACTAGCTAGCTCTTCCTGTAACTAAAATAAAGTATTTGTGTACAGTTATTTCATCTTTAGCCTAAAAATATCCAGTCAGCATATTATTTCCCAAAGTAACGTAGGTTAGCTCTTTTTCCCTCGCCCCCTTCAGTGTGGTTATGACTTCAGTGGTTATAACACTGGCAGCTCCCTCTGTGACACTTGGTCTCCCATTTGAAGTACCTCCCCATCTTGATTTTTTAGTTACCTACAGTAAACTTCACTCTTTGTGGAGTATGGTTCTATCACTTTTGACAAATTCATGGAGTTGTGTATCCACCACTCCAGTACTATACAGAACGTGTCATCACCCCCAATAGTTCCCTCATGTGGCCTCTTTCTAGACAACTCAGCAATTTGTTTTCCATTTCTACAGTTTTCTTTTTTCCAGAATGTCATATAAATGGAATCATACAGACCGTTTGGGTCTGAATTCCATCACCTTGCAAGTGCATTTAAAATTCATCCATATTGTTGTGTGTGTCAATAGTTCACTTCTTTTTATTGCCAAGTAGTATTCCATTTTATGGATGTACCACCGGTTGATTTTTTTTTTCCATTTACTGATCGAAATCCATATGTTTTTTTTTTTCCAGTTTTTAACAATTATAAATAAAACTGCTTTAACCATTTGTGTCAGGGTCTTTTTGGTTTGTATACATAAACGTTTATCTCTTAGGTAAATCTCTAGGTGTGGGATTGCTAGTCATGTGTTATGTGTATATTTAACCTTGGTAAGAAAATGCTATTTGTTGTTGTACCCAAACAAGTGGTTATACCATTTTGAATTGCCACCAGTGACGTTTGAGAATTCCAGTTCTCTGCATCTTCACTAGCACTTGATATTGTCAGTTTTTAATTGTAGCCACTCTAATAGATGTATAGTATGATCTCTCTGTGATTGTAATTTTCATTTCCCTAGTGACTAATGATGTTGAGCATCTTTTCATGTGCTTACTTGACATATGTACATCTTCTATGGTGAAGTGTCTGTTAAGGTCTTTTAAATATTTTTTTGTTTATATCTTTTGTCCATTTTTAACTAGGTGGTTTTTCTTTTTTTTTTTTGGTTAGCCCTGAGCTAACATCTGCTGCCAATCTGCTTCTTTTTGCTAAGGAAGAGTGGCCCTGAGCTAACATCAATGCCCATCTTCCTCTATTTATGTGGGACGCCTGCCACAGCATGGCTTGACAAGCGGTGCATAGGTCTGTACCTGGGATCTGAACCAGCGAGCCCCGGGCCACCAAAGCAGACGTGCGAACTTAACTGCTGTGCCACTGGGCCGGCCCCTTCTTACTGTTGAGTTTTGAGAGTTCTTTACATACTCTCGAAACAAATCTTTTGTCAAAAATATGATTTGCAAGTATTTTTTCTACTCTGTGACCAGTACATTCATTTTCTTAAGTGTCTTTTGTAGAGCAAAAGTTTTTAATTTTGTTAAATTCTATTTATCAGAATTTTTCTTTTATGGGTTGTGCTTTTGGTGTCGTATCTAAGAAATATTTGTTAACCTAAAGTCACAAAGGTTTTCTCCTGTTTTCATCTGGAAATTTTATAGCTTTATATAATCGATTTGGGGTTAATTTTTGTATAAACTGTGAGGTATAGATTGAGGGTTTTAAAAATTTTTTTGCATTTGGACAACCAATTTTTGCCAGCATTATTTGTTGAAAAGACTAGTCTTTCTATATTGAGCTGCCTTTGCACCCTTCTCAAAAATCAGTTGACTATTTGTGTGGGTCTATTTCTGGACTTTCTAATATGTAAATTGATGAACGCATCTATCCTTTTGCCAGTACCATGCTGTCTTGATTGCTACAGCTTGACATAAGGTTAAAATTGGAGTATGAGTTCTCCAACTTTGTCCTTTATCAAAATTGTTTTGGCTATTCTAGTTATTTTACTTATCCATATAAATTTTGGAAACAGCTTGTTTGTATCTGCAAAAAAGCTTGCTTGGGGTTTTGATTGAGATTGTGTTAAATCTATAGATCAGTCTGCAGAGAAGGGACATCTTACCAATATTGAGCCTTTCAACCCCTGAGCCTGTTATCTTTTTCTATTTATTTAGGTCTTCTTTTACTTTTTCATCAGTGTTTTGTAGTTGTTAGCATACAGATTCTGCACATGTTCTGTTTGATTTATAGCCAAGCATTTAATTTTTTGGTGCTATTGTAAATTGTACTGTCAAAATTTTAAATTTCAGTTGTTCATTCCTAGTATATAGAAATAGGATTAATTTTTGTATGTCGACTTTTTCTTAATCCTGCAACTTTCAGTTCAAGGAGCTTTTGGTAGATTCTTTGTAACTTTCTACATAGACTATCACATTGTCTGTAGATGAGACAGTTTTATTTATTATCTTCTAATCTGCATGCCTTTTATTTCTTTTCCTTGCCTCCTTGTGCTGGATAGGACTCCAGTAAGATGGTGAAAGGCAGGATGAGAGGGCATGTCCTTGGCTTGCTCATGGTCCTAGGGGAAGAGCATTTCATCTTTTGATGTTAAGGATGATGTTGGCTGTAGGTTTTTTGTAGATGCCTCTCTATTTCTAATTTTCTAAGATTTAAAAAATCATGAGTTGGGGTTGAATTTTTTCGAATGCCTTTTCTACATCTTTGGGATGATCAAATGGTGTCTCTTCTTTCGTATGTTAACATGGCCACTTGCATCATTTGGTTTTGAATGTTGAATTAGCCTTGCGTTCTTGGAATGTCTCATTTGTTTGTGATATATCATTCTTTCTATATATATTGCTGGAATCTGTTTGCTAATAGTTTGTTGAGGATTTTTGTGTCTATGTTCATGAGGGATATTGGATATTAGATATCTGTAGTTTTCTTTACTTGTAATGTCTTTGTCTGGTTTTGGTGTTAGGGTAATGCTGGCCTCATAAAATGTTTTCTCTTTCTTGCTTGGTCAACTTAGCTAGAGGTTTGTCAGTTTTATTGATCTTTTCAAAGAACCAGTCTTTGGTTTCTCTATTATTTTTCCGTTTTCAATGTCGATAATTTCTGCTATCCTCTTTATTATTTCCTTTCCTCTGATTGCTTTGGGTTTACTTTCTTCTTTTCCTACTTTCTTAACCTGGAGGCTCAGATGACTGACTTGAGACTTTTCTTCTTTGCAAATATAAGGAATTAATGCTATAAAGTTCCCTCTCAGCACTATTTTAGCTGCATCCCACAAATTTTGTTATGCCGTATTTTCATTTTACTACAGTTCAAAATAATCTCAATTTTTTTGAGATTTCTTTCCTCTTTGATTTATGGATTCTCTAGAAGTGTGTTGTTTAATTTCCAAATATTTGGGTATTTTCAGGACATCCTTCTGTTATTGATTTTAAGTTTAGCTCTGCTATGATCTGAGAAGATAGTTTGTATGATTTGTGTTATTTTAGATTTGTTAAGGTTTAATGGTCCAAAATACTATTTATCTCAGTGAATATGAACCTAACGTTGCATGTGCCCATAAGACAGTATATTCTGCTGTTTTTAGCTGGAGTGTTCCATAATTGTCAGTTGTCAATTTGATTGATAGTATTGTTGAGGCCTTACAAATTCTTGCAGATTTTCTGCCTACTTTTTTATTAATTACTGAGAGAGGAATGTTAATGTCTCCAAGTAAAATTACAGATTATTTCTTTCCCCTTTCCATTCTATCAGTTTTTGCTTCATGTATTTTAAAGTTCTGTTTTTAGGTGCATACATGTTTAGGATTGTTATGTCATCTTGGAGAATTGACTTTTTTATCATGATACAGCCCCTTTTTATCTCTGATAATATTCCTTGCTCTGAAGTCTGCCTTGTATGATACTAACATAGGGACTCTGGCTTGTTTTGGTTAGTGTTTGCATGACATAAATTTTTGTACCTTTGCTCTTTCAACCTATTTATGTCTTTATATTTAAAGTGAGTTTCTTGTAAATAGCATATAGTTGGGTCTTGCTTTTTAAAAAAATATAATCTGAGAGTCTCTGTCTTGTAATTTGTGTGTTTAAACCATTCAAATTTAAAGTGATTAGTGATATGTTTGGATTAAAATATACCATCTTGCTAGTTGTTTCATTTTGTTCCCTCTGTTCTTTTTCCCTTTTTTCTCTTTCACTGCTTTCTCTTAGGTTAATTGGGCGTTTTAAATGATTTCATTTTCCTTTCTATTGGTTTATTATTTATACCTCTCAAATTATTTTGGCAGTTGCCCTAGGGTTTACATTCTATAGTTTTAAGTGATCAGAGTCTGCCTTCAAACAATATTATATTCTTCATGTGTAGTGTAAGGACTTACAAAAGTATATTCCCAATTCCTCCCTCCGATTCTTTGTGCTAACTTTGTCATTGAGTTTGCTTTTATATGTTAGCAATGCTTAATACATTGCTACTATTTTTGCTTTAGATAGTAAGCTATCCTTTAGAATGATTAAAATTAAGAAAAATAAATTTTATCTTACTTTCTCTTTTCCATTTCCAGTGCTCTTCCTGTCTTTGTTTAGATCCGAGTTTCTGTCTAATATCATGTGACTTCTTGAACACTTCTTCCTTTAACATTTCTTCTAGTGTAGGTGTGTTGGCAATGAATTCTCAGTTTCTGTTTGCCTACAATGTCTTTATTTCGCCTTTATTTGAAAAATATTTGTCCTGGGTGTAGAATTCTGAGTAAGCAGGGTTTTTTTTTTCCTTTCTTTCAGTACTTTAACGAGGTCACTTCATTATCTTCTGGCTTGCATGGTTTCTGACAAGAAGTCTGCTGTAATTATCTTTTTTTCTCTATAGTTAAGAGGTCTTTTTCCCTGACTGACTTCAGGATTTTTACTTTGACTACTCTCCCCCCCCCCCCCCCCATATATTTAGATAGTTTGTTTTTGTTTTTCTTTTGTTTTGTATTTTTCTTGCTTGGTGTTCTCCGACCTTTCTAGATCTGTAGTTTGGTTCTGTAATTAATTTTGAAAAATTCTTAGCCTTTATTTCTTCATATATTCTTGTGCCTCATTCTTTCTCTCTTCTCCTTAAGTGTCTGCCCCAGTTAAGTGAGAGCTCATGTCTTATCTCTTCCTCGAGGCACCTGTCTCCTTCCAGATTTTTAGTTAGTTGGCTGTCCAAGACCTCTGTTCTCTGATAGGTTCAAGAAATTTAGTAATCCTGTAGCTTCTCTGGCCTTTTTTCTTCTTATGAGAGCGGGGATGGTGCTTTTTCTAGTTCTTTCCATCCCTAAGTAGAAACCAAGAACCTACCATATAATTTTTAAATAATTACATTATATTCTATTTTATGGATATGCTGTGCCTTGTTAAAACTAGTCTATATTATTTGGCACTTAAATTACTTAATATTTGTTTTTGTTATGATTAGAAATGAAGCAATAAACATCTTCAAACATACATCCTTGTGCTCTTATCTGAGTAGGATAAACCACTAGAAACTGGATTGTTACATGTATATCTTTTGGAGGAGTTCTACTAAATGTTGCCAAATTGCCTTCCAGAAAAGCAATGACAATTAACCCGCCCTTCCACAGAGATGACAGTGTTTATGGATCACAGTTTTGGGGTTCAGGGGAAGCTGTCTCCAGGGACATGAGTTACTTTCCCTCCCTACAGCCCTGGCATTTGCTTGGACATGCCTAATCCTGACCCGGAATTTTCTGGTTTCCATCTCTGGCCAGCTCTCACTGCATGGAGGACTGCCAGAAACGGGGGCCTGAAGTGAGACTAAATATTGATAAACCTCAGCCCAGGCTGTGACTACGATGCGTTCTTCCAATGGTGGATTAAGATATTGGAACGGCATCTTGACATTTCCTGTCTGAGGAGCTCTAAACCAGTTCTAAAGCACAGACCAACCACATTTCTGCAACCCTGATAGCTCAAATTGGACGTGATGAAGATTAATTTCTGATCAAGGCAACTTCTAATTCTTGTGCTGGCAAGTAAATAACTGGAACAATCTTTTAACATTTTTGGTAGTGGGAGGATGTTGTGGTTTGAACTTATAATTCCAAATTAAAATATTTAATGCTTTATAAAGCAGTTGCTATTTAAACTGCCAATAATATTTAACAGGAATTTACTCACCGTTTCCTATCCCCGTACTGTATAATTTATAACACTAAGCCCTTTCAATACTCCAAAATGCCAGATAAACTTTTCTCATTTGCTCTTAATTTGGTCATGCAGGATAATACCAACATCTGAAGGCTCTTTAAACTGCTTCTTAAAATGCATTCCTGTGAGCGCCACGTGCCCCCTCTGCTTCTTGTCATCGTCCATAATTATTTCCAATCCAGAGCAGCCCTTAATGCACTTATTAATCTGGCATTCTCCTCAGTGTGAAGCACATTCAGCTCGATTAATTTTTAAAAACCCCCCTTTTTTATAGGGGACGGCAGATTCTTGGCTATTACTGAAAAGCTATTAGAAGTTAACACCTTTCCCTCCCTGGAGACTGGCATCTTCCTAGGCCTCCAAATGCCACCCTGTTTTACATTATCAGCTGCTAAGACAAAGTATTAGAGACCTTTTTTTTTCTTTTTTCTTCGGAATTGGGAATGCTATTATTAGCTAATGGCAGAATTCTGCTTGGCCTGTGGACCCAGAGAGATGGCGCCTGAGCTAAAACAGACAGATTTTTCGATTTTCTGGCCTTCTCTGAAGCCGTACCTCCAGCTCTGGAATGCGTGTGCCTCCAGGTGAGTGTGACACAAGTGGCCTCTTGAAGAGTGAGAGAAACGGGTTATTCCTCTCTCTTCCCCAGCGGCCCCTTCCACTGGGATGACACCTGTGGGCCATTCCAGGCACCACGAAAACATCAGAAAGTGGTTGAGGCCGTTGTGTAGTAACGAAAAGACAGGTTTCCTGTTTTCTCAGAAACTACAACAGGGACACAAACAAGGTGATGGCTCTTGGCTTCATGAGGCCCGATGATGCTCTGGGGGCCTCGGTGGGGAATGCGAGAGGATGCTAATAAACGACTTGCCATGACCTCTTTCAGGATATTGGGTTTTACAGCTCAGGGCCATGCTTCCAGGTCACCTGCTGGGAAGCTGTAGGACAGGGAAGCCGAGCTCTCAGAAATTGTTGCTCCTTAGAAACTGGTCACAGCCTGGGATCCACAGCGAGGAGAGAGCGGGCGAAGCACCATCCCGGGAATCAGAGTCTCCAGTTCAATTTCCTGGGCTCTGGGGTTGACCTCAAGCAGGCAGATCTGGCTGCAAACTGGCCAGATTAACAGGACGCTTACAATGCACATTTAGTCTCACCGTTTCCCTCTGTCCTCCTCCACACTCATATTTGGGAAAACAGAAAGTCAGGAAATGCTGGAGATGCTGAAGGAGAGAACACAGATTGTCCTGACAGCAGCTCTTCCTAGGAGCATCTCTGCTAAGATGCAGACAGCCCTGGCACCCGCCCACTGAGCCTGGGCCTCTGACCACGTGCTCCACCGGTGCTTTCCTGAAGCGTGGCCATTGGTCACAGCAACGTCACCTGTAGATAGTTTCCTTCGGGATTCTTCCATTAAAACATTTACATCCACAGTGCTGGGGAAGATGTTATTATCCTCAGTCGTCAGATGAGAAACTGAGGCTCCGAAAAGTGAAATCATTCCCTGAGGCCACACTGTGGTAAGACAGGGCTCAGTCCGGACCTCGCTGCTCCCGGGTCTGTGCTCACTCGACTCCAACACCTGCGTCAGTGGCTTGGATGGTTTCACTGGGGTCTTGGGTCTTCACCAGCGTAAATAGCCAGAAAACACACCACCCTGGTTTGTTTAAGCTGCCATTGCGGGTGGCTGTGTGGTCATCTCAACCATGATTGATTCCCTAAAGAGACATTTTCAAGACACTTTTCAAAAGGGCAACAGTAAAAAAAAATCAAAGAAGGAGTTAAGATGTGGGATAGTAGCCCAAGAATAGAAATAACTCATGACAGAACTGTCCTGATATAAGGCTTCAAAACAATACTATTTTTTTTTAACATTATAAAGACCATTTCTCCAGCCATTCTCCTTTTTCTGGATGCCCCAAATAAAGACAGCTTGTTTCACCTCAACATGACATCAGTTGTAATTTAAAACTCTCACTCAACTAATTTCAAAGATTGCCAATTAACTATGAGGATGCTAAGAATAACAATAATAATACCCTGAACAGTCTTCACATACTGAGTGCTCATGTACCATTGACATGTACGTTTTATTTTCATCTTGGGGCTCTGAGAGCTTAAGTAACTTTTCCAAAGTTCCAGAGCACAAGTTGAAAGGATTCAGGCACTTTATTAATTTCTGAAACATGTGGTATTGTTGCAAACATTATTTTTTTTGAAGAAAGTAATCTGACAATAGCTATTAAGAGTAAATACGCATGTGCCCTTGACCCTGCCACACTTCTTGAGAGAATCTAATCTACAGGCAGTTTGACCTCTGGATTTTCCACTCCTGGGGCAGACGTGTAAGGATGTTTTTCTCTAGCATTATTTGTCATGGCAAAAAAAAAAGAAAACAACTAAAAGTCCATTAAAACAAGAGTGGATGGATAAACTAGAGTGTTGATGTGGAGTGGTCTATGATATATTAAATGTCAAAAGCAAACTCCAGAGTAATATTTATAGTGTGATCCTATTTTAGAAAAACCAAACCAAACCAAAGGTCTTATGCGTATCTGTGGTCCAACCTGCTTTTGTGTACGCATGGAAGATGCCCTCCAGGCTGTCAATATGGGTTGTCAATGTGGCTGGAGGATTATTAACTTTTCCTTCCATATCTTTGGATGGATTTACTTGTTATAGCAAGCATGCATTACTTTGTAATAAAAAGAATCAAATAAAATAAGAGGAATAAAGTTACCAGGTAAAGTCAAGGCTGAAGATGTTAAAAATTAGCTATGCTCCTGTTATGGGAAAGGTTATCCCCACAACTAGTCATGCTGAATACGTGACAAGATTTTTCCATTTTTAGATTGCTGGCTCCCAGTGTTGCGTTCTTACTCTTGACTTTAGAAAAGAATTTACATGTTAACCGAGCTCAGCCACAATATAATCACGGCAATGGAGAATATTCTTCAGTTGTCATAGAGTGCCTATCTCTCAAATAATTTTTCCTCATGATTTAAAGGCAGATATGGATGGCAGAATAGATAACAGAGAGCGAAGCAGAGGTTTGAATAAGAAAGTTGTGGCTGAACCAGAATGTGCTATCTTTCTAATAAAAAGTAGTGCTGATTTAGGGCCTGATAACGCACTTGATTGAATAATATGTTTAAAAGGCTGCTGAATAGACTGATTTTCTAACGGGCTTTGCTCAGACTCACTCATACCTTCCGTGTCCCTCAAGGAAGGTCCTTGTTTCAAATTACTGAATAAGTGAAATGAGTTCCACTCTTAGTTTAAAAGTTGTAACAGAACCATAGACCTGGAGAAGAGTGTCTCTGAACTCCAGGCGTCCTGGGGTGAGATAAGAACTGTGTGTGAAGCCTGTGACAATGGGCAGAATCATTTCTACTCTCCATGTTCTCGTGACTTTAATCTGGTGGCTATCACAAGATCACTCCCCTTTGTGGCTCTCACTACAGTGATTTTGCTGGAGAAGTCTTCAGACGGCGGAGCTGGGACTTTCATCTACTAATTCTATCACAGTGTCGTCTTTGGGTCTGTTTCTATTGGTTGACTTTTCTCCTTGTGAGGGATGGGGTTTTCTTGCTTCTTTGCATGCCTAAGAGTTTTTGATTGGATGCTGGGGACTGTGAGTTTTACCTTGTTGCGTGCTTGATATTTTTGTATTCCTTTAAATATTCTTGAGCTTGTTCTGGACACAAACTCTTTAGAAACCATGTGATGCTTTTTTACAAGTGTTGGAGCAGAGCCATCTTTAGCCCAGGGCTCATTTTCCTCTGGCGCTGAGACAATACCCTTCTGAGTACACGACCTGATGCCCATGTGTTCTGAGGCATTCCACTCTGGCTGGTGGGAACACAAACTTTTCCTAGCCAAGTGTGAACTCCGGCGAGTGTTCTGCTCAGTCCCTTCCGGTGCCCCGACTCGCCCTTCCTGAGTACTTTTTCTCACATGTGCATGCTTCTCCATTCTCAGCTGAGGACTCCGGGGGAGCAGATCCGGGGAGCTTTCCCTGTGCAGCTTTCTTCTTTCTCTGCTGCTCTCTTCTCACAAGGACTCTACCCTTCAAATTCTAGCCACCTTGGCCTCCCCAGATTCTTAACTGTGTCTCTTCAACTCAGGAAGATGGTTGACTGGGTTTTTTCACCTTGTGCTGTGGTCTGGAAACTCTCCAGCAGTAAGCTGGACCAGTCATAGGACTCATCTCATTTATTTCCCTTCTTTCAGGGACCACTGGCTGTGCTGCCTGTTGTCCAGTGTCTGAAAAGTGTTTCCTTGTATCTTGCCCATTTTTTGGGTAAGGCAAGAGGGTGACTCTAGTCCCTGTTGCTTCATCGTGGTTGGAAGTGGAAGTCTTGGAGTGGAGACTCTCGACCTCAAAATGCCAGCTGGGCCCCTGGGTCTCGGTGGGGTTCCTCAGCACGGTCTTACAAATCTGCAGGCAAGTCACAGCCCTTAGAGAGGCCCTGAAATTGGGAAGTCCGAATCGGACCTGGGAATTTTGAACAGCTTTCGTTCTAGGAAGGGACAAGATGTCCAGGGAGGTTTTTCCTAGTGACAAGAAGTAAGATTGTACCTCCTGGGTGGTACCCACAGAGCTTCTTTAAATAACAAACCTGTCACCTTCCTGCTCAGAACCCTGCCGTGGCTGCCCGTTGCTCGTGTGATGAAGAGCACCCTCTGTGTCCCTGCCTGTATCTGCAAACTCACCTCCTGTCTCTGCCCCTTCTTCCCGCCTCCACTACGCTGGCTTTTTGACCAGGCTGGCCTGCCTCTGGACCCGCTCCCAGGCAAGTTCTCACCTCCAGGCTCTCTTCATCTCTCAAGTCTCAGCTGTGATATCACTGCCCTTGACTAACTAAGCCCCCTGGGGGGGGTCTCATAGCCGTCTGCGCTCTCCTTTACGGCACTTACACCCGTGTGACCACAGGAGGCCTCGTCATCTATGAGTAATCGTACCTGGAAAGGTCACCTTAGACCAAGTCTGCTTAACATGGGAGTCAATATTTCATGGGAAATAAAGGGGATTTTTAAAAAAAAGGTTTGATTCAGAAAGTTCAGAAAACCAAAACTAGAAACTATGAGAAATAAATTTTTGCCTTATTCTTACCCAATTTTTAGATTCTAATTCCAACCACATGCTGAAGTTTTAGAATGAACAAGGGATGAGCCAGGTGTTGATAATTTTGACAAATGTAATTTTAATTGGATGGTGGCATGATATGGCTTCCCTTGTTTCATTTTTTTTCTTTTTTAAAAATCTTTACAACATAAATATAAAGAAAGCTGTTTATTGTAGAAACAGTCTAGGACTTTGTGGGTTTTTCCAAGGGCTTTCCTTAACCACTTGATGGTCCACCATTCTATCTTGATCATCAGTACATCACCTCTGCCTCGGCCCCCCCTTCTGTTGTCACCTGATTGAGCTGTCAGAACCTCGTCTGTCATCGGCTTGGTGTGGGGTTCAAGCAGATCTCTCACTGACCTTGTAAAATCCTACAGCTTTGGTAAAGGCTTCAAGTTCTCTTTGCAATTTGTTTGCATTGAAATTGCATCGAACTGTCAGATAACCCAAAATGAAGAGAGGTGGGTCAAAAGTGATGACAACTCTTTGGGCCATGATAGCTGCAGATGTCATAGGGATTGTTTGAGTAGAAACTGAGCTTAGAAGTGGTTGGGTCACTAATGGATATTTTTCAAATTATTATGATAATTTTTGTTTCCCTATACGTAGTCAGGAGTATGAGGTCCCGTATGTACAAACGTTCGCATGCTTACTTCTGTAATGTCTTCCCACCTGAACATCCGCTCCACCAGAGAGACCTCTGAACCACAGGCGCTGAGAACAGGCCTGGCTCAGTGTTGGGACTCGATAAAATGTTTGCGGAAAAATAAACGAAGTAAAGAGGAGCCGAGAGGAGAGGAGCCTTGGTAGAGGGGTCCCAGCTCATCAAATCATTCCATCCTCAGCGATGTGAGCTCCTTACTATCAGAAACCTACACTTTGGTGGCAACCGTTGTGCCGATTGGTTGAAACACTTTCCTTGTTGTTCTTTAGGAGTGTTCAGTGAGATGAATGCACGACCCAGTTACTGCCCTGCAGAGAAAGGCAGGGGAGAGGGCTATCGCCGAGGGCAGGAGCGTGAGAGAGAAGGACTCCTGTCCTGGGCCCAGCATATGAGATGAATGCTCATCTGTGCTGGGAAACTCAGGAGACGGAGGAGCTCCAGGCGGGGGAAGGGCAGCCCCCATGGCCTCATGGAGATCCCCTTCCAGCGTCCTGCTCTGCTCCACCGGGAGGGTGGGAGGCGGTGTGAATGTGCGTGTTTTTAACAAGTTCCTTGCATGGTCTTGGGAGACGCAGGAGATGGACTTCTCAGGCCCACGAAGGCGTGAGAAGGAAGCAACATTTTGGCTCCAGACCATCTCTCAGAGGAAACACAGTGCTTCTGACGATTTTCTTTACTCAGGAAAATGGCACTTGAAGGTGGCTCGCTTTGGGGACATTTTAGCCCCTGGAGATTGCCTGATACTGACTTTTACCCCTGGCCACATAAGTCTCCCTGATGGGAGAGGAGAGAGCCGTGGACCCCTGAAGACACATGCGCCAAGAAGAACATTTTTTATTTTATTGGAAAATTAATGCAAATTTTACACTTGATTTCAACATGTACCCAAGTGTACTTTATATAAAAATAATATCCTCCACCTCCCTCCCCCAAACAAACAACAAACCCCCAAGAAAGCAGCTCTTCGAGTAAAAACCATGCTCCTGGAAGATGCAGTGAGTGGATTCTGTGGGCTTTGTACCTTCAGGCAAAATCCCAAGGGTCTGCATAGTCCAGTGTGTGAAACTCACGGTAATGACTCTTTTCTGGAAAAATTTTCGTTCCCGCCCACTCCCCTACTGCAAACTTATTCCCAGAGGCACCAGCAACATCAGTATCTGGTCTTCCTGAGCACCGATTCTGAATTAGAAAACCATAATCGCTCTTGGCTAATATATGCTCTTCATCACTTCGAGCAACACAACTTCATGAATATCAGTTCTGTTCTAAGAGAGTGTAGGTGTTCATTAGATCAAGCTCAATCACTTAAGAAAACCCATACTTGTTGCTTGTTTCAATTTTTTCTCTAGGTAACTTTTGAAAAGAAAATTGTTGGGTCAGTTTCCAGATAGGTAAAAATATGCATTTGGGGGGTTCAGCAAATTCTTAGGATTCACTAAGATTTTTCTCTTCCTGTTGCAATCTGGGGTTTTCTTTCCCAGAAGGCCGAGTCCTAGCCTGTTCTTGCATTTTCCGAAAGCCTCAGAGCCCAGCAGAAAGCTTTTTCTGGGTTTAGATGTTGATAGTAATTTCCTTTCTTTGCATGACAGGATCAGTTACAGTTTCTTTCTGGCCAACTCTTTCCAACTTCACATTTTAGCCTAGAATCCAACAAGATCATAAAATGCTAAAGAAGCATTTTATGTTTATGCTCACACGTCAGTTAACCTAATCTCAGAATCTCTTGCCTTGAGGCAAAAAAACTCCAGAGCCGCAGCAATGCCTTAGCTGGGTTCCTAGAGTTTTACTGCACTCATGAGTATTGGTTCTTAAGATTTAGAACCACAGAATGACCCAGAAGTAGAAAGGGTCTTAATGTTCATTTTAATTTGATAATTTAATTGACTTTCCTCATTTTATAGTGCAAGAAACTCGACACCAGAAAGGTTCAGTGACTTGCCAAAGGTCACACAGTGAGTTAGAGCAGGGTCCCTCTCTCCTGACTCATTCTGGGCTACCACGATGTATAGTTAACTTTTGCTGCATATCAAACCACCCCAAACTTTGAGGCTTAAAACAACATCCACTTATTTAGGTAATGATTCTGCAGGTCAGCAATTTGACCTGGGCTCAGCTGGGTGGTTCTTCTGGTCTGTGCTGGGCACGGTTGGTCTTGGCTGGGCTCGCTCATGTGTCTGCAGTCAGCTGGTATGTCGGCCAGCTGGTTTATGATGGCCTCATCTGGGATGGCTGGGATGACTGAGGCTTCTCTCCACGTGGGAATCACAAGTTCCAAGAGCAGCGAGGGAGAGATCCCTCAATGTGAAATCACTTTTAGGGACTCTGCTGGTGTCATGATTGCTAATGTCCTATTGGTCAAAGTAAGCTGCAAGGCCAAGCCCAGATGAAAGGGAGTAAAAAAAGGGAGAGAATAATTTGTTGCCACTTTGAAATTGGGCACACATGGTGATTTCCCCTTTTGAATGACAGGATACCCTACAGGCCATCTTTGTAAGAGTTTCACTTCTAGTTACCTTGTGTGACAATGTTGACATGCAGTCTTTGTAAATTAAATCATGGGCTAGCCTTTTAAAATCCAATGATCTCATTTCATCTGATGCTGGGAGATTGCAATTTATTGCATATTATTTCCCTGCTGGAGTACAATCTGAGGTGAACATACGGGACAATCAAAGAAAAAGCCATTTCTAGTCCCCCAGAATGATGGAAACATTCTTCAGTCTTCCAAAATTCTGTGAAAAAGAAACCAAAAGGTATCTACCCAAACAATTTGAAATTAACAATCCAAAGTAACATACATACCCCATGTTCATTGCAGTACTATTTGCAATAGCCAAGACATGGAAACAATCCAAGTGCCCATCGACTGATGATTGGATAAAGAAGATGTGGTGTGTATATATACAATGGAATACTACTCTGCCATAAAAAAAGACAAAATCATCCCATTTGCAATAACATAGATGGACCTGCAGGGAATTATTCTAAGCAAAATAAGCCAGACTGAGAAAGACAAACACCAGATGATTTTACTCATATGTGGAATATAAACAAATACGTGGACAAAGGAAACAGTTCAGTGGTTACCAGGGGAAGGGGGTTGGGGGTGGGCACAGGGGGTGAAGGGGAGAACTTATGCGGTGACAGTCAAGAAATAATGTACAACTGAAATCTCACATTGACGTAAACTATTATGAACTCAGTAAAAGAAAAGAAAAGAAACCCAAAGGATGTGTGGATCCACCGTATTATTTCCTGCATAGCTCCAAGGGATGATAGTTCTACCCTTCAGATTTTTAGGACCATTATTTGGTTTGCCTCTCAAACTCAATTAACTCTCATTGCATTCTTGTGGCGTGGTCAGGCCCGGGTTATTTGCCCCATTTTACAGATTGGGAAACTGAGGCTCAGATAGGGTCTCAGTACCTACCCCAGGAATTCCCATGGGTCCAAAGGTGTGAATGCCTGTGTCAGTCTCCTCTTCCTCCAAATCTATTCTTACCTCTTTGGGGGCCTGTGGAGAACCGTGCAGACAGCCCTTACATCTGTTCTATTAGGCTCTGCTCTTCAGAACTGCTGAGGTGCTGCCACTCTGGGTAGAGGGTCCTGCCTTTCCCTCACTGAGAGGAGCCAGGTGCGTCTGGGTATGTCTGCGTGTCGCTCCCTGCCATCATCTGGTGTGGGGTCTCCTCCTCCACCTCCTTCTCCTCTAGGTTCAGTCCTTCACCTAAGATCCTGACTCCATCCTGCTCAGGGGCATCAGGGGACATTCCCTGGGGCAGGTGACATGTAAGCTGACCCCTGAGGATGAGTTCCCCAGCCCAGTGAAAGGCATTGGCAATAGCATGAAGCATCTTCTAGGCAAGAGGAGACAGCAGTGACCAACAGGGAACTGTGTGTGAGTGTTTAGGACTGGAGAGTGGAGTGTGTGTGCAGTGGGGGGCAGGAGGAAGGGAAAAGATGGACCCTTCTCTCACCTGGACCCACCACAACCTGATGCCACCTCAAGGGAAAAATCACTGGCTGGTGGGAATATGTCTTGGAGAAGTGGCCATCCTGCTAGCCAAAGTCCAAAGTTAACGGCCACCTGGTGCATTCCTCCAGCTGGAGCAGATGTGCACATACGCTCTAATGCTCTTGAAAAGCCTGGAGTGGTACAACAGGGGCCTTTGCTGGATTACTGAACACAAGTGTGAGGGTGCCACCTCCACACCAGTCAACATCTCTAGCAGACACAAGTGTTGGACAAGTTGTGCTTCCTCTGAAGAGCTGCTGTGCTCTTGTTGGGTCGGTTTGTTTCAATCTGGTGGACACCATGCATGGTTACACTATAATGACTGTAGGTCCCTTTTTTCTTTGGCTGCTAGGAAGCTCAGGGATGACTGTTTTCCTAACATTTTTAAAAAGTAAAAATTACTTTATTGATTTTTATAAATATAATAATAATTTTAAAATTTCAACAATACAGCCATGTATGAAAAGGGAAGTTTAAATTTTATTGCTCCAAATATTACCATTAGGTGAAAACTATTTCAAATATTATTCTATGTTTGTGCGTGCATACTTATCTATATATCTCAATATCCATGAATGGACTTCCGTACATCTATTTATTTACTTCTCTACTTATCTATCTATCTAGATGCATGAAAGTCTATTAATGAGAAAGCGATAACATAAATTATGTGTGTTATTTTTAACATAAAGTCTTAAAGTTAATTTTACTTGAATTTAAAAGAAGAAAAAGAAGCTAAATTGAAATGGAAGGAATGATTAAACTTGAAACAGAAGTTTTTTCACCTCAAGAGATATACTTTTCTAAAAGATCTCTCTAAGCTTAAGAAAAGAGATTGTGAAAAAACATTGAAGTTGGGGTAACCGTGTTTTTCTAACTGCACGTTTCAATTTTAGACACTGTCATTCACCTCCCCGCCACAAGAGATGAGGACATTAGCACGTTCACACCTCCTCCCACTGCCTTCCCTCCAGTACTTGACTTTTGTTAGTTTCGTCATTGTTACCCTTTGAGGACTTAGAAAATGTTCACAGTTCACACAATGGTTTAATATTAGTTCTATGTTTAAATAGATTCTATCGTCCCCGTCGGCCATTTTACCACACCTTCTCCATCACTCAATTCTCGATTTTCATTTCTCTCTTAATTGGCTGGATCTCATCGTCCAGTATTGTCAAGCAGACACTGTATTCCTTGAATTTTTTAGATGTCTGTCTTTTAATTCTTTTCATGCCTGTTCTTGCCTTTCTGCCTGACCAGCTCCTTGGGAGGGTGGAGAACGCTTGGTCTCCCTTCCTTTCCTTACAACTGTGTCCTCGCTCCATTGTGACATTCGATGCCGCCTCGGAGAGGCCAGGGAGCAGCCTGACGCTCTCCATCCTCCGTGGTCATTTGTTTTTTATGCCTGGATTCTTGAGGAGTTGTGACTTCTTTTTTGAAGTTGAATTACTTAATCAGGATGTAGCATGGTGTTGAACATGCTGAATACAAAATTTTTTTTTCTGGAACATTGTGTATTGTGGATTCAGTTCTTCCTGCATTTCGGACCATACCGTATTAAATCATTCCATACTTTTCCATTCATTATTTTTTCCCTTCCATTTTTTGGTTTCTCTGTATCAGGGACACTAATTACCCTCGTGCTGGATTCTCTTTGTTCTGAATTCTTTGTCTTTCTCGTCTGTGTTTTTTGTAATTATCCAGGTTTTTCCTCTTTGCTAGTAATTTGACTTTCACATCTGTGTGCTTCTTGATGATTTTAATTGTCATTTATTTTTAAGTATTGTTTTTGGTCCACAATTTCTTTCCTTTGACTTGCAGTCTCCATTTTCCTCCCCGTCTATCATTTTGTGATCCTCTTCATCATTTTATAATGAAAGTTTCAAAGATATAGAAAAGTTGAGAGAATTTATACTGGACACCCATATAGCTACCACGCAGATTCCGTAATTAAAATTTCATTCTACTTGATTCATCAGACATCTATTCATCAGTTCTCCCCTCAAACCATCTACCTATCACATTTTTTCCTATGTTTCTAAAGCAAGTGTTGACATTGGTATAAGTCTCTCTAAATACTTCAGCATGAATATCACTAGGCAGAGTTTAATATTTTTTACAGTTGTTTCCTTTTTCCTTTGAGGTAAAATCTGCATACAATGAAGTACACAAATCTTAAGCATACCCTTGTGCAATCTGATGAGTTTCCCCCCAAAATTTATTGTGAAAATACTCAAATATACAGCAAATTTGAAAGACTTTTACAGCAAACAACCATATACACATTTTCTAGATTCGTCCATTGACATTTAATTATACTTGCTTTATCATATATATAGCACATATTTTCTTTTGAGGTAAAATTTATACAGTAAAATGCATAAATCTTAAGTGTATATTTGGTGTTTTAACAAATGCACGCACTGTGTACTCCAAACCACTATCAAGACACAGAATATTACCTCAGAAAGTTCCCTCATGCCCCTTCTCAGCCAACCCCACCTCCTACCCTAAGGCAACCACTTTTGTAATTTTTTCTCCCATAGATTAGTTTTGCCTGCTCTAGAACTTCATATAAATGGAATTGTACCATATGTACTCTTTTGTGTAAGGCTTCTTTCACTTGGCATACTGTTTTTGAGATTCATCTTTAGTGTCTGTCCCTTTTTTAGTGCTCAGTAGTTTTCCATTGTATGAGTGTAGCACAGTTTTATTCATCCATTCTCTTGTTGATGGACACCTGGGATGTTTCTAGGTCTTGACTGTTATGAACAAAGCTGCTAGGAACATTCTTGTGCCAGTCTTTTTGTAAACATATACCTTCATTTTTCTTGGATAAATACCTAAGGTTGGAATTGCTGGCTCACACAGCAGGTGTATATTTAGTTGTATAAGATCACCTCCAGAACTTTCCCCAAATGGTTGCATTATCTTACACTACCACCAGCAATGTTCGAAGGTTCTAGGTGCTCCATATCCTTGGCAACATATGATGTTGTCAGTCTTTTTAATTTTTGCCTTTCTTGTGGGGTGTAGTGGTCTTTTGAAAATTGAATTCGTGCTCTTATTGCATTTTTTGTCAACTAACACACTTGTGTTGTTTTGTTGAAGTTTCTTCCCTGGGACATTCATGTCTGTCTTTTGTTTTGTTCGCTGAGTTTTTTTTCCTCTTCAGGAGGATTGCCCATCACTGGACTTTTCTAGTTGCTGTGCCATTTCTTTTCGTTTGGCTCTTGCTTGAGCTGCTCTCTCCACATGTTGGTTTTGATCTAATGGAGCGTGGTTGGCTTCTTGACTTTCTTTCCATTCACGTGAGGATGGTTTGATTTTTTCGTTTGGCTATGTTATTTTTTTTAAGTCAACTTTATTGAGGTATAATACGCACACAATAAAACTCATCCTTTTCCAGGCATACAGTTCTATGAATTTCGGCAAGGAACTACCACCACAATCAAGATGTTTTCAGCTTCTCACCAGGATGCTTGTCTCAAACATCTTTGAAACATTTTTGTCTGGCCTGTTTTCAGCATCTCACCAAGTTCTCTCCTGCCCCCTGCTTTGTAGTCTGTCCTCTGTCCTCACCCTCAGCCCCTCACAACCACTAATCTGTTTCCTGTCCCCACAGTTTTGTCTTTTCGAGAATGTTACATAAATAGAATGATACAATATGTCACCTTTTGGGTATGGCCTCTTTCACTTAGCAAAATGCTTTTGAGATTTATTCACGTTTCTTGAATGAATCAACAGTTTTCACTTTTTGCCACTCTATTAATATTTCTTGCTCCACTTTTTAGTGAGCATCATTCCATTGTATGGATGTAGCACACCTTGTTTATCCACTCAGCAGTTCATGAACATTTGAGTTACTTCCAATTTGGGGTGATTATAGATAAAGCTTCTATAAATATCCGATAAAGTTTTTTGTAGGTGTTCATATCCTTTGCTACATTTTGAGGAATGGTGTTTCATGTCACAGTCACATATTTTTGTCTTGAATAGCTCCAGCAAGGAGGCATCTGTCTTAGACGCCCACTTCTGAAATTTCTATTTAGCTCTATCGTAAGGTGTTGGCTCCCCTGAGTATGGAGGCTGGGCAGTGCCACGTGGTGCTGTCTGCAAGCTGGAGGCCCGGGAAGGCCACTGGTGGACTCTGAAGGCCTGAGAACTGGAGAGCTGATGGTGTAGGGGCCAGTCCAGGGCTGAAGGCCTGAGCGCCAGGAGCCCTGAGGCGGAAGGTCAATGTCCCAGCTCCACAGTCAGGCAGAGAGACGGAATCCTCTCTTCCTCCACCGTTTTTTCTATTCAGGCCCTCGACACACGGGGGATGCCCACCCACAACAGGGAAAGCAGCACACTTTACTCAGTCTCTGGATTCAAATGCTAACTTCTTCCAGAAACACCCTCAGAGACACACCCAGAAATAACATCTAACCAGAGATCTGGGCATCCTGCGAGCCAGCCAAGTCGACACACAAAATTAACTCCCATACCCCGTGAGTGGCTTCTGGGGCGTGGAGAGAGGCACCTGACAGCTTGCTGCGCTGGATCGTTTGCTCTGCTCCTTAACTTTCTGGGTTTTTCCTTGGCTGACACTTGAAGTTTAAAGCTTTGGGCTGAGCCTCCTTCCTTGATCACTGGGTTGTTTTTTTTTTTAAATCAATTTCTTCAGCTATTCAGGGAGGGTGGTTCCATATGCTTCTATGAGCCATCCTAACTCAAAAACTTCTGCTTACCATTAAAAACCGTGCAGACCTTTTGACTTGTACTTCCACGTTCTAACTTTTCCTCTGGCCTCATCCTACTATTCTAGTCTGATTTTCCTTCCCTCAGATTTCTTTATCGATCTTTAAATTTTGTTGTGCTCCATGTATATTTACAAGCTGCCTCAAATCCTTTTTGGAAAGTAGTGGGATATAAATGAATCCAAAAGATTAAGAAAATATTAGCATCAGTCAAGTGTTAGCTAAGACTTGCAGGGGCTGGCAGCTGTTCATAGGTCAGTGTGTTGGATCTAGCGGTGACTTTACTTAACTAACCAGTATTACTCTTCAGGAAGAAGTTTCATGTTCTAGTAGCTGAGACAGTGTTGAGAAGGAGTCACAAACTCAAATGCCCCTGGGGCCAGGCAGATCTACTTATTAGTGAAATAAAGTGGTATAAGGCAATAGGGAGTAGTGGGGACTGTAGCAAACCAGAGAGCACCTGTCCTGTCTAATGATGGCTGCATCTCCTCAACTTCAATGGATAGGCAGGCATGTGGGCTAATGTTGTCGTAACTTTTAGAGGGGCCTGATATGAGGCAACTGGCTAGGCACTAATTTTGAACACCCACCCACTCCTTTTTCTATGAAATCTCACTTCAGATGAAATCTCAGATGGAAATCCAGTACCTATAAGAGTAAAAGTCAGGCAGCTTAGTCGGTCTGAGTGTGGCAACCTAAAGCACTGACTTCAGAGGTGTCTCCTTAAAGGCCTCATGGCTCTGAGGAACAGTCTAGAAACCTTTAGACTAGATCACGGGCAAAGCCCTTCCTCGCTGCTCTGATCTCCTCTTGCGCCTTCTGTACCCATGAGAATTGTCACTAGCTTCCCAGCCCTGGACACGGTGGCTTTGCACATTAAATTTTGGCCCTGAATTAACTTTAGGGCACGTGTGTGCTTTGCAAATTTGGAAATTATTTTCAAAGAATTATTTTGTCCAATGGACAAAACACTGAGCATGCGTGTGTCCATGTGTGTGAATCTGTGTGTCCCTGTGTGTGTCCACGTGTGTGTGAGTATGAGGATGGGGGCACATCTGCTTCTCGGGTGTTTATGGTCCCATGAAGGCCATGTTGATCTTGTAGGGAATGTCTTAAGTTAGTGATATTCTAGAAGAGAGATCGATAAACTACTGCCTGGGGGCCAAATTTAGCCCGCAGCCTGTGTTTGTACAGTATGTGAGCTAAGAATGGTTTTTACATTTTTAAAAGGTTGTAAAAAAGAAAAAAGAACACGCAACAGAGACTGCATGTGGTCTACAAAGTAAAATATTTACTATCTGGCCCGTTACTGAGAAAGTCTGCCAAGCCCTGTTCTGGAGTGTCTCTTAGATTCTCATTTAGTCTGAACCAACCCATCGCAAGCCTTTGAAAGCGCATCCTGTATAGAAGCCATGGGGCTTTCTTCCGCTCTGAGAAGGCTGCCGCTGGGGGCTTGCTCCCTGCTTCTCCTGTAGACCACAGCCACCTCCCCAGGGAGAGAAAGGCAGGCCAGGGCTTGACCGGCCTCGAGAGCAGGGGCTGCACCCCCCCGCCCCCCCGCAAAGCTTGCGGCCAGGCTGTGCTGCTCCCATCGCCCTTGCTCCGGGCCTGGCCCCCTGGGAGCTGGACTCCCTGAGTGACTGAACTGCAGCCACAGCCACATTTCGGTATCTGCCGGCTGCCAGCAGCCTGGTGGCAGCCATATGATCCCTTTGTACGAGCAACTCTCCAGGGGAGTAAAGACCTGGCCTAAAGTTTGAGCTCAGATGGTCCAGGCTTCTTTGAGCCCAGGTGGGTCCCACTGACCCTCTTTGGGATAAGTAGGGGGCCTTTGCTGCGGGGCCCCCGTGACTGCTGCTTCCACTTAAAAAGCTCTGGGAGGGGTTCTTGGAAGCCATCCTAGCCAGCCAGCCCGTGGGCTCTCGTGTGTGCCTCCCAGATGCTGGCTTCAGCCACTGGTCATGGTGTCCCGAGGGCACAGCCCCTTCCCCTACTCCAGGGGAACTCATTCACGCTATGATTGGTGGCTCTAGGTAATATGGTTGGTGGTTCTAGCTAATGGCCACCCCTCTGGGTTCCAGTAGGCAGAATTCTGCTCTGGTCAGCTGTTCCTGGGGGCTCTTGTGGGTCCACCCTCGGGCTGAGAAGGACGGCAGTGTGCCGAGAGTCAGTACCTCCTCGTCCAGAGCCAGCTTCAGCCCACTGACCACTGTGATCTTGGCGAGTCATGGTCCTCCTGTGGGACTCAGTTTCCCCATTTAGAAAAGGCGAAGGGTGGGTCTCTGCTTTTCAAACTGGAGTCCCCACACCAGTGGCCAAACTCTCTAAGAGTTATTTAAAAATATTCTATTTTTGTTTTACTGATAATTAAAAACAATGGATGTAAATATTTTCTGGCTCCTCTGGCTGGTCACCTTATACCTGGGTATGGCCGTGAGATTTTAGGGCCAGAGTTTTAAGTGTGTCCAAGGGGACACAGGGTCAATCAGAACCGCACACTTTAATTCTCACGTGCCAATGAGAGAAAGAGCAGACGGGGCTGCGTATTTGTAGCCACTAAAGGCCCAGGATGTCACGGCCTTCTGTGTGAATGAAAGTCTTCGTGACAGTGAGAGGAGAATAACGAGTCGGGGAGTGGAATCATCGCCTGGCACTCATAATACCAGCCCTGCCAAACGCCAAGGAATCCGCAGCCAGCAGCCGCCCTGCGCTGTGAGCCGGAGTGCCCCCTCCCCACACCCCCGCAGCTGCGTTCCTTTAATGCTGTTCCTTTTAATTTTAATGCTTTTGTCATTTTGTTCGCATTGAATCCCAGAAAGTCTTTTGGTTTTCTAATTGTGTAAGAGCTAAAAGCGTAACGCATTTGTACCTAACTATGTATATTTGTGTGTGCGTGTACTACTATAGTGTTAGCATAGTAATAACTATAATAAAAACAATTTAAGTCAAAGTTGGGGCCCTGTGGACATTTTTTGCCCTTTCGAAGCGATGTGCACTTTACCTAAGAATCATTGGTTTAACTCAGGGGCTGCAAACCGTATCTGTAAAGGGCCAGAGAGTAAATATTTAGAACTTGTGAGTTCTATTGTCTCTGTTGCAACTACCCAGCGCCGAGGCCGTAGTGCGCAAGCGCCGCAGATCGGACGCCCACGGAAGGCCGTGGCTGGGCTCGGATAAAGCTTTATTTCCAGAAGCAACAGGTGGGCCGCATCAGCGCCCAGCCCGGGGTTCGCCGGCCCTGGGCTACAGGGTGGCTGCGCGTCTTCCTTCGCAGATGCCTGGCTGGGTGGTATCACCGACGACACGGGCTTTCTGTTCCGGCGTCTCCAGAGACGCCCAGCCTCCCGCTGCAGGAACCCACGTGGCGTGGCGCGCGGGGCGAGCATCTCCCCGGGGCGGGCAGCCCCTGCTTCCCGCGAGCTCGGACCCCGGGCCGGCGGAGGTTTCCTGGGTCGCTCCTGGTGACCGCCTCTCACCTCCGGGGAGATCGTCCCCGCTCCCCTGGCGCACACACCTTGCCAACATTTGGAGGCTGTTATCGAAATAATCCTGCAGCCCAGCCTCACGAAGCTGGGGCCTTTTATCTTTCTTTATAAATCACCCTCTCCCTCCACTTAATCCCGCCTGGCCCGCTCCTCTGAACTGCCTCCAATTTGTCTCTGGCGAGCCGGTTGCGAGCGGGGCTGCAGGCAGCCAGGTGTGGCCCGCGGGGGCTTCGGGAGGGGAGGGGTCTGCCGGGCCGGGGCTTGGGCGGCAAAGTCCCGCACCTTTTCTCTGTTCTTGCTGAATGGAGCCCAGTTAGGTTAGTTACGCAACAGTCATTACTGAGCCCCCTACTAAGTGCCAGGCGGTGTGCCAGCACCCAGGGCACAGCACTGAAGATGCTGGCAGTGCCACACCGTCTTGGGGCTAACATGGAATGGTTGAACAAATGCACCAAATACTTACATATCCTCGAAGTGCTCTGGAAGAAACCAACAAGGGTTGAATTGGACAATGGAAGAGTAGAGAGGGCAGTATCCGTTCAGATAGAGTGGTTGAGAAGGTCCTCCAAGAAGGTGACATCTATGCCTAGGCCTAAAACATGAGAAGGAGCCACCATGAGAACAGCGGAGGGAGGAACATGCCATACAGAGGAATAGCACGTGCAAAGGTCCTGTGGTGGGGAAGGGCTTCTGGGCTTGATTGTGTGAGAAGCAGAAAGGAGAGTGTCTGCTGAGAGATCTGCCTAGGAGTCTTCAGGGTTTTTAGGGAAGAGCAGCTCAGCAGTGCCCTGCTCAGAGCAGGGAAGCATACACACATGCAGATGTAAATAGCATGTGAATAGTCACATAGTGAACTTAATCATTCTCATGATAGCTTCTACCTAATGGCAAGGCCCATATGCTCGACACTTTACTAAATTTATTGCATTTAATATTCAGGGCGACCTTGTAAAGAAGTTATACCCTCCTTATCTTTTACAGATGAAGAAACTGAGGCTCAGAGAGGTTAAGTAGTTTGCTCAGTGTCACAAAGCTAATAAGTGATGGAGCTGGGATTCTAATTCAGAGCAGCTGAATTCAAAGACCCTGTTTTATTATCACTTTGATTCAAAACTCTTCTATTGCATTTGGAAATAAATAAAGTCTCCTGCTTGTTCATCCACACCCTCTGCAAGATGCAGGCAATACAGGGATAAAAGACACATTTGCTCTGGAGAGCTCAGAGTTTAACGAAGGAGACAGATGAAGAGGAAACTGCAATCCAAAGCTGTGAGTGCTGTCGTGGGGTCAGCAGAGGGGTCTGTGGATGGAGTGGGGTCGGGAGGCCAAGGAAGGCTTCCTAGAGGTGAGTCTTGAAGAGGAGAGATGAGAATAGGAAAGGTATTCAAGGCAGAGGGAACAGCAAGCACAAAGGCTCAGAGGCATAAATGCATCTGCTGTGTTCAGCTATGGTCTCTGTGTCGCTAGGCTTGGCTGGAGTCCCGGGTGTGGGGAGAGTGATGAGAGCATTTTTGGAGGGGTTGGTTTTGGGTGCACTAGGCTGCAAAGGGCTGTGTTCGGATGCCGAGTTCATCCTGCAGCGATTACGAAGAAAACCACCGAGGGGACCACGCAGGGAAGGCTGGAGGCAGGCGACCTGGGTTCAGACCAGCTCCGCCATTCACTCCTGTGTGGCCTCGGCATGCTGCTTACCCACCCTGTGCCTCAGTTTTCTCATCTGCAAAGTAAGGACAGTGACAGCACTTCCTTGACAGAGCTGTCGGGAGGCCGAAACGAGTTCACTCAGGCGAAGGACTTAGGACAGCGCGGGCACAAAGTCAGCGTGGGCGGGCGCTAGCTCTTGTCCTCATCATCGTCATCACGATTGGTGATTCTGAGTGTGCCCGCCGTGCGGCCGGGTGGGTGCTGGCCTGGAGGAGGTCTCCCCAGAGGCTGGAAGAGCAGTCAGGGGCTTGGGCGCTGGTCCAGGGGAAAGATGACCAGAACTCAGGCTGAGGTGGGGGGGGCCTGGGCCTACCGAGGAGGGAGCTGTTCGGGAGGTGAGCAGGGGGTTGAGGCGACCAAACCTGAGAACCAGCTGGAAGCCCAGGAGGAGGAAGGGGAAGATTTGGCGAAGGGGAGCCCGGGGCTAGGCCAGGAACTTGGAGCACGGGGTCTGGGAGACGGTGCTGCCCATCCCCAGGCCGGGGGCGCGGGTGGCAGGGGAGGCGGGAAGATGCTGGGTTCGGTGAGGGGCCTGCGGGACATCCCTGGGGATGTGTCCTGGGCCCAAGGAGGTGAGGTGATCGGCGCCAGACCTCACAACCGGTCCGTGGTGGCCCAGGAGTCCAGTCGCTCTTCCCACCGCCCTAGGGGACCGGGGATGGCCCACAGACTCCCAACCCCTCTTTCCCCTGGTGCCCCCTTCCTGTAGCCTGGTGACGTTTGTAAAGAAGCCCGGGCCCAGACTCTGGGGTGTCATTGGCCACCTCAAGCGGAAGCTGGTCCTTGCCCCTGTGGAGAGGGCCACGGTGCTGGAGGATGACGAGCGCCCCACGGCATCCTGCCCGCTGGCTGAGTTCTCAGGGTGCAAAGGCAGATGTTTCTGACTCTCACGTGGCCCTGAGTGTGGCCCCCACCCTGCTCCCCACAGCTGGACCACAGGGTCACAGTGGGGTCCTGGCCTCTGAGAGGGGGAGCCACCAGCAGAAAGGAAGGCGATTCCACTGCCCCCGAAAGGGCCTCTCCAAATCGCTGATGGGCGGGAAGGGCCATTTCACAGGGAGGGGGAGAAGTGGGCCTGGAGCTCCAGCGAGCAAAGGCAGGGACAGGGCGGGCGCAGGAGGGCGTGGGCGCCCCAGTCTGGGGGCTGTGACTCTCCTGGTTCCTCTGGCTCTGAGGGTTCTTTTAACGGGTTGGATTTGGAGACTCAGGGAACCCCAGACTTCTCCGAGTTCCAAGTCCTCCACCTCTCCCTTGATAGACTCCAAATGCAACTGGGACCATCCAAGGTGGTGACTGGGGGCTGGGAATAGTCAGAGCTGAAGGGGATGGGGAGAGAGCGGCCATTGCATACTCACAGCTTCTATGTGGCGAGCATGCACTCAGCACTTTACATACGCTGTCTCATTAAAACGGCTATTATGGCTCTTTTATAGACGAGGAAACAGAGGCTCAGAGACGTTAGGTAACTGGCCCAAGGTCACGCAGCTGATCAGTGGTAGAAGGTGGCCTCTGTGACTTGAAAGCCTGTTCTTTTTCCACCGCACTGTTTTAGTTTTTCCACTCCATCTGCTGCTTCCCCTAATGGCTAACTGTCCCACTAGACCCCTGCGATGTCCAGGGCCCCAACACACATTAGGTGCTTATTTACACATACAACTCTGTACTTCCTGTTTCCTATATGCATTTGTGCTTCTGATAGCAGGCGAAAACTGGTGCCTTTAACACAGCTTTGCCAGGTGCCTGGCTAAGTGGGAGGGACTGGAGTCTGTGGATTAGGATTACTGTTATTTTAAATTTGAACCCCAAAATGGCTGAGGGCTTTGCGCTGAGTCAGTGGGGCCAAAAGGACACCTTCTGCATCTCTCTCTCCTGGGCTTAAAAGTGGGAAAGAGATGCTATTCTGTGTGCAGATTCGAACCTCCCAGAAACTTGCCAGAAAATGTCCAGCAGTGAGGCAGCCTGGGGGAGATGGGCCTGTGCGTTCTGGTGGCCTTGGCTGGGAGGAACGGGTCCTCCAGGCCCAGCCTCCCACTCCGTTCCCCAGCTCAGGCGAGGTGCGAGCCCCAGGAGGGCTGGGAGCTGAGCTGCAGATGTCCGGCCAGCCTGGCCTCTCTCAGCACGTGTGATGCATTAGGCCCCAACGGCTCCCCAGGGACTCTGTTGCCATCATCTCCTCCGCAGCAGCTCGGAGGTGGTGGGAAGATCAAAATGAGCACGTTTGCGGATCACGTGCTGAAGGCTTGTTGGAGTGGGGCCGTCTCGGCTGGGGTGCAGAGAAGGAGGGGACATTTGAGGGCTGAGTGAGGAGAGGGCTGAGCTAGGCAGGGTGGGGTTTGCAGGGGCCGGGCAAGGGGGCAGTGGCTGAGCCGCAGCAGGAGCCGCTCAGCTGAGGGGCCACCTGCCCAGGCCATTCTCCTGGGCCAGGTCCTGGCTCCGTGGGTTCCGGGCTGTGCATCTACTGGGGCAGCGCAAGCAAGCACGCTGGGGACCCAGGAACAAGTTGTGGAATCTCTGGCATTGGGGGTGGGCTGGGGGGGTTGGGGGCACCAGTGAGCTCCCCATCCCAGACTCCATCCTGCCTGGGATGCAGCCAGGCCTCCCCTGGGGATGGAGACCACAGGGCCCTGGGAGACATCACCACCGAGGGCTTAGCTCATGCCTGACCCCAGGCTGGACGCTGGGCAAGGTCTTCCTGTGGGTGATTAATTGTTTATTCATTGATTAGAAAAATTTATTGGCCGTTCATTCCATGCTAAAAACCAACGAAACAGCCAATTACGTTTCAATTCCTGCCTTTAAGAGAAAATAGATGCATATGTAAGTACGAAATAATGAGCTAGTTAGAGCATACCTTTGTGTTAGGCAATTTTTGGTCATCTCCAACTTCAAGAACTCCCCCGCCCCCCCATGGCAGACAATAAATAGCCCTTAGGAAATGCAGTCAAGTTCACTCGACCCCTTCTGACTGTTCGAGAGTCTCTAAGTGTGGGGCTAAATGTATTTTGAGTTATGAATCTTTCCAGTGCTCCTCTGGGTCTCCTCCCCAGGGTGGCACGGCTGCCCAGCATCCCCCGCACCGGGACACGGCGAGGGACACAGGACACAGGCAGCAAGGTAGGTGCCCTACCTGTGGAGGTGTGGCTCTCACACTGTAGCTGTGGGTCGGGTGGAAAAATGACAAGAAGGGGGCGAACTTTCTGGCTTGCTTGCGAACGTCTCCAAACAGCTGCTGTAAAGGCCCCGGATGTTCGGCGCTCTGAAGAGATCAGCCTAGTTTTCCATTGTGTCTCTGCCCCAGGGCCTGTGCACGTACCTGCACACACCGAGCCAGCTCTAGTATACTTCTTTATCTCAAGGACCGCCTCCTGTCCTGGACCGCAAGGAGTTCACATGTGAGGAGGGCTATGGCCAGACAGGCACCCCTAGGAGACCCTCGCTTGGTGGTGGGGGGGAGGGGTCCCTCGTGGGCCTTGGGCTCTTGGCTTCTGGGCTTGAGAAGGCTGTTCATACAGGTTCTGGGAGTGTAGGTCCCATGATGGCCAGGGGCATGGGCTCTCTCCAAGCAGCCCCTATCTCCCAGATGTCCAAGGGAGGCAGGAGCCAGGAGGGCCAGCTTGACCCCCAGAGTCGGGATGTGTCCACTTCCTAGGGGATCACCAGGCCCTTCAGCTGTGATCCTGATCCGTGGGAAGGCCCAGAGGGACTTGTGGACTGAAGGAGGGCTGGACTCCTCTCCAGGGAGAAGGTAAACTTGCTGAAAGCCCCACAGCGGGGCTGCCCCCGGAGGAGAAAACCGAGGTCCTCACTCTGCAAACCAGCCGCATCCAGACAGGATGGCTGGCTCAACGCGGCCCTGCCTGCAACTGCTCCACTGCTCGCACCTTCTCCCCAAAGCAAACGCCAGGCTTGTTAGAACCCTCATTTACATTTCATTAGGAGGTGTCAGGCTGGGTGTTAAAGAACAGAGCCGTTCCATCCCTGAATCCAGTTTTCCGGGCAGCACACAGGAAAAATTTCCCAGCAACCACCTCAGTGGACCTACCTCCCTTCCCCAAATCAGAGGCAGGAACCATCTGAACCCAAACGCAGCCTCCATTTACGGAGCCCCACTGTGCGTCAGGTTCCGCCCCAGGTCCCCAGCGCACATTTCCGCCTATCCTCAGCACAAATGTGGAAAGGAAGTATTATTATCTCCAGTTTGCACGAGAGGAAATCAAGGCCCAGAGAGGTTAAATGACTCATTGAAGGCCACACAGCTAGAACTGACAGAACTGGGTTGCAAAGCTAAGTCAGCCTGCCTCCAGAGCTTGTGTTCTTTCCATTTCTCTAAGCTGACTCCCACCTACTCAGGTGAAGGGGGCTCAGGTGTGACCCCTACCTGCATCAAAGGAGCGTAGTGTGGACTCTTTAAAATGAAATGCGAGAGAGAGCAAAAGGGAGAAAGAGAGACCCTGTGTGTATGTGTTTTGTGTGTGTGTGCACGTGTGCATTTAAGAGAAGCTTCCACAGCTTTCATCAACTTCTTAATGTTCCCCAAATTACAGAGCCCAGTGGTGGGGTTTCTCTGTCCATTACCAGATACTCTCTGAAATTCTCAAGGTGTCCACAGCTTTACTGAGCTACTCTTAGAACACAGCCGGACGCCAAGCAGAGGCCTCTGATCGTGCCTTCTAGAAGGAAAATGTCACCTGCTAGTCTTCTAGCCTGGCCCTTAGGGCGTGGACAGTTTGGAATCTTGTGGAGCGGATTCTGCCTCTGGCTTCATCTGAAAGACGGGCGACAGCAGGGCTCAGAGGAGAGTGGGGAAATCCTGTTTGCTTCTCTTTCTTCCCGGGGACTTGCAGAGACCTAGGGGTGAGCAGGCTCTGAAGAACAGTGCCTGCCCTTCCCGCCCATCCCTGAAAGCCTGGTCCTCCTCAGGTTCGTAACAATTTGTGTTTTATCACATTTCCACATGCAAAATGTGTTTCGGCATTTTTCATTAGATTTTTGAGGCTCAGATTGATGAGGGCGAGGTGAGAGCCAGGCCCGGCGTGTAAGAGACAAAGGTTTAGTAATGAGTTCGAAATTTACAAAACACAGAAGCAAATATGGCTTCAATACACGATGTGACCCTTTCTAAGGCTGAAAATTACTCTTCAAAAATCATTCTGGCCTGACTTCAGAGTCGAGTGGATGCTGGGATACCACAGATTGACTTTGAGAAGTGGGTTGGTATTGCAGGAATTTTTTAATTTCCTGTAACTCACAACAATTTTCTCCCAGCGAGACTTTTCGAACCACTCCTGCGACGGTGCATTGCCTGCATTTGTCGAGCGATCTGCTGCCGAACCAGCTCATGCAGAAAAAGAAAACCCAAGGAAGGAAGGACACAAATGGGATTACCTTCAAAAAAATCACTAAAAGTTTCGAAAATATTTCCAGGTAAACAAAGGACCTGCTACTTAAGCTTATGTGTTTTAAAGAGTGAAACAAAAAAATGGTGTCACTTACATTTCTGATCGAAAAAGAATTTGGGAAAAGCAGATTATTATTAATTATTTTTAATAGCTTCTTAATTAGCCCTTCAAACAAGTTTTTCAAAATCCCCAAAGGTGTCTAATTTGCATGACATGTTTTTACTTTTCTGTGCATTTCATTAGCAGTGTTTTTTTTTTTTTAACCTAACAGCAAGACAGCATTACAACTCTTTTAGAAGGTGGACCAAAAAAAAAAAAAAAGGACTCAAATTATTCCTCCAAAAAGTCTTGTGTTTCTTCTTTCATTTCGGTGACGTCTTGCCTGGATCTCGGGCACTCATTACAGCTTATCTGTCTTTCAGAAATCACTGAACAGGTCCGTTAGAGGGTAAGCCACTCTGGAGGATGGCCCGCTGGACGTGATCCGCCAGGGCGGGGATTTATTAGGCTGACGACCCCTTCTTCTTCCCAACAGCAAATCCATTACAATAATGGGCTTCGGATCCATCAGCGGGCGAACAGCAGGTCAGGAGGAGCCCGATGTGTGGACACTGAGCAAGCCGCACGCCGCTGCCTTTTACAATGTGTGAAGCCAGGCGGAAAAGCGGCACATTTGATTGAGAACAGAGGGGCGCAGCCGAATCCGGCCTCCCCTTTGCTCCGGCTTCCGGGGGGACTCAGGGCTGGGGAGCCGGAGACGACACTTGGCAGCCGAGGGCGTGGGGCTAAACGGAGGACCGGGGACCCGGAAAGAGAGGAGGAGGAGCTAATTAAGCTTTGCCCTGCCTGCTCTGCCCCCCCACCCCCCCTCTCCCCGCCCTTGCTGCCAACGCAACCACCATAAGAATAAATAGCAACATTATCTAGTGCTTACCATGTGCTAGGCCCTGTGCTGAGTAATTACTTAAATTTTCTCCTTTTTCTCCTGGCAGCAAAATAAGCCCGATTATTAGCCCGATTTAACAAATAATCATAATTTAATAGTTAACTTTTATTGAGCATTTATGATGTGGCAGGCCCTGTACTACACATGTATTAACTTAATGGATCACCATAACAGTGATGAGATTGGTGCTATTTTTGTGCCCATTTCACAAGTCAGGGAAGGGAGGCACAGAGAAGTTAAGTAACTTGCCGTGGTCACACAGCTAAGGAATGGCAGAGATGGGATTTGAACCCAGGCAGTGGGACACCATCTATTATCATCCTTCAAGGCCCATCCCAGTTGCCTCTTTCCTTCTGCAGATCTGCATTCTTCTTCTTTGCCCATATTTTATTTATGTGCTGTGTTCTGAGATGATGAGCCCCAGGAGAGCAGGGCCCAGGTCCCTTCCGCGCTGTGTTCTCAGCATTACCAGCCCAATGCCTGGCATGCAGCTGGTGCTCAAGACGCATTTGTTGAATGAAGCATGTAATCAAAAAGCAGCTTTGGTTTTGAAGGTGAGCACGGGATAGAACTGTACTCTAGCACAAAGGACATTGATAGGAAATACGGGACCGTGGGGGTTGATTTGTTGTATCAATTTGATTGGGCTAAGGGATGTCTAGGTAGCTGGTAAAACAGTATTACTGGGTGTGTCTGTGAGGGTGTTTCCAGGAAAGATTAGCATTAGAATCGGGAGACTGAGTAAAGAAGATGCCCTCACCCTTGTGGGTGGGCCTCGTCCAATCCGTTGTGGGTCTGAATACAACAATAAGCTGGGGGAAGGATGACTTTGTTCTCTTGCTTGAGCTGGGACATCCATCTTCTCCTGCCCTTGGACATGGGCGCTCTTGCTTCTTGAGCCTTTGAACTCGGATTAGGACCCATACCCTTGGACCCCCGGTTCTCAGGCCCTTCGGGTGTTGTCTGGGTCCACGCCGCCAGCTTCCCTGGGCCTCCAGCTCGCAGAGGGCAGATCATGGGACCTCTCGGCTTCTGTAATCATGTGAGCCCCTTCCTATAATAAATCTCCTCTTATATATGTATATCCATTGGTTCTGTTTCTCTGGAGAATCCTAATTCAGAGCCTAACATTGCTGCTTAGATTTCAAGGTGATTTGTCTTTTTTTTCTTACTTACTAATGGAAAATTCTCTTCCGAAGTCACACTCATTAGCACTCAGAGGCTGTTGTGGCAAAAATCTTTCCAAAATAGCCCCAAGTATATTTGTGGGAGGGAGAGAAGCTAAGCCAGGGACAAAAGTATTAACACTCGGCATGCAGGAAAAGTTTCAAATAGTGGGGCTGGCAGCCTGCGCCTCTGTCCTCGGGGAGGATGGGAACTTGCCAGGCCCCAGGGGGTTGGACGGATTTTGGGTTTAGTCGGAGAGCAGCAAGGAGAACCGGAGAAGAATGTGCCGAAGCCACGTGGAAATTCGGCGGTGTTGGTTTATCTTTTCAACATACCTAGTTTCCAGCAACACGGAACTAATCAATGGTAGTAAAAGTCGTGTAATTGGCACCTCTTTTATTATCAGACGCATAAATCAAGAGAGAATCTCTTTCCAGCTGGAACAGGGCCTCAGTCAAATTGGCGTAGGTCTCTGCCTTAGGAAAAGTGTTCTGTTCTTTTCTGGGCTCTTTCTTGGTTTATTTTCTTTCATTATGTGCACTTTTTGTTCATTATCCCACTTCAAGTTTTCCAACAACCCTTGGGGTAGATATCATTCCCATTTTACAGATGAACAAACTGAGACACACACAGCCTCATTCAAGATAACTGGAGGCACCCAGTAAGCTGGGATTTGATTCTGGGACTTTCTGATGCAGGAACCCTTGGACCTAATGATGCCATTGCTGTTGCCTTCAGCCTACCTGTCCTACCCTTTCTTCAGGAACAGACGCAGATGCTGGAAGCTTCTGGGTGGATCCAAAAGATGTCACAAGGTCCCCAACTAGCCTGCCCACCTACACACCTGTCATGTTTCTGACATTTTACTACTAAGGAGATGCGTTTGAGTTAAATATTGTCCACGGAAGTTTCTTGCTAAAAGACCCAACAGAAGTGCTCTGGATTCTACTGGAAGACACAGTTAGAAGCCTGAAAAAGGAAATAATATAATCTCGCTCAGAGGATTATTGTGATAATTAGATGAAATACTGAAGGTAAGACTGGCGCGGTGCCGTCAGCAGCAGCATTCAGAGCCCTACAAAGTTGTCGCGGAGACTAAACGCCCATTTTCGTTTCCGCTTCATTTTAGCCGGGTCTTTTAAGGGCTTGCTGTGTGTCTGGCTTTCTCATGCTCTCCTGCGTGCTCCCCTCACTGAATCCTCCTGAGGAGAAACAGTTGAAATCCAGGCACACAGCAGTTGCTCCCTAATTGTTTCCTCTTCTTGAAAACAGAGGGGCTGAATTACATGGATGGAGTCAAGAAAAGGCCCAGGGTGCGGGGCTCCCAGGAGCTGCTGAGGATGAGGGGTGGGAGCGCCACATCTGAGTCTCTCCGGGATGGCAGGCTGGCTTGTGAGAAGCGCTGGGGGCCTCCGTGTTGAGCTGCTGCCAGGAGAATGGAGTGGGGAGCCCAAGACCCAGCAGGCTGATCCAGTGGTGCTCCAAACACAGTGAGGTGCCCGCTGGGACTTGTCAGAGTGGTCCATGCAGAGGGGAGGGGCTGCAAGGCCTCCCCGGTTCAGGATGTAGGTAGCCACTGCTCATGTTCACCTCCATCTGGCTCTTCCCTTCTGAGCCCAGCAGAGGGTTCCATTGCCTCTGCCTTTCGGTGGGCCGTGGGAATAGTTTTAGCCGATGGATTGTGGATGGGAGTGATGCGTTCCTGTCTTCCCAGCTGAAGCATTTAATTGTCATCATGAGACACTGCTCTGCTCTTCCCTCGTTGTAGCAAAAGCCCTGAACATGGGGTTGAGATGGTGGCCTCGTGAGACATGGAGAATGGTTACAGAACACTCTGGAAGGCAGCAGAATTCCCCTCCCTCTCCATCGATCCCCATTGGGCTTGTAGGATGCGCAATAAAGAAGCTTTTATTAGTTTACATCGTTAAGATTCAGGCATTGTTTGTTACAGCATCTTAACTTAGCCAATCCTGACTGATCCATTTCCTCACTTTGGAAGGGACCCCATGCCCCCTCCCACTCCCAGGAATTCATGGCTAACCCTTCCTCTTCTTCCTCATATCAGCTCAAATTCCACAGCCAGATCTGCTGACGAGCCCATAAAATAAGTCCCTTCCTCGTGCTGTATCCTGTCACCCTGTCGATCTCTTTCATTTGTTTATTTATTTGTTTACCATCTCTCTTACATCAGGCTATAAATTCCATGAGGGCAGAGACCATGCTGCTTTGCCCACTGCCTTATGCCCAGCACTTGGCACCACGCCTCAAAGAGTGTTGCAGGTGAGGAAATGAGCTCAGAGAGGAGGAGTGATCTGCTTAAGGCCACACAGCAAGCAGGCAAGGTCAGCCTGGTCCCTGGTCGCCACCCTCCCCAGGCTGATGCTCCTCCGTCTCTCAGTTCGATCTCCATGCCAACAGTCCCATTGGGAAAGGTGTTCTTGTCACTAGGGCTTCAGAGAATAAAAGAGCCTGAGGCTGGGTTGGGAGGTGCCTTGGAGGTGAGAGCAGGGTGGGTGAGAGCTGGGTCTGAACCCAGGCTCTACCATGAGACAACTGTGTGGGCTTGGACAGGTTACGTCACCTCTCCGAGCCTCAGTGTCCTCATCTGTGAAATGGGCTATAATTATACCTCCCTCAGAGTGTTGTTTGGGTTGTTGTGAAGACTAAATGAAATAATGTACGTGGAAAGCTCACACAGTGCCTCGCTGTCAGGGCTCAAGGACTATTGGTGGTTATTACTATTAGCATCATTATCATAGACTCCATCCTCCATACTCTCTCCTGAAGGGACTCTGAGGAGTAAGAATTTCAGCCCACAGCTGGGTCCTCCGTGGGGCCAGCCTCTGGGGAGTGAGTGGCTTCATGACCTGGAAGCTCCTGCCTCCCCATCCTTTCTTACCCTGCCTCCTACCTACCAGGTCCCCAACACCTCCCCACCCTGACAAAGCTGCTTCTTGAGAAAGGATTCAGCACCAGCTGAAGAAATTCTACAGGGCAGCTCATCCTATGTCTCCTTTTTATAAACGGGATATAGAGGCCCAGAAAGGTTAGGGATGTGGCTGAGCTCACACAGCTTGTTAGAGGTGGGACCAGCTGGACCCCTGGTGTAAATTGAAGCCACTGCCCCTTCTCTGCAGGCAATCCGTTGTGTCTAAGGGCAGAAAAACCACTGGTCCTACAAAAGCAATGGTTCTTGACCACGGATGATTCTCTGTCCCCGATCCCTACCCCAGGGGACATTGGGCAATGTCTGGGACATTTTTGGTTTTTGCAAGTCTGGTGGCAGGTGCCACTGGCATCGAGAGGGTAGAAGCAAGAGATGCTGCTAAACAGCCTACACTGCTCGGGACAGCCCCCATAACAAGGGCTTTCCCTACCCCAGCGTCAATGGTGCTGAAGTCGAGAAACCCTGTACTAAGGGAATTTCACACTCAGAAGAGGGAATTAGTTTGGGGGTCCAGGGCAACCACTCTACTCCCCCGAAAGAGGCTGCAGACAATAACAGCGCTCACACCAGGAGGCCTCTTTTACGAAGGCCAAGGGCTTTCACAGGCATGGGATTAATTCAGCCTCGCAGTAACCCCGAGAAGGCAGTGTGATCCTCCCATTTTACAGATGTGGAAACGGAGTATGTGAGAGGCCGGGGCACCTACCCAAGGCCACACAGGCAGGAAGTGGCCAGTAGCAGGGCGAGGAGCAAGCTCTCCTGGCTGCGGGGCCCTTTCATCCACGCCCAGCCTCTCCCCCAACGCGCCAGCCCAAGGGAGACGGTGGAGGGAGACTGCGGGGCCGGGGGTCTGGGGAAGGAAGGACCCGGGACTGTTTAGAAGACAGACAACCCTTCCCAGCTACCTAAAATAAATGACGCAGTAAATTCCACTTCACTGAGTCTCACTGATCAAAGAAAAGGATCATCAGGAAAAACAAGCCCCGGGTCTTGGGAACCACTTCAGGCTGAGTGTAAAATTTTAACCACAAGCGTTCGGCTGGGGAGATTTGCAGCAAAAGCCGGGGCTGTCCGCCTACTGCTGACACCGGCTGAAGGGTCTGTGGACTCTGGCAGACACAGCATCTGCTCAGAAGAGAGACAAGATTGAGTTTCTCATGGAGGAGTAAACAATCTTCTTGCTTCCTGTTCCCGGTCACCTGCAGGGGGATATGCAGCTGGCTTTGCAGCAGAACTGGAGACCGGACCTTGAGCGCTACCTCTCAGCTCCTGGCATCCGGGCTACCAGGCCAAGAAAGGCCAGGGTGAGCCGGAAGGTTCACGCCGGCCCCATCTGTCAGGCAAAGGGGCAGCCCTCCATCACCCACTCCTCTCCTTCATCCTCACCTTTACCCAAAGGCTTCCACGTGCATGCAAATTAACATGAATGTAGTAACAACCAGCCTCCAGTCTGGTGATTGTGGTTAACTGAGTCATCATTTATTGAACACCTACTATGTGCTGGACATTCAGTGGTAAGCAAACTACACAGGCCCCAGAACCCAGGGAACTTATTATTTCAGATATGAGGAGGTGGGGGTGGACACATAACCAGAACATCAGATCAAAAGGTGACGCATGTGACAATGGCATCAAAGAAGATTGATCTATTGGTGGTCAGGGCATCAGAGAAGGCTTCCTGGAGGAAGGGACACCTGAGCTAGCATTTAAAGGATGGCTAGGAGATAGGCAATTAGAATAACTTACCCTACTCTTAGAACATCCTCATTCAAACCCCTTCATGAAGGTTCTCAGCACACAGAACCGGGCACCATTGGGTGGGGTGGGCAGAATGGCTTCCCAGATGAGCTGAAATTTCCCCTGGAGGCCTGGCCTGCCGCTGGCGCACCTATGCCAACAAAGGGAAAATTTTGTTCATTCCATCCGCCAGGGCAAATAAACTGAGCACCTATTGTGGTCCAGGCTCCGTGCCAGACCCTGGGCGTGCAGACACATGGAGCTCCAGGGCGGCTGGGGAGACAGACTTAAGGATGATTACAACACAGCGAGGTGTGGCCCCGGCATTGTCTACCGGGGTGCTTTTCTCATTCTTAAATGCTTGTGATTTGGGTCTAATAAAAGGCACGCACATTATCAAGGAAGAAAACCAGGCAGGTAATGAGCAAGTGCTGCTCCCCTAGCCTGGACTTCTCCCCCACCGTGCGGCCTGCTCCCCTGTCAGCTCCAAAGGCCTCTCTGCAGCAAAGCTTCCCCTGCATCCTGCCACCAGCCTCTGGGGAGCGAATCGCAGCTGTAATCCTGTGCCCGTGTGATTACTGATTCCTGTCCACCTCCCCCGTTCGTCTTCAAGGTCCTCCATGGTGGGGACCATTTCTGTTTCGCATCCCCAGGGATGCTTGGCATTCAGTAGGTGCTCAGTACCTGTGTGTTGGATGAAAAGTCACTGTTGTTATGCCCGTGGTGAGGATGTCTTGGGTTGTTCATCCTCCTCCTAAGAAAACATTCAACGTCTTCTCAGACTCCTCTTGCCTATCAACTCCCTACACATTCCTCAGGGCTGGTTTGAATAGCCCCGATCTTCAGATGAGACAATCAAGGCTCCTTCTGTTCATGGGTGCTGTGCTTGGGCTGTGTGTTAGAATCACCTGAAGACCTTTGAGACCTGCCGACGCCCGGCACATCCTCAGAGACTCTGAGTCAGAGACTCTGCTGTGGGTGGACGTGGTGCTGGTGTTGTGAAAATGCTCCCAGCCGACTGCAACATGTGGCCCCGGCGGAGGACACAGCTCTAGCTACAGCCGGAGGACCAGGGGGCTGGGCCCCATTCACATGTTACCCATGAGGCACCAGAAGCTCAGAGAGGGACAGACCTTGCTGAAGGTCACATAGCAAGTGGGAGGTCCAGCCTGGCCCAGTAGCCGGGACTCTGGAGAGTGCCTATGAGGCCGTTACCCTTCGGCGGAGAACGTTCTCTTGAAACCCCTCTGCCCTTCCACTTCAGAGCAGACAGAGGGAAGGTGGCCGTGCAGGCTGAGTCTTGGAGCCCCCACACCTGGATCTGAGGGAGGGGCAGCCAGTGCATTCCCCGGGGTCACGGAAATGTTTCTGTCTCCCTTCCCCTCTGTTGCCCCCCCTTCACTGGAGCACCATCACAAGTGGCCCCCAACAGGGTTGGGACTGCTTGGGGACAAGAGGCTGTCTCCAAGTCTGAGGCCTGTTCAGGGGCAGCCTCTCCTGGCCCAGAGTTTCTGGAGCCTCAGGGGAAGGCCATCTTTGCAGCCGGTGGAAGCAAGGAGAGGCCCCCCAGTGGGTAGATGCCGGCCTCAGTGATCGCCTGGCGTACCCATTCCTGGCGGAGGATTAGGACACTCCCACCCGAGTAGGGCTCCGTGATGGATGTGGAGAAGCAACCAAATGTCCCTCATTAATCACCAGCTCCATCTGGCTCCCTGCCTGATGGTTTTCAGCTGACTTGAAAAAGACCCAATTAGATCAAAACATTTTGACAATTTATCTTGTGGCATGAACAGGTCCAGATCGAGGCTATGATTTCATCATCTCGGAGGAAGGAAGGAAGGAATCGGGGTGTGGGTCACGCACAGAGCCCAGAGAGATGTGGGGGTTTCCCCCAGGAGCCTTCCTGTGAAACCAGAGTGTAGCCCATCTCCCGTTGGTTGCTGACCCTGTCAATCCCAGGGCCGGCGGGAACCACAGGATGATGAATGTCCTTTGGTTTGGGTGGAAAAAGCCTGGGGTCGGGGAGCATAGGGTGGAGTGAAGAAGATGGACGACCAGAAAGGACCAAATATGCCAGCCAGCTTGGCATGTGGGTGTTGAACATGAACCAGAATTAGAAGTTGAGATGTGACTAAGGCCAGGCCTGTTCCAACTCGTGCACCAGCAAGATGCCTGGGGACTCAGCTCCTCAGCCCAGACACCAGTGGCTCTGATTTCCTGGTGGTTCTGGCCTCCTTGAGATGGGCTCAGCAGGTCCCAGAGACGTCCACACTCTCCTCGCAGAGTTGGGAGCACTCGGGGGTCTTCGGGTCGTCCATGGTGGCAGTTGTTTCCATGAGACCACAACTCTGGGTTCTTAGAACCCATGGATTCAGCTCTCCTCTTGGAGGTCCTTGTGGGGAGCTCACCAAGACAGAGCTCCCAGCAGACACATCACCATCCCCTTAGGTTTGCTCACCCCCTCCCTCTCCTATGCATCCAGAAGGTGCCTTAGGACTGGAAAAGCAAATTAGAGGTCTCTCCCAACAGGCTCATTTCCCCAGCCCCCAGGCCAACCGTAAGGTGTGTTGGCACACTGGGGCGAGGAACCAGTCTTGCTTCTCTGGGCAGGACTTCCAACTCAGGCAGACGGCCAGTCCGGGAAGGGCTGTGGGGGCACCAGTCTGCCACTGCTCTTTCTGGTTGTCTGGGCACAGGCTCGGGGAGGAGGGGGCCTGGTATGTGGAGCTGCCCGCTGCCTCACCAGGAAGGGCTGGCAGAGAAATCCCCAAGGAGCCTGACTCCCCCAGAGAGCTGCTCACCCCAGCAGACTCCGCTCACCGCCCCCCCCATGCACTCCCCACAGACGCACACCCCACCCACTTCACTGCCACCAGGCGGTCGTGCTCCCATTGTCCTGGCCTGTTTTGTCATGTGTAGGCATATGAACACACACGTGCACACACACCCCACAGACACTGTTCACACACCCTTGCATCCCCTTTAGCCCACTTACTCATGGTCTTCAAGTACTTCTCACTCAGTGTCCTCCTCTGTCCTGTTCACAGGCACACGCCCACTCACCCACATGTATTTCCCATATTTGTAAACCCGTTTTTCCTCACACAGACACGCACAGAAGAGCAGGTCCACAAACTCCAGTTCCTGTCCATGCACACACTCACATTTGCACACGCATGTGGACATGCACACATGTGTGCATACATGTACCCTTCATCCAGACACACAGCTGGTTGGGGCCCAGCCTGGCAGGTGACCAGGCCCAGCTGCTGTCCTGGAGAGAGCCCATGTGTGTAGGGCAGGATACCGAAAGTTTGGCTCCTAAATAGATCTGCCTCCAGTCCCCCTTGACTCTGGGCTGGCTCTACTGGCGTGCCTTCCTGGGGCCCTGCGCCATGCTTCTCTCCCCTCTGTTTCCATCTGTTCCTTCAGGAACTTATCCCCTGTCTCTTTCTGGCTGGAGTCTGTTTCCCTCCCTAGGATTCAGTCTGGGCTTTTATGGCCATCCTCACTCCAGCTGTGAGCTGGAGCATCTTTCTCTACAGAGCTCTCGCTCAGGAACCCGAGTACGTGCTGGCCCTCAGGAAGGATTCCGTCCAGCACACTGGCGGGCGTGCAGGACCCATCACGAGGACACACGGGTCTGGTTCTCACTTTGGGTCAAACACGGCTCCCATCTTTGAAGATTGGTGACGGTCTTTGAGGAACAGCAGCTTACACCATCTCCAAGGACTCTTCTGGAGCTCCTGCTCTATGAGCCTTTGGTGTCACGGAGATGTTGCTCTGTCCACTTAAACCATAGCCAGCTGCAGCAGTGCCTTATCAGATTGGGTTGATGTATTATTCAGAACTCTTTTATTTGCGAATGTCAGAAACCCAACTCAGGGGCCGGGGCGCTGGCACAGCGGTTAAGGTTAAGTGCGCATGTTCTCCTTCGGTGGCCCAGGGTTTGCCGGTTGGGATCCCAGGTGTGGACATGGCACCACTTGGCAAGCCGTGCTGTGGTAGGTGTCCCATGTATAAAGTAGAGGAAGATGGGCATGGATGTAAGCTCAGGGCCAGTCTTCCTCAGCAAAAAGAGGAGGATTGGCAGCAGATGTTAGCTCAGGGCTAATCTTCCTCAAAAAAAAAGAAACCCAACTCAAATGGGCTCAAGCAAAAACAAATCAATTGGTTTGGGGCACTGGGAGAGTGAGGAGGAGAGCTTCTAGGCATGTGGACAGCTGCCACGCTCCCTCTCCACCTTTCCATGGACACTTCTGTGCTGGCCTCGCGCTCTTAGACGCTTCCATGGCTGCCAGAAACCCTTGAGACGTATCCACAGGGTTTGCTGTCTTAGAAAGGGAAGCTATAACCCCGCTCCAACTAGTTTGGAAAAAATGAAAGAGATCTCTGATTGGCTTATTTTGAGTCATGTGCCGTCCCCAGGACCAATCACTGTTTCTAGGTGAGTTTCTACTGGGATTGGCCCACCCCAGGTGTGATCCCACTTTCCTGGTCAGAGTGGCAGGATCCTTCCTCATCAAGGCCCCTGAGGAGGCTCAGTGGGGAGGGAAACCAGAGGCATCCATTACAATGGGCCTCTGCTCCCTTCCCAACCCTCCCGCCCAGGACTTGGGCAAGGACAACAGTAAGTAGTTGGGAATCTTTTCTTGGTACAATTGTCTCAATTTGTGAGCACCTTGGCAAGCTTCTGCTCTAGAAGCCCTGCCTCGGGCCCCTAAAAGAGGCGTCCCCCCAATCCTCCATCCTCAAGAGGCTGGGAGACTCTTCTTGGGGAACACCCGAGAGGGCTAAATGGAACCCTGGTTACAAAATGCAGCCCCGAGGCCACCTCAGCCTCTGAGCCGTCTCACTCCTATACACACTCTCCCAGATACGCCGGTGTGGGATTTAGGTTGTTGCCAGCTCTGGAGTCCTGGTAACTACGGCCCACTGAGTCATGAGCTGGTCTAGTTAAGTATCATGTCTTAATCTCATCCGGTTCAGGGGTCAGCTGGGCACAGAGTTCCCCCGTCCTTCTTTTTTTGACTTCTGTGTACACTCATTAGCTGAATTTCCCTGGAGATGCTGGCGTTTCTGTGTCGGTCGAGTTGGAAGGTGGTCCACATTAAACCCACTTGAGCAACAGGAATCTCTTCGGCGCCCCCTAATCCTGATGGGTGCCCTGCAGTTGAGTCAGTTAATGCTGGGAAATTGTTTCAGTTTGGACGTGGATTGAGAATTGTTTCAATTCTTTGGATGTGGGATAGTCCATCATTGACCCACTTTCCCCAAAGGATCTTGATGGCACTTTGAGGTGTATTGGCTTGAGCGGACTACTGACTAATTGGATTAATATCAGTAATAATAATTGTATATTATAATGATGCATAGTAATAATAATAGAACATTCTGCCCCTTTTAAGCCCTGCCTATGTGCCAGGCACTGCACCATCCCTTTCACACAGTGTCATTGAAAACTTAATCACTAGTCCTGTGAGGTTCCCACTTGACAGGCAAGGAATCTAAGGCTCAGAGAGGTTGAGGAACTCCTCCAAGGTCACACAGCTAGTCCAAAACTGGAAACAATTCAAATGTCCCTCAGTAGGGGAGTGATGATATCCAAACCATGGAATATTAAGCAGCTGCTTTAAAATGATGTATGCCTGCATGCCCTGATATGGAATGATTTTGAAGGCAATAGGTAAGTGAGAAAAAGCAAGCTGCAAAAGGTACGTAGGGAATAGTTTCATTTCAGCCCTCTGCAACCACACAGCAGGTCTGTGGAGCTCTAGAGTTCATGATCACGGGGAGCAAAAGGCCAAGGAATATGCACCAGGTGGGGAGTGCGTGTCACTCTGGGGAGGGGGCTGAACTTGGGTGAGGGCCAAGGGTCCTTTGGCTTGATCTGTATTTCTGGAACTTTTTAGATGAACTTGGCTTCCTGTATTCCCTGTATAATTAGAAAAGAAACTTGTATCCTGGCTGGGAGTCTGCCTGGGTTTACCTCCTGGGTCTGCCTTTACGCGCCGTGTGACCCCAGGCAAGTCCCTTATCTCTGTTTCACATCTGTAATTTGAGAATAATCACCAGCAGCACCACCATCACAACAATGATGGCTACCACGACAACAACAACAGCAATAATAATAGTAATACATATCTCATGGGCTTAATATGCAGGGTTTCTCGACCATGGCTCCATTGACCATGCGAGAGGCTGTCTTGTCCACTGTTGGATGTTTAGCAGCATCCCTGCCCTCTACCCACTAGATGCCAGTAGCATCCCTTCCCCCCAATCATGACAATAAAAAAATGTCCCCTGGGGGCAAAATCGCCCCAGTTGAGAACCACTGGGTTAATGCGATGGTAAAATGAGTTAATCCATGTAAGGTGCTTAGGTCAGTGCCTGGTGCAGAGTAAACACTGGATAAAAGTTAGCTGCCGTCCATTCAAGGCGGGAGGAGATGAAAGGGGTGACTTTCTCCGTCCGGTCAAGCATGGGTGCAGCGGGAAGAACTCAGGGCTGGAAGCTGGACTGCTTGGGCTCTGCTTCTGTCTGCCCCTCAGTGTTGGGGGACTTTGGGTTCACCTTCTGGGGCCTCGATTTCCCTACCTGTGATAAACAGTGGGGCCTGACTTGCTGGCACCCAGACCGCATGAGGCTGCTGGGTCCCCAGGGAGCCCTCCTCCATCTCGGAGCCGGAGGGAGGCTGCAGATCACCCCCTGCCAGCTCCGCTCCATGGCAGCCTAGGCGGCTGGATTGGCCGGCTGGGAATCCCTCTCAGACGCGGCCCCCTCGCTCCTTCCACAACTGGGGAGCAGATGCGGGCCCGTGGGGCTGTTGCCCAGACACAGGTGGTACCACCTGCCACAAGTTCCTTGATTCTTGATCGTCCTACAATCACTTTTGGCCCCGAAACAATTTGCTGGGTGAAGGGAGAGGAGGGCCTGGAGGGAGAGGAGGAAGAAAGGGAGGGAGGCGGGGGGTGGTTCAGGTTAAGAGTGGCCTTTGAAGTTTGCAACCATCTTATATAAAACATCCTCAGTCATTCCCCATTTGGACGATGTCAGGAGAGCACATTACCATCCCGAGATCAAATGCAACAGCAAGAATCACTTGTTGCACACCAGGCTACAGTCATATATCAAGTATTCCAGGCACACGCAATTCGTAACTTTCCCTGAAACAGATTGATATTTTCCTCTTCCACTTTCTGGGAAGGAGACATCTGACTTTGTTTTGAGCGCAGTTTGGGAGGCGGTGGGGAAATTAAACCAGTGCCCATTGTCTTTGCATGACGCTGGCAGTGCAGCCAGTGTGGTTCCATTTCTTCTCTCCTTTGTGTTCGCGTTGTGGTTGGCGGTTTGCTCTCAGAGCCACGCACTGAACAAGAAATCCACATTATTCTCTTAGGCTCTCTAGACTTTGGCCCAAATGATACAAATGATACATAGAGCAGCAGGGGTGGTTTGTTTCTTTTATTCTCCTTCTTAGTGTTCTTGTCTCTTCTTTCCCCTTTTGGGTTATTTTGAACCCATAGAGTCTTCCTATTCAGAGGTACTGGTGTAATGAACTCCTTCCAGAAGAACCAGTAAAACTGGAAGATGGGGGTTTTCTCTTGGTTTTGTCCTCCTGAGAACTGCAGATTGTCAGAGCTGGAAGACTGCTTAGGAATCAGCAGGGGCAACCGTTCTGTTTTACAGATGCGGAAATGGAAGCCCAGAAAGGGAAAGTGATCAGTCAAAGTCACACAGCCTTGACTTGGGGCAATCTGCTTACCCTCCCTGGGTGCCACTTTCCGTATCTGTAACCAGCGATGTGGGGACTCATGGTGGCTCTTTTCATGGAGCTGGGTGTTAGGAAGCTGTGAGAAATTGGAAGTCCTTTCAATGACCGTGATATGTTTTCTAAAAGCAAGGTGTTCTCACACTCCTTGTTAGGAATGTTTAGGAGCTGGAATGATGAACTGAAATCTAACTGGATTTACCTGCCTTTCTCTTCTGCTTTCTGTTTCTCTTCTTTATTTTACAAATCTGTGAAAAATGCGCAGTCTGAACCTGGAGCAAACGCTGGCAGATTTCTGAGAGCCCTTGTGAGTGGGGGTCACCACATATCCAGTAGAAACAGGCCGGCAGGAGACTCAGCACCGGAGTGCGGTCCCTTGGAACGAGCTTGGGGAAGAGAACAGGCCAGCACTGACCTCCCCATGAAGGCTTCTGGCATGGGTGTCTGCATCCACCCCCCACGGAGAGGGAGGGTCATTAATACCAGTCCAGCCAGGGCCCGAAGTCAGACCTGTAGATAATATTTGCAGCGGCTCTTGAGCCCAGCCTAGCACACGACAGGCAGCTGGGCTCAGTGGCTTATGTGGGCTCTGCAGCCAATTGCCTGGGTTCAAACCCCAGCACTGCCAGGTACTAGCTGTGTCAGCCTGGCCAAGGTATTCAGCTTCTCTGAGCCTTAGCTTTCAGCACTTTAATCTGTTTTAGAAATTATCATTTAATGCACATATAAAAGAAGACTTGCAACATGCGAGTGATGAATGCCCGTGAACTTGCTTCCCAACCTGAGAAGTAGACTTTTCCTAGCATCTTTGCATCATCGACAGCCCTCTTTCCTTCAATCCACCACCTCCACTGGAGAAGCAACTGTGACCCTGAAATGTGTCCAGGGTTCCAGTCTTTACAAAAAACAAAAACCAATTTTTTTTTATTATTTACATATGCATCCCTAAGTATATTGCTAAATTTTGATTGTTTTTTGAGCTTTAAAAAAGTTATACCATACTCTATACGGTCTTGTGTGACTTGCTTTTTTTCCCCACTTAAAATTATATTTCTAAGATGCATTCTTGTTATTGGGTAAGGTTGTGTTTCATCCGTGTTCTCTGTTAGAAAATATCCTATGGTATGAATACACTACAATTTATTTATCTAGTCTCCTTTTGATGGGCATTTGGGATGTATCCAGTTATTTTTACGATTATAAACAGTGCTTCTATGAACATTTTGCTATGTGCCTCCCACTGCACATGTGTATGAGTTTCTATAGGACATATATATAGAAGTGAAATTGCTGGAGCTTAGGGAATAAAGACAGTCAACTTTATGGGATAGCATCAAATTATTTTCCAGAGTGCTTGTACCAAAGGCCTCCCTTTTTCATTTGGAATATGGATGCCAATCTCATTGGCCTGATACAAGGATTAAATGCATGCAAAGCACGCAAGACATTTAGCACAGGGCCTGCACATAGGAGATGTTCAGCACACGAGTCTATGACTAGTTAGCTCCATTCTCCGCTAGAGTTTGGGAGAGTCCTCATGCATCTTCAGTAATATGCTCTTCTGCTGCTCCCCCTGACCACTTTGCTAGAGTCTGCCCCATTATTCTCCCTTTAAGGCTTATAAGCCACTATTAATTTTCTTTGTCTACACAGTGTCTTGGTGGCATGGCCCTCTGCTACCCAGTGTTTGTCACACAGGGCTTTCTCCTTAGGTCTCAGTTAGAATAAGCCCCTGAAGTTAACTTCCAGGAGACCAGTGCTTCTCAAACTTTAATGGGAATCTTGCAAAAATGCAGATCTTGCTTCAGTAGGTGTGGGGCAGCTTGGAGCTTCTGCATTTCTAACCACCTCCTGGGCAGGCTGATGCTGCTGGTCATGGACAGTGGCTGGAAAATGCTTTTGGAAAGGTTGATGCCCAAGCTGAGCCCTGGGGAAAGCGCTGGGTTAGCCAGGCAATGGTAGGGAGAGCTGTGCCCAGGCCAGGGTGCAAGGCCCTGCAAAGGAACAGCCTGCGTGTGGGTAATGTCCTTTCCATGGTGTAGGCCAGCTCTTCCTCTAGGAATTCTCTCAGTGACTTTATAAAGAGTTGCTCCGGGTGTTATCAGGAGGCGATCAGACGCTGGTGGCCCCGACTGCCTGGTGCAGCCCATGACATTTCAAAGAAAAGCCGCTTCCCATTGTTGGTCAGGACATCTGTTTTGGGTGAGACTCCTGTTTTCCTCACTCAGTTTACCCTGGAGCCCAGGAAAGGGCCAGCCTGATTCAGCTCCAACTCCCACCTCCGGCCCCAGAATTCGGAGCTGCAGGCATTGCCAAAATGTACAGCCTGTGGACAGGCCTTTCTCTCTCACCCCCAAAGCTCCCCCTACCCTAACTGTCTCCAGGTAAGACAATCGCTTTGCTTTTCAAACCCAAGAACTCCTCGGGATATTCCAAGCACAGGCCATTTCTTCAGAACGTACATGCAACAAAACTCTTGTTCTGCTGTGAGCTCAGCGTGTTGCCCTTGAGGACATTAAATTCTCTTTTTTTTTTTTTTAAGTGGAGGTTGATGCTTTTCCCTCAGCTCCATTTTTGCTGTTGACAGCCAGGCACTCAGGAAAGCATGCAAACACGGTTATCCATGGCTTGTCGCCAAAGCTATGTATCACTTCTCAGCTCTGTGCGTGGTTCCTAACCGAGTCACCCAAATGCACCAAAATGGAGCACTTTCTTCTTCTTGTTTGAAGTGAAAATTTCCAAGCAGTATCTGACGTCAGGATAGTAGTGACTCAGATTTTCCAACATTTAAGCCCAGATCCACATGTCCAAACCTCTAAGGTGATGCTATGTCAATTCAATACTCCATCTGACTCCAGCAAGATACTCACCTTTTGGCACCACAAAACTCCTTATATGCCACTGAGGTTCCTGAGGTCTCACTCAAGAGCCATCTCAGAAAGGCGTAGTGGAAGGAACGCTAGGCCGGAACGGGAGAGCTCAGCTCTACCCCAGACATGCCAACAGGTAGCTCCCCAATCCCGGGCACATCTCTTTGCTTCTCTGCTCTGCAGTCTGGTCATTTGAAAAATAATCAGCAGTTTTCAAACATTTTGTCAAACAAAGAACCCTTTGGTCAAACAAAATCTCAAAGGGAACCTCAGTATGGGACGGATAAAAGACATGCTGATTTGGTGGAGGCAGAGTTGGGGTCCCAGATTTCCACTTCTTCTCCTCCTCTCAGCCATGGAAGCCCCTAAGGTCACTTTAGGATCTGCAAGTGCTCCACGGACCACAGTTTGAAAACCACTAGACTAGATAAGTCCTAAAGCCCTCTTACCGTTGATCGTCTACAAAGCAATGGTAAGATGGCTGGGTTGGGGATGTGGAGTGCTGTGGGCTGAATTGTGTCCCCCCCGAAATTCATATGTTGAAGTCCTAACCCCCGGGACCTGAGAAGGTGACTGTGTTTTGAGATAAATGTCACTAGAGTGAGTCCTAATCCAGTATGGCTGGTATTCTTACAAGAAGAGGAGATTAGGGGACAGACACGCACAGAGGGAAGACCATGTGAAGACACCAGGAGAAGATGGCCATTACAAGCCAAGGAGAGAAGCTTCAGAAGAAAGCAACCTTGCCAACACCTTGATCTTGGAGTTCTAGCCTCCTTGACCGTGAGAAAATAAATTTTTGTTCTTTAAGCCACCCAGTCGGTGGTACTTTGTCATGGCAGCCCTGTGAACTAATATGGGGCAGGGGCGGCTTCCCATACAGGTCACCACTTTAAGGAATTCTATTATTCCTCTCCAGAGACCTGATCTTGAGTTTGGCCATGTCCGGTAGGGGGTCTGGGTTCAGCACTCACACACAGGGATCGTGATGGTAGGCATGGTGACCAGAGGCTAGGGATGGCCTCCCACTGGCTCTTGGTCTGTGAAAGTCTAGCTGTAGGAACATTTAAAGCTTGCTGGGGATATAACCCAAGTTTTATTTTTTCCTGATCAAATTGTGCTAATCTTGCGCCCATAGTAATAATAGTCCTCAGTGGTAGAGCTGTGCGAAACTAGCAATTTTCACTTCACAGGAATTTGTCTGGGAAAATAACAGTTTTTCACCTTTGGAAACTGCCATTTGGTTTCATGAAAAATTCAAGGTGAAAAGAAATGTAGAACATTTTCAACGTTTCATGAACTGGATTTTGGCAGAGTGGCAGCTGTCTTCAGTCTCACTAAATGATGAGAGGGCCACCGTGGTGTGGGACTGGGAAATAGGCGGAGGTTGGTGGAAGATGAAAGGGGGTGTAGAGAGGGCAGGTGGCATCATCGAGGTCCTTCCAAGGGCCTCTCTGGGAAGCGGTGGGATGGGGGTTACATCAGGCTCTGGGCAAGCAGAGAGGGACATAGGACTTTGGGACAAACCACTAGCTTCTTTGACATCTTGCCATGGGTTTTCTGGGAAAGAGTTAAGTTTGTCTAACACCTAGTTTATGAGGGTCCCTACATTCAAGTCTCAGCGATTGGCCATATGCAACTGACTCGTGCCTCCTTGGGGTTTTAAACGTGGGATTCATTCACTCAGCCACTTACTTAGTTTCCCCTGTACACCTTGTGTGTGCAGTCACAATAGATACTTCACAAGTGTGTGTGTGTGGTAGGGGGAGGGAGATGGCAAAGCTGAGGGCAAGGCACACGATGGTGGAATAAGATATCCAGAATCTTTACACTTGAGGAGTTGGTAGTCTGATAGAAGAGACAGAATTCTTGCTCAGGAAACGTGGAAAATACTGGTGGGACAAACAAAGGTACAGGTGGAAGTGCAAAGCCTGGCTCAAAAAACAAATGATGCCTACCGAATTTGCCAGGATGACTCAAGAACCTTAAATTATAATTCTTCTGCTGAGAAGCTATTCTAAAGAAATAAACAGAAATGTAGTCAAGGACGTCAGCACCAAGATCTTCTCTGCAGACTTATTTACAATGGCTCCAAATTGGGCACCAGCCTAAGTTCTGACAATAGGAGGGACTGGTTCAATAAGGGATCTAGCCCAGAGAGCAGCAAACTACGGTCCTTGGGCCAATCCAGCTCTCCATCACTTTTTGTAAATAAAGTTTTATTGGCACAGAGCCGTGGCGATTCCTTTATGCATTGTCTGGGGCGGCTTTGGCGCTATGATGGCAAAGTTGAGTAGTTGTCACAGGGACCATATGGCCCACAAAGCCTACAAAATTACAATCTGGGCCTTTAATAAAAAGTTTTCTGACCCCTAGTCGAGCCATGAAAAAAAATTCCAGGCAAGCATTAAAATGATTTTAAGGATTTTTTTTTCTTGTCATGGAAGAATGCATATGTCATAATATTAAGTAAAAACCTAGGATATGACATTTTGATATTAATAACTAACATTCAAGTGCATATGAAGTTTAGGCACTGTTAAAATGGTGTTTACAAGAACTTCTTAATAACAAAGGAAAATGCATATGGTATAATACCATGCAAAAAAAAGCAGGATATAAAATGTTGATATTGGTAATAATTACATTTATTAAGTACATATTCTGCTCTAGGTACCGTGCTCATCACTTTACTTACTTCATTGAGCCTTCAAAGAACTCCATGTGGAAGTTGCCATTATCTTGAATTTACAGATCAAGAACGGAGACGCCAAGAGGTTAAATACTTTGCTTTAGGGACCTACCTGGTTAGCGAAGGAGCCAGAATTCAAAGACAGGGAGTCTGCCTCTGCACAGAGAAAGGCCTAGAGGGATACGGGGCAAAACGTTAGCAGCGCTGCGTGTGGGTGGTGGGAGGAGAGCTGTGTCAGTTAGGACGCTCTTCAGCTGTGAGTAACTGACAACTTGGAAAATAACAGCTTCAGCAAGTGACGTGCTTGTTTTCTCGCAAATTAAGACGTCTGGGGGAGGCAGCCAGTGACCCCAACAGGAACCTGGGCTCAACTGTCCTGAGCATGTGAGTTTTGTCCTCAGGCTTATCACTCGTGTCTCAAGGTGACTGCCCCACTTCTTGGGTCATTTCCTGCATTCAAGGCAGGAAGAGGGGGAGGGCAAAGTGGCCCTTTTTTCAAGAACTTTCCTCTAAGTTCCAACTAGCAACTTTCACTTACGTCTCATTGGCCAAGCAGGGTCATGTGACCATCCCTAGCTGCAAGGGAGGCTGGGAAGTGAAGTTTTCTAGCCAGGCACATTGCAACCCTGAACAAAATCGGGATTTCATCAGCAAGGAAGAAGGGGAGGATGGATAATTGGGAGTCAATGTGCAGTGTCTGCCACTTGGATGGTTGTTGATTTATCTTTTATTCTTTCCTGAATTTTCCAAAGTCAAATAAACCTTGCTGAATCTGAAGGCATCAGGACTGAGGAGAGGTGTGGGAAAGGAATGATAGAGAGGGGTGAAGTCTTAGTCCATTTGGGCTGCCATAACACAACACCACAGACTGGGGGGATTACAAACAACAGAAATTTTTTTCTCACAGTTCTAGAGGCTGGAAGTCCAAGATCGAGGTGCCAGCAGACTGGGTGTCTAGTGAGACCTGCTTCCTGATCATGGACGTCCGTCTTCTCCCTGTGTCCTCACGCAGTGGAAGGGGTGAGAGGGCTCTCTGGGGTCTCTTATGAGGGCACCAATCCCATTCATGGGGACTCTGCCCTCATGACCTAATGACCTCCCAGAGTCCCCACCGCCACATCACACTGGGGACTAGGTTTCAACATATGAATTTTTGGGGGACATATTCAGTCTGTAGTAGGTGGGTAAATTGAGGGGGTTTCCAGGAGAGACATATTTTGATGTGCAGGGCAACTGGTGAAGGGGCGAGCCTCCATCTTTTTTTGTTATCCATGAGAGCCTCAAGCCTTCTGGGTGTGTAAGAGAAGCCCTGAGACAGTCTGCTCGATTGGCCTCTCCCACGCAGGAACATAGACCACAGGGATCAGCCCTGCCCCAGGGTGGGCCCACGGGCGGAGACACAGCATGTGGACTCAGAAGCCCTTGAGGCCCACAGATAGGGCCAGGAGGCCAGTCTGGCAAAGGTGACCTTGGCTCCTATAGTGGGTAGAATTGTGTCCCTCCAAAGAATATGTTCAGGTCCAACACCTCACTACCTATTTGGAAGTAGGGTCTTTGCAGACGTGCTGAAGTTAAGATGGGGGCATACTGGATTAGGATGGCTGTAGTCCAGTGACTGGTGTGCTTATAAAGAGAGGGAAACAAGCCACAAAAGACACAGGAGAGAGTGCCATGTGGAGGTGGAGGGGAGACTGATTCAGCTGCAAGTCAAAGGATGCAAAATATTGTGGGCAACCACCAGAGACAAGGAGAGAGGCATGGGACAGATTCTGCTGCAGAGCCTCCAGAAGGAAGCATCCTTGTGACGCCTTGGTTTTGAACTTCAGGCTGCCGGAACTGTGAGGGAATAAGCTCCTGTCGTTCTCAGCCACCCGGAGTGCGGTAATTTGCCATGGCAGCCCTGGGACAGAAGCACAGCTCCCTCCTGGGGGGACAGGCAAGGTCTGGCCATCTTGTGTGTCCTTATAGAGGTGTCACCTGCAACTTGTTGTGCTCTACTCCGTGGCCCATGCCCCTCCCCACTGAAGCCAAAAGGGGACAAAGAGGCCACCTGGCTGGCCTTTCAGCCTCCACAAGGCCAGCACGCAGGCCTGAGGCACGCGCAGTTCTTCACTCAGGGTTAGAGCACCTTCATGACCACCCTTCCTTCAAGCACTTTTTGGCTCCCCCATCGTCTCCATCAGCACCATCTCCAAAAGCCCCTCCTACATAAAATACACGCTGCATCCACGCAGCAAGGGAGATCTGAAGCTTAAAGCTGATACAACTGGGGGTAAGAAGACAGAATTACAAATGCAAAACCATGCACAGGGTCTTGGAAAGGATGAGTTCAGTGAGGGGTTCTCCAGTGGAAGCTTCTAGATACGAGTCAACTCAGCATACTCGTTTTGCACATACACCTTCAAGGCAGCATCCCAGCCGTCTTCCTACCAGGTTTCAGCCACCTCCGCCCTATGGACCTTCTGCACCGACAGGTAAACGGCTGCTATCAGAGCCTTCCTTGGGGGCAGGTGCTGAGGGAGCAAAGGTGGGGGTGGGGAAGAAGAGTCCACAGGTTGCTGGCTCAGAGGGGTGAGAAGCCTGGCTCTGAGACCAGCTGTGTGACTTAGTATTCCCATCTGTCAAGTGGGAATAATGGTTAAAGAAAGACCAGAGGTGGAGACCCTGGCACAGAGCCTGACAACTGTAGATGTTAAATAAGTGTCTATTCGCTTCCACTTCCCTTCCACGGAGGGACAGGAGCGGAGGGCCTGAATGTCGAGATCGGGGTCACCATCACCAACTTGACAGTGCCTCAGGGTGGACCTCACCCGTGGGCCCTGAATTTCTTTTCTCCCCCAAAGGACCAGGTAATCGGGGCTCACCACAGACTTTGACTCAGCCCTGAAACCATGTTTGTCAGGACCTGTGCTCAGGAGGAAAAGGAGTTTCACATTTTCTGTTAAATTGCTGAGTAACTGCTTGGAAAGCCCTGCTCTGCTCGCGTGTGCCGGGCGGGCGAGGGTGCCGACGCCGGTGAGCGAGGCTTCGTGTGCTGTAAATGGAAACGCGAGATTGCTTCACATTGGCTGAGTCTCTCATTCATGCAGAAAATGAGACATGATGTCAAAAGCCCATGAGCTCAGCGGTATTAGGCGGCCTTTATGGGCCTGTCAAGTCCCATCTCCGAGAGGCGGGCCCTCCTTTATCTGATATGTGTAGTAACTTTCTGATGATTACGGTTCCTGGGGCCCAGGCCCGACAGCCTTTCCTGGACACAGTAACAATCCCCTCTAAACAGGACCGGGAAGCTCATCTCTTCTCTGAGGCTGCTGAGTCTGGAGGGCATTTAACAGTGGAGTCCTTACTCCGAACCTAGGTCATCATCCAAGGTAGACCAAGCTCCCCAAAGATTCGTTTCCCCACAGGAAGGGGTGCATTTTCTAATCCACACGGAGGTGACCTTGGGTTAGCTGTGGTCCTGGGTGTCACCCTGAGATGTTGACATGAAGGATGTTAACAGAGGAAACCCCAATAGATGATTTAGAGTGGGCCCTCCTCTCTGTACAGCCTGCAGTTGAAGTCATCGTTCTCTCTGCTTCCGCTTCTAACTCAGCTGCTATCTGTTGTGGTCCTACTGACGTACTAGGAATATCCACACTCTTTATATGCATGACTTTTTAGTTCTCGTGTAGGAATTTTCATTCCCATTTTACAGATAAAGAAATTGAGGCTCAGAGAAGCTGTGTAATTTGTTTAAGCACATAGCTTGCCATTGGTGGAATCAGGATTTGAACCCATGACTTCCTGGCTCCATTGGCTGGCAGCTTTCCAGGGTCCCTTGAACATGAATGGCTCGCAGATGAGGCAAGCATTTAAAATATATATATATATATATTTTTTTTCTTTTTGGTGAGGAAGATTGGCCCTGAGCTAACATCCATTGCCAATCTTCCTCTTTTTGCTTGAGGAAGATTGTCGCTGAGCTAACATCTGTGCCAATCTCCCTCTGTTTTGTAAGTGGGATGCCACCACAGCATCGCTTGATGAGTAGTGCATAGATCCATGCCCGGGATCCAAACCTGTGAACCCCAGGCCCCCGAAGCAGAGGGAGCAAACTTAACCACTATGCCACTGGGCTGGCCCCAATGTGTATTTATATTTTTAAATTGTGAAACATAAATTATGTATAGGAAAGAATATAAAACATAAATTTACATATTAATGAATTATTGTAAGTAAACATTCATGTACCTTCCACTTAGGTTCCATTGTGAGTACCCCAGAAGCCCCTCACCCTCCCTCCCAGGCACCACCATAGCCCTCACGTGAAGAGGTGAACGTATTCTGACTCTTACAGAAGTCACTCCCCTGCTTTCTTTTTTGTTTTATCACTTAACCGGCATAGTTTTGTTTTGCCTGTTTTTTGAACTTTACAAAGCTGGAATCGTACAGTATAGACTCAGCCATGTCGGGTTTCTTTCCTTCCACAATGCATCTTTGAGATTCATCCCAATTCCAGTAGCTCGTTTGCATTGCCATGCAGTAGTTGATTATGATTGTTCTAAAATTTATTTACCTGTTCTTCTATTGCTGGAGCTCGGAGCTGTTTCCAGTTCAGGGTTATTATGAATCATGCTGCTACGAACACTCTTATCCATGTTCCCGCGTCTCTGTGGCGTACATACCCACAAGGGAAATCTCAGCATCATAGGACGCACGTATCTTAACTTTAGTAGAAACTGACAAAAATTTTACCAAAGTGATTGTGCTGGTTTACACACCCACCAGCAATGTGTGAGAGTTTCCGTTGCTCCACATCTTCACCAACACTTTGTGTCATCAATCTTTTTAATGTTAGCCATTTTGGTGGGTGTGTAGTGTTATGCCATTGTGATTTCCCATAGGTTTTTTATGATTTTATTTGTTCTGGTGAAGCACAGTTTAGTTTTCTTTAAGTAGATAGGACTCCACTATATCAAGTGAGGCTATCGCAAAGCTTACCGGCTAGCCAGCCCTGGGCACTTTGTACCGCTCCTGTTTGAACACAGAAGTAGACAGCTGTTGAGGATTTCCCAAGCTGAGCTCTCTGCAATTTGTAAAATTGGTCTTGAGAAGTTGGTTTGTGGGAAATCCATGTGGGTGTTTGGGCTCCAAGATCAACAAGCACGTGTGACCTGGGCATTGATGACAGCCTTGCTTCTTGGTGGCATGTGTGCACCTGGGCATTGATGACAGCCTTGCTTCTTGGTGGCCCTCTACCGGCTCGCCATACTCACCCCACCCATTCCTGTAGTTTTCTTGTCCTGGCGCTGTCAATCACCCCAGATTTCTGGGGACTGCTAATGGTCACAGCTGACGCTTCCTGAGCATCTCTCTTGGCCTCAGTTTCCTCTATGGAAAGAGAGGCTGTTGGGAAGATCACATCCAAGCCCTGGGCACAATGCCTGGCACAGAATAGGTGCCCAGTTAAAGGGCTGAGACTATGAGGTGACAAACGGGGTACCAGGGTGCAAAATTTGAGGAGGCACTCACTCTCAGATGCCGCCCTCACACTTGCTCAACCCCGAGGGTGAGTCCCTCATTAAATTTCATGCTTAGGGCATCTCACTTCCGTCATCCTAGTCCCGCCCTGCCCAGCTGTGATGGCGATGCTGATCCTCTGCCCTCTGCCTCCTGCATCACTTACCCGAGAGTGTGCTTTTCAAACTACTCATTATGAAACTTCAGGGGATTCCAAAACTAATTTGCTGGATGTTTTATACAGCACTTAGACAACATGAAATAGAATAGAATAGGAAATATTAAAGTTCATCCTACCTAATAGGGGTAAGCATTGACTCAGGAAAGGAGGTCTCAGTTATACATGAGTATACACGTACTAGGCCACAGTGTAAATGCATTGCTCGCCATGGGTCACAGAAAAAGGCATTCTGAAAACTGCCCCACTATCAACTCTGCATCACCAACGGTGCTCAGAACACCACCCACTTTCCCCTCTGTCCCCTTTCATCTGCCAACTTACTCGGGCCTCTCAGGCATCCCCGCCTGAGCACCTCTCCTCTCTGAAGCCTGCCCTGACTTCCCCAAGCACAGGCCACTTCCTGCTGCTTCATGTCTCTGCCAGGCGTCGCACACAGCAAGGCAGGGTGGTATAGACGGTGGAGCCAGACTGCCTGGGTTCAAATCCCAGCCTGCCTCTAACTAGGTGTGTGACCAGGAGCAAGTCATTTGCGCTTCTTATCCCTCAGTTTCCCCATTTGTAAAATGGTGATGATAATAATACCGACCTTATGGGACTGATTTAGGGATCAAATGATTTAATATACGAGGAGTGCCTAGACCAGCCCCTAGTGAGCTCTCAGGTGCTCAGCGAGTGCTGGCAGTTCTTCACAGCTCAGGCCCTGGCGTAGGGGTCATTTCTTTGCCTTTTAATGATTTGGTTCCCTGTCTGCCTGCTCTCCTGGACTGTGGTTCGTTGCGGGGAGGGTCTATGCCTGGTTAGCGTTCACAGCTCTAGCGCCAAGCCCCGGGCCTGGCATACAGCAGGTGTAGCCCGAGGCTCAGCCTTCCCCATTTTGTTTCCTCCATCCAGGACACATCAGGTAGCTCAGGGTTTGTCCCCTGTCTGCCTCTCCAGGGGTGTCCCCGGCCCTTGCTCCTCACCCTTGGGACCTCTGTGCACCTTAGTGATGGTCATTGCCTGGTTCTCCTGGGCTATGAACCTTGGCAGGCTTAGGGGCCTGGGCACCTCTCGGGGGTGAGGGTGAGGCAGAGGACACACACGCTTGTATGATCCTGTTTCTCTGACCCTGCAGTTTTGTCACTTGTTGCTTCACAGCTGGGCCAGATGAGAGTAACTAGCGAGAATTCAATGCTCAGAGGGGAAGATGCAAAACTGCCCAATTCATGGGATTCCCACAAACTCCAAAAGAAAAGCTCAAAGTCAAGAGCAACCTTCCACAGGAGGTGTGAGCTCCCAGCCAGGGTGGCCCTGTCCTCGAGTCTTCCCTTCCCCAAGAGCCTGCCTCCTCCTTTAAACTGTCTAGATAAATCTCCACCCCACGTTAGGGACCATGCTCTGCTCAGAGGATGGGCCTGGCCCCGGACTCCATCTCCCTCCGTCCAGCAGCCAGTCTGTGAGCTTCAGTAATCCCTGCAGCTCATTTCCAGAAGCTGAGTGATTCGGTCAAGGCTGAAAAAGAAGGCGAGTGTGCACGTGTGTGTATGTGTGTGCACGCGCGTGTGTGGGTGTGGGTGTGTGGGAGAAGACCAAAGGGACGTGAACAGGACAGTCTGGGATGGGGTTGGCCATACCCGTCAGGTCTTCCTCCAGATCTCCCGCCGGGGGGAGGTGTGAAGGGACGATGCTTCCCTCTTATCCAGTGGACAACTGGTGGATCACCCCCTACCCCAAATGTAGACACAGCTGCAAATGAATGCATACTCACACGTACAACTTCACACACATAACCACAACAACACATGTATAATAGACACACACAGCACAGATACATCTCTACATACACGATATCATGCACACAACCCCCCAAGTAACCACACATACACACCAATATGTGAACGTAAGCGCACACACACACACACACACACACACACTCGCCTGTACATCTTTCAATGACAAATACTGATTCTCACTGATCAAACAGTCTAGAGAATAGTGAGGAACAAAGACATTTTCCCAAATGCAACCTCATCTTCCCAGCCTCCTGCTCTCCGAGGAAAAAGCCTTTGCGCATTAATCCAGGTGGTCTCGGTTTCCCTTTTAATCCTTCTGTGACCAGGCTCCGGCTGCCCTCCGAGATCGATCTGCATCAGGAACTGGCACTCACTTCAGAGCCATCTGCCCACTTACGCCTCCACAGAGACCGGGTAGAAGTTTTGAAATTAGCTCTCATCTGCATCTTAGGGCAACTCGCCTCCTGAGCAGGGCATTCTCTTGAAGGTGGAAAGGAGGAGGCAACATGTGGATTTATGGTCCTCCTGTACGGGCAAAGCCCTGGGATTCTTGCTTCTATTACATAGTCATTAAAGCTGAGACGAATAAATGAGTGAATGAATCATATTGCAGGGGTTTTGGAATCCAACAGACATGGGCTTGAATCCTTGCTGTGTATCGTATAAATGTGGGCAAGTCACAATCTTTGTGAGCCTAAGTTCCCTTATCTGTAAAGTGGACATGATAATACTGCATTAGTCAAAGATGAAGCTATAGTAATAAAACAAAGAGATGTCAAAATATAGGGGCTCCAAAGAGACCTGTCTATTTCCCTGGCACGTATCAGTCCTGGGTGAACAGGCAAGGTTAACGGGCAGTTCCATGCATGTGGTCATTTCAGGACCTGGACCCCTTCCACGGTGTTGCTTTGTCTCCCCTGGGCCATTGTTCTCATCTGCAAGATCCAAACCAATATGCAGGAGTGTGAAAGAGAGAGATCACAGTAAAAGGCTTGCCTTTGGAGTTAAAAAATGACCCAAAAGTCACACACATAACTTGCCAAAACATCCTACTGATCTAAATGCAGTCATGTGATCAGATCATCTACAAAGGAGCCTGGGAAATGTAGTCTTTAGCTGGGCACCCATGTGTTCAATTGCAAGTCTCGTTCTATGGAAGAAGGGGAGATTTCTCTTTGGTGGATAACTAGCTGTCTTACCACAAATAGCCACTTCAGTCGGCTGTGGTGAGGACCAAGTCAGGTAATGTGCACAACCTACAAAGCACAGGGCCTGACGTACAGTCTGCACTTGAGAAATGGGAGCTATTATTTGATCATTTCAAAGGAATTCTTTTAAGATGAATGTTATAACAGTGTAATCGGGGTGCACATTTTCTTGGTCCTTTGGTGGGGCAGGGTGGTATGGAAAACATAAAAGGGTCCAGCCACAAATGTTTGGGCAAGACTTAGGGAGTGTAGAGCCCCTTGTAGGAAGTGACACCTGCTCCAGGTACATCTCAAGGTGGAGTCCTAGAGGAAGCGTGGACACCCTCGAGATCTCCCTCAGATATAGGAACGTAAGGATGTGGCAATGGCAGGAAGCTGTCATGATGGACATCAGGCAACCTGTGATTTTACTCTCCTGCCTCTGGTAAGTTCTGCTTGTCACAATCAGGAAGTAAGTTTTCAGGAGGCTGAGGGAGAAAGCCAGCAGGACATGCGTGTTCATGGGGAAGCCTGCCGGAGGCAGTGGGATACCTGCCTCCTAGTAGTTTCATCACGGGGCAGATCACCTCCCCTTCTGGAGTTTCGTCTTCGTTCACACATAAAATGGGGACCCAGACAATTCTTACTCTAAGGGGTGGTTCTGAGGCTAAAGCAAGACAATGGGTGTGCTGGAAACTCTGAAAGGCTGTACAGATGTGAGGAATTAGGGTAATTAAATGAAAGTGGGGGAAATCCATCAGCAGCAGTCAGGTGTGTCCCAGACCCGCTTGGGCTCATGTGGAGGGTGGGTGGGGCCCGCTTACCTGTCCAAGAGAAATGCCCTCCTGTCCCCCGGGAGTGGAGCAGAGCTGTCAGTCTTCATCAGGACTTCCTTTCTGGGAGCGGCTTCCTCGTGTCACAAACTTGGCATGGTTCAAACCTCTCCTTCCAGAGTTATTTTCTTTGGGTGTTGCAAATCCTCCTTTACCCGGAGGAGACAGAAAGCTCCACATTTCTTTCCACCTGGAAATCACCACGGTTCTGAGGCTGTCCTTGCTTCCTGCCGAAGACATATTTGTGTGTCTACACCCCACAATTTTCCCATGTAACTTTCATTAAAGTTAATTGGTGTCACAAGATTAAGGCAGGCAGCAAGAGACAAAGAAGGCAGTTCCAAATTGGGCCTGGCCGGGGTGCCGGGGGAGCGACAGGCTTCTGGGGGGGGGCCACACCGAGTGGGGGTCCCAGGCTTTGCTTCAGTGGTTTCTGCAGAAGGGGCTGTGGAGGTGCATTGTGGGAAGAGCCACAGCCCGGGGTTCTTGTGTGAGGTTAGGACAGGAGGCGCCTTCTTTGTAATGTCACTGGCCTGGAAGGCATTTTTACCCCTTTCTCTTTTTGATGGTAATTGGCCACGGTAACGCATATGACAGTCCTGGTAGCAACCATTCGCTGGGTGTCTAATGCACTGATCCTGGGGTGGGGGCTGCACTTGCGCTTGATTCTCATAGCAGCTCTATGAAGGCTACGGCTACCTGCATTTTACACATGGGAAAGCTGAGGCTGCAAGAGGTTTCATGATTCGCCTGAGCTTGCATACACAGTAAGGAGCAGAGCTCGTGTTCAAGCCCCTGTCTCCTGACTCCATAGCAGGACATGGGCTGAAAGTGGAGTGGGAAGGAAAGCCTTCCTGCCTTTGGTGGCCCTCAGCTGATGCCACACCACTTGAAGAGACCCTCCCAGACAACCTGTCTTTGGGCTGGCTGGGTGTCTGGGACCCATTGGGTGCAGGGGTCACATTTGCAGGGTCCGTGAAAGCCTGGTGTGGACAGGCCTGGCTCTCCCAGGGAGCAGGAGTTCAGCCCCTCCCCCTCTGCAGCAGGTGGTGGGCACCCCCAGTCCACAGAACCCACCGGTTCTTCACCCTTTTGTGCACGAGGACCTATTTAACATGAAAACATTCAAACTATTTTTAGTATCTGTTAATTGAAGAGATGAAATGATAAAAAAGATACTGTCAGTTTAATCATACTTAAAAATAGGTCTGTATTTTATCCATCACAATATCGATGTAAATGAATAATAATGATACAGATATAAACAGGCAATTCACAGAGAAAATACAAATGGCCAATAAATGAGAAGAGATCAATCTCACGAGTAATTAGGGAAATGCAAATTAAAACAACAATGAGACATCATTTCATTAATCAGATAGGCAAAAATTAAAAGTTTGATGCTATCTAGTGGGGGCTGGGGTGTGGGGAAATGGTTACTTTTATCTACTTTCTGTCCCTGGAAGGATAAATCAACGCAGCCAGTTTGGAGGGGAATGTGTGGCAGTGATTATTAAAATGCAATACATACACACACGTGCACACACGCGGGCGCACACACACACACACACACAGACACTGGGGTTTAGCAACTTCACTTCTTGGTGATTCCTCTAGAGCACAAGATGAGACGAACACTGAAGCACTGTACGAAACAGTGAAAACATTGGAAATAAATTAAATGTCTTTCAATGGAGGGATGATTACCCAAACAACGGAATATTCACACAATGGAATACCATGCAGCCATTAAAAAGAGTTAGCAGATCGATACGCACTGAAGGGAAAAGATTTCCAACATATGAGAGTTGAGTAACAGAAGCAAGCAAGCTGCAGAATGATAACATTCCCTAAGACATTATATGGCGGCCAGGAGAATGAGCCTCACGGATCACCAGGTGGCATCATTGGTTGACAATGTAATTGTTGCTCCTTGAAATCCGTCCCTGTGTTTGAGTCAAGGCCATGCTTCCCCTGGGCTGCTCCCCTGCAGTGACTGGGTGTGGGAAGAATACTAAAGCAAACCCGTTCCTGGGAGACATCGGACTCCTTTCTTAGCCAACTTTGAGCTCAAGGACTCCCCACTGGCAGTCTAGGTGGCTTCTACTTAATCTCTCCCCCTTTCTTCCTCAGGGTCAGACGCACCTTGACAAGACCACTTGCCCTGCAGTCTGATGGTTTTCCCAGAATCCCTCCTGTTTCCTCTCTGTTCCCTTTCTGCATGCCTCCCGCTCTATGTCCTCTCATATAGGGACTTCCCTTAATGAGATTCTTACGCACTTAATCCTATTTTGGTGTCTACTTCTTGGAATCCCCATTGCATACCATTAGTGTAGTGGTTCTCAAACTTCAGCGTGCATTGGAATCACCCGGAGAACTTGCTAAAATGCAGATGGCTGGGCCCCCAGTCTCAGAGTTGCTGATTCAGTCCGTCTGGGGTAGAGTCTGGGAATTTGCATTTTACGGAGTTTCCTGGTGATGTTGATCTCAAAGGACCACACTTTGAGAACCACTCTGTTAATGTATAACATGCAATTTAAAAAATATTTTTATGGGTTTGTCTATGTATGTAAACATGAAGAAAAATATCTGGGAGACATCACACAGCAAAGTGACAACAGGATCTTTCTCTGGGGAGGCCAATGGGATTAAAATCAGCAATATGGAGGTGGTTAAGAGCATGGCCTCAGAAGCCAGATAGCCTGGGTTGAAATCCCAGTTTTATAGCATGCTGGCGTGTCATCTCAGGCAAATTCTTAATCTCTCTGTGCCCCAGCTTTCTCATTTGTAAAATGATGGTAGTAATCGTAGCAATCTTGAGGGTTGTCCGGCAGAGAATATAAGCAAGTGCTTAGAACACCGTCTGGGATATGGTAAGTACACAGTGTTAGTTATTTCATTATTTTAAATTAAGTGAATGGTGAAAGGGGTCTTTAACTCTGAACTTTTAGCAACAAGAATTAGGCATACTACTTGAATAATTAAAAATTTGTAAATAAAGAGAAGAAAAATAGTTGTGCATATATGTGTGTTTGAAGGATATTCTGTATTCAATCTACATGCAATATTTGGTGAACAAATGAAGGCAGAGATTTCTTGCAAGATTTTTGCCTACCATCTATCCCCTGAGGGCCCCAAACCCATAAGTTATGAACATTTAAATAGGGCAACTACCACTTGTTGGCTGAATTTTAAAAAATTAGTGTAATCCAACTATAAGTCAGTCCCTATGTGACCCAGTCTATGTAGGTCATGTTAAAAAATGCACAATCTATTGGCCCAAATTAATTAAAAAGGAATTCCAAGTTTGACTTACATCACCACTAAAACATTAAGTGAGGTCCATTGAATTACCTCAACAACGGTTCTTAAAATGCCCTTTTCTCTCTCTCCCCAGGGAGAGCCTGAGAGCGTCTGCAGGTTAACAGTTACCAGTGTGGGTCCCTGTCACATTAGATTCATCAAGAAATCAGTTTAATTAAGCCTGAGTGTTAACAGGCCTGTTTTTAAAGCGAGCCACTGCTCCTATAAAAGGTCCCTTTCCCTGGGCACATAATCCTATTTTGACATTGAGCTTTTGGCGGTGAAACCTTCCTGCATTAGGCAGATTATCAAGTAAATCGTGTCCCACTCAGCGAAAGAAGGCCGGTTGTCAGGGAGTGAAAAGTTAGAGCGGTCTTCCTTTTTTTTGCATTTGTTTTTCTAAATTTCTTCATGCATTTACTTATTCAACACTTATTTTGGACATATTATATTCTGGCTCCGAAGCTAGAGGATACGTACATGTTATTTTATTCGATACTCACTACTCTACCTATGCAGTAGCAATTGTCTCCATTTTTTCAGATCAGTAAACTGAGGCTTAGAGAAATCAAATAAAAACTCACTTAAAGTCACTCACCTCATCAGTGGCTGAGCTTCTGTGATCTGTTCACTGTCGTAGCTCTTCTGCTGGACCAGGGTACAGCAGGGCAAAACTCAGCTCCCTCATTTGCTGTCTGTGCAATGCTGAGAAACTTTCTTAAAGTCTCTAAGCCTCAGTTTTCTCATCAGCAGATAAGATGGTAAGTACCTAGCTGTGGGGATTTTTGGAAATCAAATTATGTTACAGATGTGAAAGTCCTATCTCAGCACCTATGCACTGTAGGGACGTCGTGAGCCATACAGTTGTGTGGGTTTGTTTGGACAAAAGGAAAATCATGACCAGCATTACTGTGGCTGGTTTTGTAGATTAGCTCACTTATTACTCATCACAACTCCCTTCTAGCCCATCCTTTTGTATTATAGATGCTATAGAACTAGAAACAAGACAAACTACATTTCCCAGATTCCCTTGCAGCTAGGAATCTGCATATGAGCTCAATTCTGCCAAGGAGCTGTGCCACTCAAATCTTGGAAGTGAAGTGAGCAGTCGAAGTTGGCAGCCATGCAGAGGAAGATCAGCTGTGCTGACGGGGAGTGTAGGCATCTGTGTTTGGAGCTGGCTGTGGTGGAGTTGGTGGAGTACACCGCTTGGTGTCGTAGGTTCTGACCAGTGGGTTTTATGGTACAGGAGTCCCACAGTGTGCATCAGTATTGCTCCTAGCAAAGTGGCCCCTTGGCTATAGTATTTCTTATAGCATCCAAATCTGGTTCCCCAGCCTTTCTGGAGGTTCTGTGAGCTACTTAATCCTCCTTAGTAAATCCCTTTCTGCTTAAACTGACTAGAGTAGATCTGTTGTCCAGAAACAATATTCAAAGACTGATATAGTATAAACCAGGAATGGGGAATTGGAAATGTCAACCCTGAGTGTTCAAGTTGTCCATTGACACATGGCCAGCACTCTGAACTAAGATATTTTTAAATATATAATATGTTTCCTATCAAGGAAAAGAATCTAAGATTGATGGAGAACAGATACAGTTTCTGAATTTTCTCTTGATCTTTCACTATATGAATTATTTTAACAATCTGTAGTAATTTTATACTTATAGTACTGATGCAGTAGGAGATGTTGACTGCAAAGGTAACAAGGATATTTTAAGATTTAAAAACCAAGTTATAATTCTGCAAAATATTGAAGGAAATTTCCATGTCCCCAAACAGCAAACCATGTGTATGGTTAACGACTAGTATTGTTGTAATTGCCAATTTTAAATGGAAAACTATAATATGATATTTGGACAAGATTAGCAGAGATTCTGCGTGACATAGAGATAGTGTGAGAAGCCTCAGAGCAAGCTAGAACGGAGAGAGAGTGGGTCATGCCGTCCACTGGCACCCAGTCCCAAGTCTGCCACATCCTGGGGGACCCTGGGCAAGTTAAGGATAGGCTGTCTACATGGCCTAATTCACTGTGTGGTGAGAATTACATGAGACAGTGTATGGAATGGCCCAACACATAATAAATACCCGCCTCGTGATGGATCCCTCTCTTTGTCTTCCCTTTATCCATTTTGGTCAATGGAGAGTATAACACAACCAGTTGCTACACTTCTGAAATGTCGCATGTGAATTGATTTGGGAATATCAAATCAGCTTGGCATACATCAGGGGGACTCTCTAAGGACCCATTGTAAATCTAATATGTGTGTGTGTGTATACATGTTCACACATACCCACACACTCACACACATATATATAATTGTCTGGTTGTTTTGGTTTATCAAGGAATTTAGATAAGGATATGATAAACAGGGCTTCTGCCTCTGCATGTCTGGAAAGGGTCCTTGTCACTGTGTTTGTCCCGATCCTGAAACCTTCAGGTCGTCTCCTAATTGGCACCTTTCTGGCCGACTAAGCCAGGAGGCCACGGAGCGAATGGATTCCACACACTGAGTGACCCTGTGGACTAACCCCCTCCTGGGGTCTGGGGTGCCTTCAGGAAGGAGTGGGAGCCCCCCAGCTCTGCTGCTGCCTGCACTCCATTTCTTCCTTAGATCCACAGGGTTAGATCTCTGTTGTTGTGCCTGCAACGCATTTTTAACAGCACTGCTCTCGAGTTAAGTGAACAGCGAAGGGACATAAATAAAGAGAAGAGAAGGAAAGAGAGAAGGTCAAGAGTAAATGACGTCGGCGACCACAGTTTGACACTTAGAGGTTGCCCAGATTTTGCAAAACTCTATCTTCCTTGTTTAGTTAGCTGTTCTATGCTGGAACAAACAGACCTTTTCAAAAAATAAGAGCTGAGTAAGAAGCTTGGCGGAATTCTTAGACCCAAGTTTTCCACGGGTTAGGTTAGCTATAAATTAACCAGTCTGCAAAGGATATAAATAAATGAATTGCTTTGTTGCGAGCTATCTCCGGTAGGGCTCCGGCTGCTGGCTCTGAAGCCTGGTGGCCGTTCCACTGCCCAGTGCTTTTATAAATACTAATGAGTGACATATTGAGAAAAATTGTACCTACAAAAGCAAAGACTTCTTCCATGCAAATCAGGCCCCAATTCCCCACAGATAAGGATCTTTTTGATGGAACACATGCAAAATCTCGAGCTCTTAATTCTTTCATTAGTATTCCAGGCAGATGGCTGCCAAATAACAGAGAAAACTGTCTGAATTGCTGTGTCTGAAACCTAATATTGATTTGTTTAATAGTGTCAGGAAGTCAAAATTCACAAATCTCCTGTCGATTGTTTATGAGGCAGTTAGCAGAGAATTGGTTGCCCCTGCTTAATTAATAACTCATTACTGAAATTTGATTATATGCTTGAATGCTTTAAATGAGTTCTAACATAGCGTCGGCAGAGTGGCGGAGCGACAAGGTAGGGCCGCTTGCAAAACCTCCTTTCCAGGCTCCTGCCATCAGAATTTCCCGACAGTCACACGACACAGGCCTCTTTCACTTTCCTTCCAGGGTCAACCTCCCTGGTGTTAATATGTTGGTTTAAAAGGTGTTCTTGGGTCACGTGGACTAAATAGAGGTGGGTCTACAATTTGGGGTGGAGACACTTCTAGAAAAAACTGACTTGAACATAATTTATTGGTCACTGGATCAGAAGAGACATATGTAATATTGTCTGGGAGTGCACAAATTCGGAAGGTGGGAGCTCTTAGGGGGCAGATTAACTGGTGGGAAGATGGAAAACGCTCTATCCCTTAAGTGTTGTTGTTTAAAAAAATAGAGATTCAGTGTGGCTAGTTGCCATGCGTGGACAGACTGGCAGGACCAGGGCCCAGGAGGTCTAGGCGTTATCTGACCCTGAGTTCTGAGGCTGGGGGTGTGGAGGGAGGTGCTGCTCCACATGGCCTTGTGCCAGGGACAGAAGGAGAGAGATTAGAGCCCATGTTAAGGTGACATCAGAGCGTCCGGGTGTCTCTGTTACATCTCTGGATTAAAGTGGTGCCTTTGGGAGACGACTGGTCTGAGAGGCTGGGCTTGGGTGTGGTTGGAAGGGTAGCTCTCTACAGACTAGTGATGTGGGTGCTGCCCCTCATCATCCTTAAACTTCTAGCCCCCCACCATCACTGCCCCCACCCTACACCCCACCGCCTCCATCCATCAGAAAATTGGCTTTGCTGGGGCAGGCTCTGGCCAACAAGGGTTCCCTGAGCCCTCTTCTCTTTCTGTTTTAGGTGCAGCCAGGCTGACCTGAGCAAGGGAAGAAAGCAGAAGGAGAGGAGATTCGTAGCTTTGCTCCCTCTCTGTGCCCTGCCAGACACTGTGGCCGGAGATGGACGGGAGGAAGTGTGGGAGATGAGTGTGCTTCCCACCAAAGCGTTCCCTTTAGTGGATAATGGGGGCAAGTTCCCAGGCTAGCCCATAAAAAATCATTAAGCTCACAGTGGATTAATTGGAGTGTATCTGTTGAATAGTATTGCTGTTATGTTATAGGCAAATTAGGACTTTGTGGGCTAGCCTGTGACCTGGCCACCACTGGAACATTATTGCATCATTTTAGAACACTGTTATACTGGAACAAATGAAAGCGTACAATCTAAATTCCAAATAGCTGACTCACAAACGAACTTTCGGGAGCCAAGCCTTTGTCATCAAGGGCTGCCAGTTCGCAGGCTCACACAGGGATTTTAAAGGCTCGTCTTCAGTCAGTGATCAGGGCCTGCTCGGGGAGGCCCTGTCCCGTGGGGAGAATCCTCAAGGAGTTTGAAGTCTGATTGCTTGTAAGAAAGTAAACTGCAGCTCAAGGCAGACCACGATAAAACCCCGAGTGGAGGGACACACAATATGGGTGCAAAATTTCAGAGGGAGGAAAGGTCACTGCCAGCTGGTAGGGCCAGGGAAGGCTTCTGGGAGGAGGTGGGAGCAGGATGGGGCCTTGAAGGGCGGTCAAATTTCATTGAGGGTGGTGGAGCATTCCGGGCAGGCATAAGAGTGGGCTGGTCAACGGTACATTTTGGGGACGGTGACCGGCCAGGCCGGCTGGGAAGGAGGGTAATATGACCGGCCTGTCTCCTGCCTGTGATCTTAATTGAACCAGTCAAGCTTTCAAAATGAACAGTTGATCATTTGATTAAGAAGGGCCTTTGACTCTTTCAAGACCCACAGAGACTGATTTTTATCAAAGTGGATCAGAATGGTTTGCATGGAGGAATGCTGACCCGATTTGGGAGGGAGGCTCCGTGCGGCTCCTCGGGGGCCCGCCTGAACTGCTCCTTCTCCATGGAGTGTCCTTCAGTGGGGTGGGAGTTTAGGGCGGAGGCCGGAAATTGCTGCCCCATTCAGAGTGGCTGGGTCCCAGAGCAACGCTCACTCCTGCCGGCGACGGGAACTTGAGGGAGCCCTGCGTCAAGGGTAAAGCCTGGGTTTTCCCCAATGGCCTCCAAGATGGAATGTCTTGCAGCGACTTCATCTTGGCTTAACCAGCTCCAGTAGAAGGAAAGTTCACTGGTGTCTGCCATGGAGCTGAGTTGTCAAAGTGCTATTAAGGATTTTCAGTTATACAAAAAAAAAAAACCGGAGTCAACTTTTTTTTTAAACTCTAATTTATTATGCTTGATTACGCAGCTGGAATGGGAAGGTAGCTGCTGTTTTAAATAACTCCTCACAATTTCTTAAAGAAATGATCTTCAAAGCTTTAACGGGTCAGTGGCTCAAGTACAAAGGAAAGATTGATTTCCATCCTCCCACCCTTTGTTCCCAGAGTTTAAAACAGACACGTTTGGGTAAATTAGTTTGTCTATGTTATTAATGGAAGAAGTTATTAAACTCCCATAAATATACTGTGGTATCTTGCTTAAGATGCCAAATTTGCTTTCAGGGGGGAAAAAAACAACTCAAAAAGAAAATGTGGAAAAGCCCAGAAGGGTCTATTGTTTTTTTAAAAATTTTATTTCGAGGCATGAATTTGGATTAGAGAGCTGGAGAACGGGGCTGGCTCCAGATAGCCCCCACGTGGCGGGATAAACACCCACAGAAGGAGAGCCCCGCATATTTTTTTAAAAATCTCTGAATTTAACGGGAAACATTCAGAGGCTAGGGTGTAGCAGGGGTGTGGGTACACGTGGGTGGGAGGGCACAGCGAAGTATTCTTTCCACCATGAAGGGGTTGATGAAGGACTGCCCAACTTTTAAACCTGAGGGGCTGGTGGACATGTGATGGCTGAGGGGGAAAACATGTTCCCTCTCCAGGGCCCTTTTGGGGAAGGGGCTCAGAGAGGACTCCCTGAGTGAGGGAGGCAGCCCCTATCCCACGTCCTAGGCTAGAGTGTGAGGGAGACACAGCCGCAAGACCCACCCACGGGGGACGGTGCCCCAAGAGCTGCAGGTTGGCGGCTCCAGTGTGCTTCTACGGGTAATTCCCCAACTGTGTACCGCACTTCACAGTTGATAAATCTGAGTTCGGTGTCTCCTTAAACCTCACAGTGACCTGGGAGGTATCTTAAACAAGGTTTGTGATCCTGATCTTGCAGATGATAAAAGTCAAACGCAAAGCATTTTTCCCCGAGTAGAAAAGGAAAATAAAGAAAATCATCGGAAAAGTAAAGAAAAGCATAAAGAAGAAAACCGAAGTCACCGCCAGCTGACGTTTAACATTTTGGAGCTTTCCCTTTTGGACTTTTCTCAGTGGCCACGCACATGCACACACGTGCATACACACACTCACTGAACGCTCGGTGTCCCAGGCACTCTTACAAGCGCTTTTCACTTAGTAATTCATTTACTCTTCAACACGACTATACCAGGCAGTCCCTTCATTTTACAGATGAGAAAACAGAGGCACAGAGAGGTTTTGACTTGCTCGAGGCCACACAGATAAGTAGTGGTGGGAGATAAGATTTGAACCCAGACAGACGGACTGGCTCCAGCCTCGGTCCTATGTGCCTAACCACCCAGCATTTGGCCTTTTTGTACATCAGTGGACCGACTTAACAGAGGTGAAATCCTGCCATATCTGTAACATGCCCCATGAGCATTTCTGATGCAATTACAGTTCTAAAATGATTTTCAGTGGCTGCACCACCAGATGGAGAAGTTTTGATAGAGTTAGCTATCTTGCGTGGGGTCCCACAATCCAGGACCAGAACTGGGGTTCTCGGGCTCACAGTTCAGCACTCTTCCCACTGTGCACACTGTAGAGATAGTCACAAAATGAAACAGAGAGACAGCAAAACTCCCAAAGAAGCCAGGATGCACTGTCAGATTCTGAAGCGGCCCTGGGAGCTTCTGTGACAGCGGAGGCAGGACGTACAGCCCTGGGGTGAGACTGTTTTTCCTGTCATCTAGTGTCCCTATCCTAAACCCTGTGTGAGAAATTAACTTTTTAATTCAAGACTAAGAAGAGCTCTGTGTTCCCCGAGAGGCTGAAATGCTTCTTTGCTTTCCTCCTCTATAAGTATTTTTACCTTTTCACTTCTGCTACCAGGAAGTTCCAGGTTAAATCTGAAGCTAACCTAGGGCAACTACTCGACCCCTTACGACCTGCATGCTCCTCCCTGGCTCTCCCTGATCCCTTACGACCTGCATGCTCCTCCCTGGCTCTCCCTGATCCCTTACGACCTGCATGCTCCTCCCTGGCTCTCCCTGGTCTTGGTGGTCTACTCACATTTGCATTTTCCCAGTTTCTGTATTCTGTTTCCATGTTTCCATGACACATGTTACAAGGTTTCCTTGAACAGTAACCTCCCTTGTGTGCACAGGTCCATCTGCTTGGGACTGGCCGCCTCACGCTGTGGGGAGAGCCAGGAACGACCATTTTGAGCACTCAGTTTTGCACTGTGTCGCTGTGTATAAAGCTCATGAACAGCCAGAATCCCAATTAATCGTCCTCTCACGCATCCTGAGAGGAGACTGACCATGCTCAGCCTCATTTTAAAGCCGAAGAAACTGAGGCTTGGAATACAAGTGGCTCAACCAAGGCCGTGCCCAAGGCGCCCTCCCCCGACCCCAGGATGTTTCTGAAAAGCACCGGGCGGCTTCAGTGCAGAAACAGGAACGCCGCTCCCCTCCCCTCTCCCTTCCTCTTGCTTCCCTGTGTGTGGGTGTTTCGCGCACGCACTGTGTCATGCTGTGGCATGTGAGCTGACTGGAGGTACTACACTGAGGAACTTTTTTATATTTTGAAAGATATATTAGTTTTAATGAATTATGGCAAGTGAAATTGGTTTTCCATTTCCAATAGCAATGTGATGTGTTCTTTTAAAATACACGTATTGAACTTGTTAAGAAAAAAGCAAATCAACTTAAAGTAAAATTTTGAGGAAATAGTAAAAGGACAGGTATGCAGGGGCCAGCCCGGTGGCGTAGTGGTTAGGTTCACGTGTTCCGCTTTAGTGGCCAGGGGTTTGAGGGTTCGGATCCCTGGCACAGACCTGCATAACATTCGTCAGCCATGCTGTGGCAGCATCCCACATACAAAATAGAGGAAGACTGGCACAGATGTTAGCTCAGGGACAATTTTCCTCAAGCAAAAAGAGCAAGATTGGTAACAGATGTTAGCTCAGGGACAATCTTCCTCAAAAAAAAAAAAAAAAGGACAGGCATGTAAATATAACCAAACTGGCGAGCCAGCCTTATCCTTGGCTCCCTGCCAGCTTATGACCACATTTGCAGATTTCTCATCTATGCAGATAAGACTCTAGAAGACCAAATTGTTCTCCAGACCCAAAGGAATGAGTGCCCAATGTAAGAATTTCAGGCCAGCAGCAAGTGAGTTTCTTTAAGTTTGAAGGCAAGCCACCTTTCGAGTCAAATGTCCAAGGACAAAGTGGTGTCAGGAAGTTCAGGTTAGGTTCCCTGTAGCCACCGTGGCAGGCCAGTTAATCCCTCGATTTGTTCATCTGAGAAATAGGTGATCTCTACCTGGTCAGGTTAAAGTTGAGGTGCTTCCCCGAGATTGCTCAGGCTTGCTTCACCAAAAGTTGCAACGCTTCTCTCCTTTCTTCTCAGCAGGCCCAGCCACACGAGACAATTCACTTTCAGGTAGCATGTGGTTGCAAAGGGCCAGGAAGAATTAGCTGCGTGAGGCACTCCCAGCTCTGGGAACTGCCCGTTTGCCCTGGGGGAGTCATCGTCTGGGCCTCAGTGTGCTCATCTCTAGGATGAAGGGAGACGGATGCAGTCAGGCCTGAAATAAGTAATAGCTGCCTGGAGTGCTGTGTGTAGGAGAACTCTGAAGCCACACCCAGGCTCTGGGGAAGCCAGGGGACCAGTGAGTGACCTCCAGCATGGCCAGATGATGGTGTGATTGTTGACATCGAGAGGGCCCCAACAGCCAGGATCCTCCAGGTCTCTGGGGTCTTGGGGTCAATGCCCACGATCTCTAATTCTAGTTGTTTCTAATTGCCCAAAGCCAGCTTCTAAAGAAAGCCTGCCCACTTGTCTTCCTTCCTTCCCCTCTTCCCTTTTCCTAGCCCAGTCTCCATGGTGATAATGTGATCCCCATCTCTCAGGAAGGCTGCTAGGCTCATGGGAGCCGTTTGTAGGGACCATACAATTTATGATCCATCCTGAGATACTTTTGAAAATGAAAGGGGCACTCTCCATAATTCTCCCGGGACCACAGCTGCGACCTAGGACTCTCCTGGGGAATTGGCGTCACTTAAGGTAATAGTTCTCAAACTGCCCATGCATGAGGGATCCTCTACCAGAGGGCAGTCCCGGGCCCTGCCTTCAGACATTCTGACTCGGTGAGGGTGGGGCCTGAGAACTGGCATCTAACTAGCTCCCGAGGGATGCTGATGCTACAGGTCCACAGGCCACATTTTGAGAAGCCTGACTTGGAGCCTGTGTGCTTAACAGTTCTTACAACTCATTCACAATGTGTTCGGATTGACCCTTACAAAAAGTCCAAGAGGCCTGGAAAGTTCTTACCCATAGTTCCGTGTTAAGCTAAGGAACTGAGACTCAGAGAGGTTAAGTGATTAGCCCAAGGACACCCAGCTACAAGAGGAGAAACCCTGGGCCAAATTCGGCTCCTCCAGCTCCCAGGCTCCACTTGCCTCACCTGGTGCAGAGCCTCTCAGCTCAGGAGCATGTCTAGGGCTGAGCTGGGCTCTCTGGCTCTGCAGCAAGGCCTGCTCAGCAAATGCTCTGACCTAGATGAAAACTGGCTTCTTTTGCTTTATAAACACCACTTCAGGTCAGCCAGGAGGTCAGAGATATGGTGTAAGAAGTTACTTTAGCAATACTTTTGTTTATATTTATATTTAATTAATGTTTTAGGGTTTTAATCATTTTGATATATTCATAATTTTTAATAGGCTTTTAAAAAACCTTTTTTTGCTGAGGAAGATTTTCCCTGAGCTAACATCCTCTACTAATCTTCCTCTTCTTTTTCGCTTGAGGAAGATTAGCCCTGAGCTAACATCTGTGCCAATCTTTCTCTATTTTGTACGTGGGTTGCCACCACAACATGGCTGATGAATGGTGTAGATCCATGCCTGGGATCCAAACCCATGAACCTGGGCCACCAAAGAGGAGTGTGCAGAACTTTAACCACTAGACCAGGCAGCCAGCCCCTTACTAATTATTATATATATATATATATATATATATATATTTTGGTGAGGAAGATTGG